>NC_071469.1:65781635-66084665 GCF_028500815.1 Rissa tridactyla
CATGGTTATAAGATGTTGTAAACATTTTACACTGTCCTAACTCACATTGCCTTTTAACCTCCATGTATGCGTTTATGTGATACAGCAAGTGGTATCAGACCATAATCTGGTTATTAATTAATGTTTTTTCTAGAGTAAATTTTAAAGCTTAATTATGTCAAAGATATCCATAACATGAAGGCTTGTAGAAAATGGTATAAAAATTGTTTTTAAAAATCCCCATTTGGTATTAGTGTATTAAAAAAAAAAGTCTTCACTAGAAAGCATAGAAGTGTCTGATTAAGTAACTACTGATGTTAAAACGGGCCTATTATGAATCTGTGATTGTAAACACTGTGAAAAAAACAGTGTTTTTTTTGAGACATAATGAGTCTCATAAATTAAAACCTTTGCAGACTCAAGGCAATGTACAAAAATATAATAGCAGAATGTGGGTACCAAAGGCAGTAGTCCCATGAGCTGTTCTGCAGTCACTATGAGGTTGCAAGCAAGCAAAGAGAACTTTGTGAAGAAAAGGAGATACCTTAATCTTTTGCCACAAAAGAAGAGGAAGAAGAATAAAAAATAAGACTTGTACTGATGAACTGATGCAGACCAGTGTGAAGAGAAACCATCAGAATCAAGAGAAAGAACTAAAGAGAGCAATGAAAGCACTGAGCAGAGCAATGTACCCATGAAATGCTTTAGAGGGCTACAAGACAAGAAACCAACTTGCAAGTTAATAAATAGGTGCTGATATGTATGTTCTCCTTTGGGCAGGAGGATGGCAGTGTAACTGTTCTTGTAAAAGGCTTGGAACATTTTAGTTTGAATCACTTATTGCTGGCCAGGTAGTCATTGATGAGCAAGACAGCAAAACACAGATTCCTCTTCTCATACCACCTGTTTTCTATGATTAGTGGGCTTTCATACTTCAACAGTTATATAGACAAGTATCATAGTTAAAATTTCCAAATCAAGAGTTCTAATCAATCACCAAATAGAACTTTACTCTTTTGAAGCCCTGGTCTTGATTTTCCAATTAGAGATTATATTTATTACATAGGAAGGCTGACATCTTGAACTGTGCTTTGGCATGTATCATGTTCATTTTCTCTGCTTTTGTAAAATGTTTACAAGAGGTTTAATCCCATTATTCTGTAATTTTGTGGGTTTGGTTTGTTGGTTTTTTTTTTTTTAATTTTATTGTATTTTGAATTTGATTATGTGTTAATTCCACATCTAAATACCTAAAACTTCTTACGTTCCAAGTGAGAGCTTTCCGCTAAAACTTCTTGTAAAGGATATTCCATGGTGGATTATTGCAGATTTTTCAGAATCTTTGCATGACAAGTGATTAGCTTTTACTGATCAAAGAAATAAACTTTGTAATATAATTCTTGGAAAAATACTTACAAAGCTGTTTGTGGACTTCCAGATGTAAACATATACGAAGAGTCAGCCCAGAGCTGACCACAGCCTCATAGTCAGTTATTAGGGCAGCTAGTTATTAAAAGTCCTGCTTCCAAAAGGACTTGCTGACATGCGCCCAATTGGAATTCTGAACATGGCTTCAGTAGAGAGTCCTGGTAAATACCACAGTAGCAACTGTGATTCTTCGTATGTAATCAAATACACTTGATTCCTATAATAACTATATAAAATCATATTAATCTTTGGGCTTCATTATGCTACAGAGAAGAAACTACTGCTGAGGAAGTGGGATTTTATTTTGACTTAAGAATATCTATTTTTTTCTTTGCACTTTAGTAAAAAAAAGTTATCTATTTTGCAGTATGGATCAAGATAAAGATTTTTTTTATCTGCTCAGATGTCTGCTAACAATGAAGTAGAGAAAGAAGATAATGATCTTGTTACTGCAATTTGGGCTATTTTGAGCTTCAGTATGCAGTTTGATTTTTCTTTCAGTGGTTATTAATTATGTCAGAACTTGCGCATTTTTTTTTTTTCAGTAGCGTTCTTGGGGAGGGGAGGGAGCAGGTGTATTACATATGCATAAAGTTTAACTGCAGGCTCTTTTGGGAGGTTTTGTTACTTAAAAAAATGTATATCTTAAGAGCTTCTGAGTTGTGTAACTCTGCCATTGATACATTCTTCTGAATAGGTATGCATGGTAAAAGAATGCTTTCATTCATGGAGAGTGAATTTTTAGAAATACAGAATTGTCTGGTAGGCTTTATAGAAGCACATGGAAACTGACTCCAGAAACTTTTAAAAACACAATTTGTCACCCTAAATTCTGTAAAACCAGAATGGTTTATGGCAATCTAACTCATGACCTCAGCATCAGCAGCCTTGTTCAATTCATTTTTGAATGATGATTGTGGTAAAGTGGCCAAATAAGCCACTTTGAACAAAGTGAAGCAGATTTAGCCAGACTTCTATGCTTAGCTCTGTTTTTATTTCTCCTTGTTTTTGCACTCTCTACATCTGAATTTAAAGATACACCATCCATATACACATATTGTTTCCTGTAGTACTCATTCTTGACACAGGTAATACCTGTAATTACTGTCACTGAAAGAAATACAGATTCTTTTTAGTCTTTTATTATTCCTGGTTTTTTTGATCAAAGTATTAGGTGGTTTATATAGTTTGTTGGGTCGCAGTCCGTCAGAGCACTTCATGTATGTGTAACTTTACAGGTGAAGATAGTCCTTTTTATCAGAGTTACTTGACTGAGGTGCATTCACGGTTTTATGTGATCATGGTTGTGCATGTATATTACTTTAATGTGTTGTTAGGTCCATATATCTTAACCAGTGCTTTGAGTTTGGTATTTTTTCAGTAGTATTGCTAATTTTGCTCCACACTACCTTATAAAGTGCATCCTGCATTTTATCTTATTTTTATTTATGGAAAATTTCAGGAAGAACAAGACTGCCTTAATTCTTCATTTGTCCTGAATAGCATTGTTTAGTCAGCTGTAAACCAGATGTTGTAGCTAGAAGCACAGAGGTGCTAAGCAGGAATGCCAGAGAGAAAATAAAATACAATTAATTATTTTAAAAAATGGTAAATGTTCCTGTGCCAAATAGCAACTTTTCCCTGCATCATTCTGCTAATCTTTGTCTTTCTACACTGTACTACACAGATAATTACCCCACATGTGAAAACACCTGCTGCAGTTTTCTCTTTTGTGTACGTATAGTGTGAGTATTCCAGACAATCTTAGAGAGAGAAAAGGTGTTTTTAAATGTGAAAATGTGATTTCAGAACTACGATAATGAAGTACTTTGATTAAAGTGTAAAACCCAAAACTACAAATATTTTTCTTTGATACTGGCAAAATTTAAGTCAGCAATGTTCTTATGATTGGCTTATTACTACTTTATGTCATCTTCTTTCATTGATAGTCTCTGTCTGATATTATTTAAAGAAAACTTAAATTTTTATCAACTGCTGGAGCTGAAAGAGGTAGAACCTCCCTGGCAGCATGCATCTCCCTCGAAAACTCTACTTATTTGAAACAGTTTTATTTTATGATTTCCTTTGTTTTGTAATTGTTAACTTAAATTTTCTTTTTTTTAGGATATTTGAAGAGAGTGAACGGAATGATCCATCTTTGCTAAATGAGAAACATCAACTGTACAAACCACTACATGTCCCATGCATTCCTCGTAAATTAGTACACTCTGTACAGAGTATTAGATTCCCAATGCAACGGACAGAAACAGGTGCAGTGTGCTTAATGATCTTTCTGTGAGAATTTTGGATTATTTTTGTGTAAATGAATGGCAACCATGATTACAAATGTAGCGAACTGTTCCTACTGTGGTAGTTGAAGCCAGGCTTTCAGTGGAAGTTGGGTACGTACCTGTTTTTATGTTCTGAAAATCTATGTCTGATTTCTCTCTTTTCTGTGCAGTGAGTAAAGTAAGATGACAGGTATACCTGATGCATAATATCAGAAAAATCTGTAACATAACTTTATCACTGTTTGCATAAATACAGTAAATATTAACTGAGTATTATTTGCAGTAAATTGATTGATACTTTCATATTTTGTGATGATTTTCTTTTTAGATCATTTAACAGGAAAAATTATAAGCTTTGTTCCCAAGTTCAGTTTAACAATGCCATGCTTTGGATACTTAATCCTATGGACAATATTAAGTAATATTTGTTAATTTAGGGAGAGAAGACAAAGAAAGACCTATGGAACTTTCAGTGGCCACTAGCAGTTCCTCCAGCCTTGCAGAAAATTCATCACAGGTATTCATCTCTCCCACTGGTAAAACCATGAGATTATATAATCTGTTTTATGTGGTTTTTTTAAATTTAAAACACTTCAAGTATACCTAGTGCTATTATATCTTACATAAAACTTCTTAACATTGTAACCAGGACACTAATCTTGATAATCTGCTATTAGTTGATAATAAAAAAATTTCTTTGGTACCATTTCTAATTCAACTGAAAATATGTATTTTCTTACAAAGTGCAACTGGTAGTCATAGTAAGCATTCTAGTGACAAACTTGAGGTGGACTATTCAAATAATTTTGTATAACAGTTTTTAAAATTTAGAATAACCTTTGTAGATTCACGTGTTTGTATGTAGCAAATTTTTGAAGTTCTCAAAAAGGAATATACTGATTATTATTATTACTGATTATTATTTATATTATATTATTAGAAGGAATATACTGATTATTATTATTATTACTGATTGTCAGCCATCTATTCTGTAATGAAGGATTTTGTAAAGAATTAAATGGGCAGGATGCTATACAGGACCACCTACAGTTAATAGCTCAGTTCTGAGGTTTAACCAGAAACAAAAATCTGGGCTGAGTGGAATAAAACCACGAGCACCATTGCTTTGTACACTTGAGGAGTCCACAACTACATCTTCCATCTCTCACCCATAAACAAATAGTTCCCATGGCACTTTTTGAAAAGGTGAAGTGTATTGCAGCTTAATATCTTAAATATACAAACACAATAAAACGATCCTGAAACAAGCCGGAGGAACAATTTGCACAGTTATGAAAACTACTAACAAAATCTCATTAAGTGCAAGAACATTGTCGCAGTCTGGGCCGGGTTGGCCAATGACAAGGCAACAGATGCTCTCCCCCATCTCTCGCTCCAAGGAGAGGAAGAAGAAAGAACGAAGAGATTTATGAGTTTAGAAAAAAACTAAACTATTTTAATGAAATATCATTAATAAAATAAAAAGGAAATAACAAAATAGATACAATATATACAAATATACACTAAACCATATCAGTCTCCCAGGGAGATGGCACTGGGAAAGTTCCAGACTGGACTCAGTGACAAACGGGAACTGGAACACACTGACAGGAATCAAAAGGCAGATGAGCTGACAGGGTCCTCCTCAGACATCAGTCACTGAAGAAAGAGAGCCATTGAAGAAGCAGTCCACAGAAGAAGAGCCCTTGGAAAGAAGCCAACAAAGAAGAGCCAGCTTCCCCCCTTTGATTCCTCAGCTTTTATACTGAGCAATATGCAATTGGTCAGTTTGGGTTACCTGACCTGTCCACGCCTCCCCACAGGTGTGACCCCTCCACAGGGTAAACAACCAACTCAGCTGACCCTGGCTGCCACAGAAAGTTTTGCTGAACAGAAAGTTGGCTCTGCTCCCCCCCAAACCAGGACAAACATTCGTAGGACCAATGGCCTGTATAAAGATAAGGTAAGGCCATAGGAGGTCAAATAAACAGTTTGCAACTGTGTTCGCTGTACAGAAGCTTGTGGAAGTTTCTATACCAAACCCTTTCTTTTTAAGGGACATCTCACTGGATCTATTTAAACTCAAATGTTAATGAACAATAAAAATTGTAAAGTAAAAAATTAACAGAACCAGTTGTGATTTTCTTCAGAATTTCAAGGGAACTGAAGGATAAAGTGAGTTAATCACTAAATGTTTTAGAGTGGAGCCTGTAGTAGAAGAAGCCTTCATAAGACAACATGGAACACGACTAGGAGAAGTTTCAAGCAATTCTGATTTGTGACTGGCTGAGGGAGTTGGATGTGATGAGGATGATGGAAGAGCTGTTGCCAGGGTAATCCAGAGATGAAGAAGGGAATCTGTGACCTGGAATTGCATTTAGAGAATAGTGGGAAGCAGTAAGTCAAGGCTAAGGGAACTTTAAGAAAGGGTGATGGCAACAAGGAAAAGAAGATGGAGTCTGAGGAAAAATATAAAGTTTGGAAGAAAGGAGGTTTCTGTGCTTCAGAAAAGGAGTGCTGTAAACCACAGGAGTTGAGTGGCAGACAGATTCTGCATAACCAGCCCTTTTGTTCCCCGCTCTGAATTGATTTCAAGTTGATACGCTTTGCAAATTAAAACCAAACCTGAACTTGCAGCTCCCTGTGAAATAGCATTTAATCTGATGCTGAGCCATAGTACCACTCTGCTCTTTAGGCACACTTATATGCTACATATAAGAGTTAGGGCTTCTGATCTCATGAAAATCTGTGAGGCAGGATTATTTCCATGTTTTCTGCAGTTTTTCAGTCCTGACAGGAGTCATGTTTCCTGGTTTGCATACTCACTTTGACCTTTGGAGGTGGAGACAGGCCTGGCTCCAGCGCTTTCTGTGTTGTCAATCAGGAGCAACCTGGCTGCAGTAGTAGAAAACCTGGATAAAGTTTGTAAATTATGTAATGTTATTTGTATGACAGAAAAGTTAATTATTCACCTCTAATCATCAATGCTGTGAATGAGACTTTATAAAAAATTATGGAAGGTGTTTTGGGTATCATGCTGTTAAAATGTAGGTAAAGCAAAGATAAGCAAAAAAGTTTTTATGTTTCCTGACTCATAAAAAGAGGTTAAGAGAAGGGACTTCCACAGCCTAAGGAGAAACCAGAGTGATATTGTTGAAGTGACAATTTCATATGCTGCCTCATTTGAATTTTTTGCTATGTTTTAGATAGTTATTGATGCTGCAGGGACTAATAACCCACAAATTGCCCAAGTTCCATCAATAGCAAGTTTACAAAACCAAATGCAATGCAGGTAACTTTTCTTTAACAAAGTAGTTTTTGTTCTTGAGATTAGGGTTTATGGAAATAATCCATATTCACATAAACAGTAATTTTTGTCTTTTAGATTGGTAATTCCTCCAAAGCAGATGAGTTCTAATCAACAGTTTGAGAGTGAAAATGCAGTAATAGGTAAAGTACCACTGTCGTTTTTTTGATAGGATGTGCAGTTACTATATGCTGGATCACATAAGTATAAACCAGAAAATTATAGGGGCCAAATTTTCATTCTGGTATTAAGTGGGCCACCACTTAATATTCCTTTTAGTATTTAGTATTCCTTTTCGCCTTTGATTATTTAGTTCAAACTTTGAGTATAGCAGACAGGAAGTGTCCTAATTTAAATAGAGACTGAACTGCTCAGTAATGTGGGATTCATTCTGCATTGACCATTGCTAATGAAAGGAACCTTCCAGCATGTCTGCTCTAGTCTCAAATTACTTGGGTAAAATGAAATCCAGTCTGAAAATCTGCCCAGAAGGCATGAGAAAATGCAAAGAAAAGAGATACAATAAACTCAGTAATTCAGGAATCTTGAAGCATCAAATTAAGATTATTAAAGACAAAAATTAACTTGAGAAATACTTACAGAATTCTTACAGAAACAAAACAAAGTAGTTACAAATACATCTATAGTTTTTGAAATCACAAGGCACTGAGCTTCAGTTTAAATATATTTTTTTCTAATTATACTGCCAATTTAGATGCATATCAAAAATTATAGTCTGTTTTTTTTTATAAACGGGATCCTAGTGATGTGTCCTGAAACACAGGATCTTAACCCACAGTGCCTGAAACGTTGCATTGTTGAAGCTTAGAGCAGAAAGTCTGATAATATCCTCATTTCTCATCCTGACTTCTGCCCAGTTCTTTAAGATACACTTCATCGGCACATCATATGGATGTGCTTTTTCTATTGTTTCCACCTGGTTTCTATTGACTGATATTAGGACTCTCAAAGGGCAGTAGCTGAATTAGCCAAACATAGCACTCTCAGGGAGAAATACCTAGGTTTGAAGAACATACCAAACCATATGAAGCAGCCTAAGCATTGCTTTAACAACAGCGAGTAAGTGGCAGAATGAGAGGTAACTATTATGGACATAGACACAAAGTGGATTATTATGAAAACTACAGTCAGGACACTTTCTTACCAGTAACAATGTCATGTTAGTAAACCTTTCTCAAGAATTCTTTCCCACAACATAATTTTTGTTTATCCAATTAAAATGCTGTTATAATACAAGCAGTGCTGTCATTTTTGTATAGCAAACCAAGAGGCCAAATGTGGTGGTAAAGAAGGAGAAGATGAGCCAAAGGATTCCTCGTATATACCTCAAGTAAGCAAAGCATTTCTTATGTCAGTAGTAGTTACTTTATTTAGAATAGTCAAACTATCTTGACGTATTTGAATCTACTGGCAAGAGGTAAGTCTCAGAAATTGGCAAAGCGACTCATTATAAGGTGCCGAACAGGTGAGAAGCCAATCAGTGCCTTCTGATTACTAGTACTTCTGATCATTGCTCTTGATCGTGTCATAGGCTATTTAGGATGACTATCCTATGCACGTCTTAGTTTTTATATAAATTGGTGCATATCATTTTCATCAGTGTGAGCTGGTGAAACATATTTAAAAAATGTTTGCATTTCAATTTCATTTCTCCCACAAAACTATAGTGAATAGGCCCTGTGCTGGCTACAGAGTCTGTATGGCTCCATTGGCACTGCTTTTACTGGCTGCGCTTGAATGCGAGATTAAGCTCACCATGCCGTAATAATCAAGAGATTGTATATACAGCTTGTATATATAGGTGATATCAAGATGTGGTTTAACACTGGCCAGCAGCTAAGCACCACACAGCCACTTGCTCACTACCCCCCCACAGTGGGATGGAGAAGAGAATCAGAAGGATAAAAGTGCCGGGGGCTGAGACAAAGACAGTTTAATAGGTATAGCAAAAGCTGTGCATGCTAGCAAAACAAAATAAGGTATTCATTCACTGCATGCCATCTACAGGCAGTTGTTTAGCCATTTCCGGGAATGTAGGGCTTCATCACACGTAATGGTTACCTGGGAAGACAGATGCCACAACACCAAACAGCCCCCCTTTCGCTTTCCCCACAGATTTTATTGCTGAGCATCATATGGTATGGAATATCCCTTAGGTAAGGTGGGGTCGGCTGTCACAGTGGTGTCCCCTTCCAACTTCTAGTGCGCTCCTAGCCTACTCACTGGCGGGGCAGCATGAGAATCAGAAAAGGCCTGGACGTTGTGTGAGCACTGTTCAGCAATAACTGAAACATCCCTGTGTTATCAATCCTGTTTTCATCACAAATCCAAAATATAGCACCACGCAAGCTATGAACTCTCAGCCAAAACCAGTACACAAGTTCAAGTTTGAGATATTCCTCGTCTTCTCGTTGGCTCTCTACAGGCTGATGCCTGTGGAGAAGAATGTCTTTAAAACAATATTCACTCTGATGGAATTTGCTCCACAGAATCCAAGTGCGCATTCTCATTTAACATTTTCTAAGGAAGACAAAATATCTCATATATAGTTTCATTCACAAGAAGTCCATTTTAAATTAGATAAATTAGGGTTACCGTATTAAGTGTGGTGAATACGTCACTGTGACAATTTTATTAAAATCCTTTTACTTTTCATGAGAATAAAACTAAGTGACTAACCCTAAAACATATAATTAATATATTTATAGGTAAATGTACTAATGATATTTTGGGAAATTTTATATGCCATAAACATTATTGTATATTTCTTTTTAATAGGACATACAGACATGTTTTAAGTCAAATGAAGATAATCCTGACACAGCAGAAGAAAGTGCAGAACGTTTTTTAAAAGCACCTGAAACACCTGAGTTTGTAGGAACACCTGACTCAAAGGGGAAGAAACCCCAGTTCTCTAAAACACCTCCATTTGACTTGTATGATTTCAGCTTTTATTTAGATTTTGAGCAAAGTTGCATTGATGTGTATTGTATAAGCATTTCCACTGTTTTTGAAAGATACTATAGAAAGGCTTCTCTAGAAGGTTTTCTGAAAATATTCAATTTTTTTTCTGCTTTACACTAGGTAATTTATTATATTTTCTTATGCTAGGTAATTTATTATATTTTCTTCTTTCAGTATCATTTCCACTTGAAGCTGTTTTGAAGGAGGGTGTCTCTGCTTAGAAATATATGAGACACAGGTTCTTTGTAGCTCCTTTGCTAAAATTGTTGTATTTTCCTGCATTTTTATTTGTTACACCAATTGCTATCTTTAGACAGTTTTTTTGGTAAAAGGGTAGGGAATTAGTAAAAACACCACCTCACTTTGCTTTAAAGAGTTGTGTTACCCATTCTGTGTTGCAAGAAGCAGTTATTGATGGAAGCTATGGGAATCTAAAAAAGTGACAAAATAAAAAAAGAAAAAATAGAAGAAAAAAAGCCCTCTATGCTACTTTTAAAAACTATTAATGTAACTTCTTCCTTTCTGTCTTTACAGCATTCACAATTTAGGTTGTGAAGAAGGAACATCAAAATCTCCTGCTTTCTTTTCTTTCATGAACTTCTCACAGAAGTCACCTGGCTTTAATTTATTTGATTCTTCTGTGTTTGGGGCAGAAAATTCATCTGATGAGGTAAAAATGAGTATTTGAGAATATTCGATTTCCACAAAGCAGAATATGCTAAGGAAACAGCATTGACAGTGAATGAGATTTTTCAGACTGGTTATCTTTGTAGCAAATAATTGTTTTATTAGCTTGCTTAATTTTACATTTGATATCCTTTGAAAATGCTTATCTTCTTTCCTGGCAATCTCCCTATGATGACTCCAGATCAAGTATGAATCTTTCCCATATGGGCAAGATTGGATCTTGTGCAAATATACAGGTGACTAGATTCACAAAGAGTCTTCCGTCTCAGTATTGCAATGCAAAACTTTGGGGACCCTAGCAGAATTCAGAACTCGTATGCCTGTCCTGTGTGATTTTGTCTTACTGAAGTGATCAGTCGGGTACTTAAAATTTTTCTTTTTCCCCTACATTTTTCACAAAATGCAGCACACTGAAAAAAGGACGAAAGGGCTATTTATTAGGAATATTGAAGAGCAAATATGGATTAGTTAAATGGAAGAGATAGGTAGGCAACTAATTGTAACAGGGAGTGGAATCCAGGTCTTCCTTTTCTTTTGCAGGTTCCCTAACTATGGTGCTTTGGAGAAATTTTTACTCTCGTGGGCTAATAGATAGATAGCTGGGTATTCAGGATAGATGTGTGTCAGTGCATAGTGCAATGGTTAGGTATCATTCCCTGGCAATGTAGATTCGAAGCCCATTATGCAAACAAGGGATTTGAACCCAGGTATCTCCTGTTTCAGTGGGTGTGCTCAGTCTTGAGGTTACTAGATAAAAGCTGAAGGAGGGAAGAGGGAAAATACTATTATATTTTGCGTTTGGCAATATATGTGTTGTTGATAACTCCTAGTGTGAATTGTTTAGGAGTGACGTTGGTATTAAGTCACCTAGTGCTGTCAGAACCGCTTTTATTTTGTGCCTGCTCAGTGGCAGAAACCAAGAATTTACTAGCCTGTAGCAGTCATGTTAGATGGGAGTTTTGAAGGACTTAGATATCTGTTATAAATCTACCCTAAGAACTCTTCTCAACAGTGATGAGTGGTTATTCTGCTACTCTTTCTGGCAATATTAGGTCCTACTCAGTAGGCAGTGATTATGTTGCTGCTTAGAGGTTTTCTAAAACGTCACAGAATGAAGTAATTTTGAATCTTTTCACTTTAAAAAACATCAGTAATTCAGATCAGATTTTGGTCTGTTCTCAATCTGATGATTTTTCCAGAAGAATGGAGGGAGTGTGTTTGCAGATGTAAGCTAATATCATAAAACCTGTATCACCTTGAGTTCACCTTGCAACTTTATGGACTGATACATACATAACTGCAAATTTTGTGAAGGCTGCTAACGTTCACTGAGACCAAGAACGAATGAACTTATTAGATGTCAACATTAGAACCTATCTTTTGTCTTTCTCATTTGTTAAATAAAATGGCTGTTTACATTTCAGGCAGAGGAAAGTTATTCTGTGGGAAACTTGAACCCTCTGTCCCCACACAAAGATATTGGTAAGTCTAAAAATCACATATACTTTTGTATACCAGCTGTCTTCTATTTGTGCTTATGTGACTGACAAGCTTATGATCCTGCTTAACAAGGCACCTTTGGTTGTCTAAAAAGGTGTTCGGTTTTAATACTGCAGTTCAGTGGTTTGTTGCGTTCATTTGTGTTTTGACTATCATAAATCTTTCCCTGCGTGTTTGGCTTCAAATGTATGAGAAGTCATGAAAAAAAGGTACGAGGAAAACAGAAATAGGCATAGTGTTAAGTGTGCTTGAAGCAAACTGAGATGACCTGCAAGGGAAAACAAAAATGTAAGTGTCAAAGCTTTTTCACTGATAAAAAGAACTGTTCTTTTAATGGAAAAAACTACAGTATTTGGTAAATTCACCCTTTAATTTAAGGCTGCCAGCTTAGCATTGTAAGAATACATCTGTTGGGTTTTTTCCTCCCTCAACTAAAATGAAAATAAAGTTTCTATTTGGTTAAAGAAATCTTGATAGTAAACTTACTTCCATCAGTTTAAACTGTTGGAGGTACACAATGTTAGAGAGAGGAGAGTCAGACTTAATACAGCATCTTCCACTCATACTGAGCCACGCACATTCGCACATTCTGTGTGAAATCCTGGCTTTACTGAAATGAAAGGCCAATTTTTCATTATATTGATAGGATCAAAACTTACTCTTGATCAAACACTTTTCTGAAGGGAACTGTAATCTGCTCTTTTGTTTTGAGGTGCTACAAGTGCAAAGCCACTTGAAGTGTATTTTTATAAGGTTGTATGCATTTTTCTGTTGTAGAGAAAAGTGTATGAATTTTCTGTTACTAAATATAAAACTCGGGTGTTTTTCTGTCAGCTTTGTTTCTCCAAGTATTTCAGTGGTTGATCTCATTGTTCTGTAGAGAAGAAATAATCTGCAAAAATATATCAGTTTACAAAGACCTCTGTGGCTTAGTATTCAAAATATTTCACCCAGTATATCATGCAGAAGCGTTTTGTTGTTCTAAATCATTCAAGTACTTCACACTTCATTCTGTGTAGGTTCTAATAATGCCCTCCTTGAAGTACCATTTCTAGTGCAGAAATAAACACACAACAGTAGGCTGATACTCATCAGATGCTGGGAGTAAAATATTAGTAAAGAAACATACTATGCTGAATGCAGTATTCTTTCAGTAAGATTTAATCTCATAATAAATATAATGTGTATTCCATATAGGAAGCTTGTTTGGGAAATCAGAAAGTGAGGATGCATTTGCCTTTCCTTTCCCTTCGGAGTCGACTTCTCATGCATTTGGAGATGGAAAAGATGACTTCAGTTTTCCATTTGCATTTGGACAGGATCAGAGATCATCACAGTCTCCTTCTATGAAAGGTTTTCATTCTTCTTTACAAAATACAAAGCCATTTACGTTCTTTTGAATACCTTTGACTTCCTTGTAAATTCTTTTCCTACTTAGCCTTGACAAATGTTTTCAGTTTCTGAAGTTAAAGTACTAAGCATTTAATCTTCTCCTTTCATTTCATGTAAGAATATGTTATTGCAATTGTTGCAAGAGCATGTGTATGTTCATCAGGCACACATGCTTTGAGATGCAACTCTTATTTTTCTTACTTACTTTCTAAATATGTTGTTTTCATAAAATGTTATGATATGTTCTTGCTAAATTGTCACTTAGAAGCAGCAGAAATATCATTTTACAGTAGTGTGTTGAGTTAATTCAATATCTGTGAAAAAGCGTCTAAACTTCTAGAGGAGTACTTTCAGCCTCTGATAGGGACTAAATAACTTGTATAGAAAGTGTTAATGAGAGTAACTGTTACTGTAGCAGTAAAAGCTGAATTTGAGTTGAAGACAATGTTCTTACATTAGCTGTTAATACACAGAATATTTATAAAATTTTTGAAATAAACATTTTTGTTAATTTTGTGTGAAGTTTTGTAGGTATTTCTTAATGTCAGAAGTTAAATAATGTCGCAATTGTAATACGTAGCATTTCAACTTCTGTCTTTCTAACTTGAAACACTGAAAGCAAGTTCCTTCCTCTTTATACAGTATGTTTCAAAAAAAGATACAAAAGCAGACAGTTCCAAAAGTCTAACTGTGGTCAGTACAAGTATATCCACTGGTCCTCCACAAATGTCTTTCCCTAGAGAAAGGGGATCCTCTTGTCTGTGTAGCAGGGGCTGTTTGAGAGCAAAGTGTTATTTGCTCATTACCATTTGTTGTTTGCAGTTATTGCCCTTGTGGGGCTGATACAATAAATGGGCTGTGTACTAGTTCCCCATTCCTCGATGCAGTGTCAGGAAAGTTAATTTGTATCGCTGTTGAAAGTGTGGAAAGCTAACTTAGCTGACTCTGGACTCCAGTAGATGAGGAACAGGTATTACGCACATGACTACAACTTAACTAGGAGCCAGTCGCCTCCAGCAGCGGGATAGCAATGGGAGCTGGGAGCTGTAATCTCTTAAAAGCAGTGCAGCTGTCTGCAAAGTGGTAATATGGTTATACTGTGTACTTCTACTGCGAATCCTTGGAGGTGGGGGTTGCCTTTTTGTTCTGTCCTTATAATGCATCTAGTAAAATAAAGTTCAGGTTCACAACTGAGCCCTAAGGTAATAACAATAAAAACCTCTCTTAAATAAGCAAAGCAGGGATTTGACTTTGAATCTTATATGAGTATGCCAACTGGAAGACAAATGTTTATTTAGGGCCCTGATATCTTTACTGTTCCACTTAAGTTTTTAAAGACCTTTTTGACAGAAAACTATTTGACTTGAAAATTCCTTGTAAAAGCTAGTGTACCACCCAGCATTAGGTCAGTGCTGGTTAAATACTTTATGTCACCAAAACGGTAGGAAATACCATGATATTTGAATAAATCAGCCTTGGAATTTGTTGAGTAAAATTTTTGAAGAGTGAAGAATGAAATTTGCACTCTTACCTGCTGCTGCCAGGAGGAAGACACTGATGCCTCAGTTTTCTTTCTCCCACAGAAATAATACCTATATGGAGATGTCATTTTTCTGATCAGAAATAACACAAAGAGCATTTCTCCACATTTGCCTTGTTGTGCAAAGTGGTATTCCAGTAAAAAAATTTCATTATAATTTGTGAGGTGATATAACACTTTGACTGGAGCCCCGTCTACTATTTTACTGTTAATTTTACCGATGCATAAATGTACAGCATGCTTATTGCTTATAAACAGTCTGGGATATTTGGCTAACAAATAAGCAACAGCTGGACAGGTTTAATACTAAAAAAATAATTTAGAAACTTGGAGGGAAAGCCTTCCAGCATTTGTGGGATATAGCATTTATTTTAATGTAGTGCTGTTTTATGGGTTCACACAATACCTTTGATAGAAAATCAGACATTCATCAAACTGTTCCTACTCAAAAATCATATTTCCATTTAAGAGCAATTTATTAATTTTTGGTAACTTCAGTCTGTGTCTATCAATATAAAGCATATATGCACAGCGTAACATTCTTTAGGACAAATTTCATGATGCTGTTTATGTGTAATGCTTAAGGTGATAAAACCACAAGAGTGCCTTAATTTTATATCACAAAAACTGTTCAGTGTTCAAGTATGAATACGGCATGTAGTATTGTTAAAATGGGTTCTTTAGCATATTAAATTTTCAATAATAACACCGTGTGAATACTTTGAGGGGGGAAAAAATATGTATATACCATCACACTGTAGACTCATCTCATACAATTGGTCACTCATTTTATGTGTAGTATAGTGAGAACAACCAGAATCCTTGGTTGGAAAAACTGCAGTGATACAAGTGGCACAAAACCCATGGTATTGATTAGAGAACATTAAATGTAAGTAGTGGCTCTATGTCTAGCTACCTGTTAAGATTAATAGTAGGGTGCAAAAAATACCACCTGGATATTTAAACATCAAACAATTAATTAAAACCCTGGTTTCAGTTGGAACTGTTCACAGTCTGAGTTGCAGTTTTTCCACACAATTCAAGAAAATTACTGCACTGAACCCCATTGAAATTCTGTACATGATTGCCTGTCCAGTTTGGGCCCTATACAAAGAAAAAATTTCTATTTCATTTTTCTGTTCAAGACCATGAACATAATTAAAACTTAAAGTTGGAAGTAAAGGGATGTCACTGCATACATGTGGGCAGATGCAAACTTTGGGGGCAGGGGTAGAAGAATCATGGCATCGTAAGAAAACAATCTTATACTATAGCATTAATACGCTTAAACATTTCAAGGAAATAAGCTTTAAGTGCTACTTATTGCAACAGATTGGAATGTGTAGATTTACAGTATTAGATGGTAGTAATCTCCCCAGTGCAAGGCTGATTGCATGGGTAGCAAGAGTTGGCTAATCCTTTTCAGCCAATGGCATAAAACAAGGATTAGTTTTTCATTTACTGCAACTGAGTGGGTCATTAGGATCCAAAGACACTAATGAGCCTGAACAGGCAATTGGATTCCAGTTTCAAAGTTACAGGCTAGTTCAAAATGAGATGCTTGTGTCTTTTAATGATTTAAAACATGATGTTTCTGTGACCTTTTTCCGGAAAAAAATGAGTGAAGGGTATAACCATGGAACACAAACCTGGAATGTTGACTTTTTCTTTTGGAGCTTGAGTTTTTGCCAGATTTGTTGCCTTAGAGGCTGAATGGCTCATTTAGAAATACCTCTGTTGCCTTGTTTTATGTTCTGCTCTTGATGTCTCCAGAGTTGACACAAGTCACATGCAATCAAGTCTATATTCCTGGTGGACAGGCACTGTCCTAATATTCTCTGACTCACACCCAGGTTGTTTGCAGCTCAGCAGTTCTGCTTCCAGACACATCACTTTGTGTTCTGATGCTAACATCTTGCTGAGAAATTGCCTCTTGGCATGTTGTTGCTTGAGTCCTGTACCTTGCTTGATTTGATGTGAAGATGATGCTCTTTTTAGCACTTGCAACACATTACCTTTGGAAAGGTAAATTTTACCCCCCCACCTTGCTACATCCCAGATTTTCTTCTTTTCAGTAATCACTTGAGTTCAGCAATAATAGATGGCTTGTATTTGGTTTCATTCAAATCAAAAGATGCTGCCAAAAGGGTATAAAAGAAAATATCAAAGGGACATTTCCACGTTAATAGACTGTTTAAACATGTACAAAAGGCAAATACTTTGACTGTTATAATTCCCTGGGAGAAATAATGTCAAATGTTTTAGTAACATGAACTTAATTTTCTGTATTGTACCACAATCCACAAAGCAGCCACAAAATTATTTCACACAGCACAGGACTTACTCCACAGTCCTTTGAGACGTGGGTTGGGAAAAATCAGGGGAAGAAGTGTAGGGTTAAGTAAAAAAAGTTCTTGCTAGTGGGGAACCAGCTCTTATGACTGGTGGGAAGCTTGGTAGTTGACAGTCCATGAATCTTGGTAGCTGACAGTCCATACTGAAACTCAGTTTGGAGCTTGCAATTCTTATCTGCTCCCTTCTGCTGTAGCAGGACTGCCTTGAGCTAAGTGTGGTCTCTTGCTGCTTTTTTCTTTTTCTTGAGGCACGTGTTTGGCTAGTTTTACTATTTCCACAAAATGCATGGTGCTGTGATCAGTGATGTTGCTCACTGCCACAGCTGCAGTGGGCTCATGTCTAGAAGCTATGAGTATCAGAAGTGATTAAAAATGTTCCTTAACAATTATCCACAAAATCCTTTGCAAGCAATATTTCCATTATATCTCAGGGAGGTACGAAGCCTTTGAAGCACCCAAGCAGGACTGGTGTGCACTACAGTTTCAAATTATGCCACATGGGTTGACAAATGTCACCAGATACAGTACATACTTCAAGGTGATTTTTTTGCCTTGGGAATCTTGCCACGAACACTTGACCAGTCATGTTTCTCACTGCTATATATTGAAGGAGTTATACGCAGCTGCCTATTTTTTTTTCTCCCTCACAGTTGGAAGAGGTTCTCAGAAATATACCAGTTATTGCAGATGTGATCTTAGAAGTGAGATGTTAAACTAAGGCCCTGACCACCTGTGCTCATTGCAGACCCATTGCTTGCCACTGCTGCTGTTTTGTTGTGAGAAGAGTGATGCAGAGCATGGCTTCTTAGGTTTATTTTTTTTCCATCTTTAACTAATACTTGTGACTCATCATCGGAGGCCAAAGAGCAGTAGAGTTCTGATAAAAAAGATGTAAATCACAGATTATGCGGAAAACTAACACTGAACACAGAGGTGCTTTTAAATCCATGATGGCCATCCATCCAGAGGACTTAAGCTGGTTATTTGAAGTAGGTCCTGACTTCCTGTAAACTTCCACTTTACCTTGGATTGTGCTCTTACCAGGTTTCAAAAAAATAGACCTTTTTTTTTTTTTTTTTTTTCCCTAGCACAGGAGAAGCATTCTGATTGCAAAAACAGCGCGGTAACTGTTGGATAGATTTTTTTGCTTTAGGCTAACTTCACAGACCTGAGAGTTATGAGAGTGGCATTACACTTTGGTGTTTGGGGGGGTTGATGTTGTTGCTGCATAAGCCTGTAATTCTCATTTGTCAATTACAAATTAATATAGTATGGTGGTGACTAAAAATTACAATCTGCTGGGTGCCTGGGGCCACGTATGGTAAGAATGTAGTGTTATTATCACTTGTGGACGGAGTTGTATCAAAATTACCAATTGTAGTAACAATTTGTTGAAGAATTGTTTAAAAAAGCCAATAATGTAACGGACGTAAGACATTAATTGTCTAGATCTCTCTTTTAAATAGTCCTGTAATATTCTTGCTGCTTTTCAGTAAGACACTTAGATTACCTGTCTTGTGTTGCATTGAAACTGTGGAGCTGCATTAGGTGATTATATTGTCATTGAGAATCTCACAATCCCCAGTAACATAATGAGGAACTGAGTCAGGGATTGGATTGTTGAGGGACATCACGTTGTTGCAGACTTCCTGCAAGCAGGATCACAGGCAAGAATATTAGCTCAGATCTTCTGAAACTGTTGCTACTGCCTGGACCACTGAACCATCTGTGGGTAAGGACATTTATCTCTGTGGATGTCAAAGAAATATTCCCAGGAGCTACACATCCGTATAAAATAATTGAAAATATTAGTGGTAGGCAAGAGATTTTTGTGCTAGCGTGAAGGGACCATGAGGTTCTTTTCTGAAGAATCAGAAATATTACATCAGAATGATGAGATACAGATAAACTTCCTTTGTACGTAATGCATCCGTTGGTTTGGCCTAAAGTCTATGCACTGCCTGGGTCACTATGATAACCAGGGTTTGCTGGGGTATGGAAGAGCCACATGGACCGTCTGCTCTTGTTGCTGTGCCGATTTTGTGGAAGAGGGAAGGCACAGATGAGTTCCTGTGTTGCTGAAGTTGCTTTAGTGTTACCTTTGGCATGTCTGTGATATACAGCAAAACCAAAGGGTTGAGGCATAAGTCTTTTTCAGTATGTAAATTACATGTTCACAGCAGCATAAGGCTGGCAGCAGCGTATGCTGCTTTGCATGTTTATTGCAGCTAGCTCACATATTGCAGTGTCAATATTTTATCAGAGAACATTTTACATCACAAACAGAAAAAAAAAGAAAAATGGTCCAGTGGATACTATATGTATTTCAGTTCCCTTTACTGAGTTTTATCTGAGCTGACACTACTGGAATAAAGTAGATTGTCAAAGTCTGGGAAGAGTGCTTTTATCATTTGCAAGTATTGGCATAAAGTAAAATAATGATTCGAATTTCTGTTTTCTGTCTTTTGTGGCTTACATCGTCAGTTGTGGTGATGTTTTTGACAAGGGAGTGCTGCTGGGTTAGTGATTTCTTCCAGAGCTTCAGAAATAGTTAAGTTATCTGTTATTATCATCATATCAAGACTGACAGTTGATGGTTAGTGCTTATATATTGTCTTTGTAAATTACAAAATGAAGTTAGGAGCAGCAAATGCATCTCTCTGCTTTTATAAGGTTGATTCCATGGGATTATTTGTCATGTACTTATAGTCAGACTTGGTAAAATTCTTGGAACTTGTTAAGTTGTGCAAAACAACTTCAGAGAATAAGTTAGGGTTTTTTTTCTGTAATAAAGCAGGGAAGATAAAAATGCTGTGCTGAGCATGTCACTTGAAAACTTGTAATGTTTTGGAAATACTTAGATCCCTGCAAGTTCCTGAGTGGAAGTTGTTTTTAGAAAAAACGCGTGCTTCTATTGGCTGGTTTTCTTATGTATTACAATACAGTGACTCTAACGCTATTGTAGTTTTATAACCTAATGATCTACACAGGTAACGTTTAACTGTATGTTAAATTGCCCTAGCTGAAGCACTGATCCTTATAATTGCAATGTAGATATGTGGAGTTAAGAAGTATAAACAGTGTGACTATGGTATTGGCAAAAGAAAGCAATAATTACTGCTAAATCATTTTGATAAATATGGCAGAGATTTCAGGAACTGTGTAATATTCATCCAAAACTTAGTTTTATGCAATCAACTACTCCTAAATAAAAAATAGGTTAACTTACTTATTCACTGTATGTAAGAACTGGATAAACTTTGTGTAAATATTCCTAGTTGGGAAACCATCGCTGCTGTTATGACTCAAAGGACTGATTTGAGAGAAATCCTTCCTGTTCTCCTTTCGTCAGTGGAAGCAAGCATGTGTCTGAATTACTTTGTAGTTATAGCTGGGAGACCGGTGTAGCAGTTATTTATATTACAGGAGTGTCCACAGGGTGCAGCTTCATTTAGGGCCTCATTATGTTATGCACAATGGGAGAGAGTCCAAGCCTTAAATGTTTTACAATTTAAAAAGACTGGACAGACAATGATGAGCTGGATCACAAAATGCTGAGGGCTTCCCCTCAGGTGCCAAGTGCGTTTGGCTTCCAGTGAAGTGGATGGGACTCCAATGGGAGTTAAAGTTGCTTAGCACCTCCCAGTACTGGTCAGTTCGCTCCATCAAGCCTGTAGGACTCATTAAAAAAGAAAATTTTAACTTTAATAATAATAAGCAATTGCACCCTTCCCCCCTGGTAGTTTTATAGCATCTGTGGAAAGGAAAAAGCCTTAAAATAAATACTAGGCATTTGGAAACTGTGACAGTTGGAAATAAAACAGAATTCCTCTCACTGGCCAGGTTTTGTTAGGATTTCTCAGGAAAGCGTCATGCACCAAATTCTAACTGGGCCATTTCCACTAGATCAATGTTACTGACAAGCCATGCTCTGAGCAGAGTTGTCATCAAGAACTTAAGCTGGGAGAAATTTATAAAATCTGAAAAACAGCAGCTTTCAAAGTGTTGAATGTCCTTTCAAGTGCATGTCAATCTATAAAGATGATGAAAGAGCAAATCTGATGAGGGAAAGAGAGGCAAATGGCAAGAAGGAGAAAGTAATGGAAAAAAGATAGACTGACAATTAGTGCCAGAGATATAACACGTTTGTTCCTTCTTACGCCCAGATTGTATGTAAGACTATAGGTAAAATTAATCAATGTCTGCATGCTCCAGTGCTTTCAGAGCCGGATTCAGGCAGAGTAAGGTAGATCTGCGGCACAGGTGTACATAGTCCAGCATTTATCGTGTTTTATTATCTCAGCAGTAGTCCATGTGCAGGCCAGTGTCCGTCAGCTTAAAAGATACTGCAGTCCACAGCATCGTGTCAGGTAGGTGGCCTGGGAAGCTGGCTTTATTTTTCCTGTAGTAAATACCATCTCTGTTGGGGTTATTTTTATTGTCATTACTACAGTCAGCATTACAGCTTCTGGCAGCTGTTGTGGGAGGCGAAAAGAAGGGCATCCATATGGCGCTGCATATCGTATCAAAGGTGTCTTGCGTTTGGGAAGATTCTTACAAATGTCAGTGGTGGGTCATTTAAGGCCTGATTTTATTTCAGCAAAGTCAATGGGGATTTTGGCGTTTATTAGTAGGAGCAGAAACAAAACCTTAATCCCTAACAATTCTGTTTGTATTACATTATTCACAGAGCGTCGCAGATGTGCACAGTATGCTGTGAAAAACACAGGATCATATGCTGCTGTCACCTGCTCTCCTGCAGCAGTGGGACTGAAGTCAGGGTGGACCTGCAGACAGGTAGGCTTGGGCTACTGTTTTAGGCCACCAGTTTCATTTTTTCCATCACCCGTGAGAGAAAATAAATTTTGGGGAAGTAGATGTGATTCACTAAACTTATTTATGCCACCCCCAGTCTCGCTGCTGATGAACTCTCAAGATGCTGAGAGTATCACTTGGCCAGATGCAACGTTAGTTACTGTATGTGTCATAAGATCTGGGCCAGAATGACAGGCATTTACAAACAGAGCGAAAGGGAGGGCGTTTAAACAGAGGCTGAAGCAGGAAAACAGAAATAAGCAAGAAACGCAGGATATCAGGAAAAGAACAGGATCACAAAGCGCGAAGAAGGAACACTGAGTGGGAAAATAGATCCTAAAATGGGTCCTGCCAATTCCAGCCAAGTCACTTTTCTTTAGCCCAAATGCTGTATCCTCTCAGCGTCTCCTCCTTGCTGTGCATTGGCTCCAGCGAGTGCTGGGCACTGCTCTGAGGATGTGGCCAACCACCGCTAGGCAGGGACCTCTGCTTTCTTATCACTTATTGTTAGGACTTCAATGGCCGATTACATCAACTTATGTGGGCAGTGATCTGAGGAGACGCTGAAGTAAAGACCTAGCTAGTAAAACCATTGCTGAGATGGAGAGTAGCAAAGAAATTTGGAAATCCCAATGCAGAGATGTCTAAGCCTGTGTGCTTCCACTTACGTAACTCTCCTG
The DNA here is from genome assembly GCF_028500815.1 of Rissa tridactyla. Lineage (NCBI taxonomy): Eukaryota > Metazoa > Chordata > Aves > Charadriiformes > Laridae > Rissa > Rissa tridactyla. Next base: position 65,804,594 of record NC_071469.1, read on the forward strand.
TTGTACAAAGTGCCAGCCCCGGCACCCGATGCTGCCGCGCTGGCCTGGTTTGACCATGGCAAAAAGTATCTTTTCATTTGGTGTTTGCTTACAACGCGCCTCATTGTTCTGCAGTGCTGACCTGAACATGCCAAAGCGGTTGCTCTTCGTTTGTGAAGTGGGCTGCACTTAATCCAGGCACTGCTCCAGCCTGACAGGCTCTGCTAAAATTGATTTCTGCATCTGAGCTACTTGCATGCTGCTAGAACAGGACTCACGTCTGGCCAGCTCCTTGTATATACAGTCAGGAATGCAAGGACACTCAGAGCATCACGGACAGAGGATGCCTGCGTCACTGGGGTGGGATATTTGTGGCGGAGGGAGCCAATCCCCTGAACTCAGAGCTTACTTCCTTCTCTGTCTCCTTGTGACAGCTAGAGGTACCAGCTGATTTCAGCAAATTACAGGGTGACAGAGTTATCCAAAAGCAGTGATATTTTTTATCGTATGGTAAATTTCTTTCATATAATGAGTTTGTTTAGTAAGAAGCCAAGTGTTAACTGAGTCTGGTTTCATCCCTGATACTTTCTCAGAGCCTTGGAAAGTAGAGCAAGGACAAAGCGGGTGTTGCTTTTCAGCTTTGTTCTTCTTGCCAATACTTATAGCATGGCGTAAGTACCACTCACACTTGACGGCCAGCAGACCTAGCGGTTCACGCGTTCATGATCAACAAGGACATTATCTCCATAAACTGAACATGTGCAAGCACAGGCGTGTGCTGCCTGACAAACAGCAGTGTGATCCCTGTTCCACACACTTCAGTTGTCGGCCTCTTACTTCCCGAAGCATGTGTGGATATAAGAAGGTGTGGTGCTAGGGCAGAGTCTAAATAAACTGCTGAATGAATGTAAAGCCACTAACATCTTTGCGTATTAGTGACATTAAATAAATTCCTAATTAGAATAACTGTAAATGCAGTGTCACCATTTCTGGAGCCAGTCCTATTTTATTAAGGTCAGTGGCCAAGCTCCAAATTTATTTGTTTCATTTAGTCTCTGGAGGGCTGGATCTGTCACTGGGCCAGTCACTAGTTTTCCTTTATCTCTGTTCTCAATGGGAAAAATTAGCATGTTACTAATGGCTTTGTTTTTATCATTATTATTTTTATGTGCTACAAGGTCTGTAAGAAGAGATAATGTCTTTTATTAGATTGAACAAGTGTGAAAAAAGCTAACTTAGTTAATTTAGCAGCAGTTGTACTGGTGCATCTTTTGGTTGTTTAGACTGAAAATTGAACAGGGCAATAATTAATCTTTTACTGGGAGTGGGCTGAATGCCTGTTACAGAAAGTTTTAAGTCTCTGAACATACAGTCATGATTCTGATAAAGCTGAGTTATGATCTTAGTAATACAAAAGCACAACTCATCCCAGGATTCCCAATGAAAGCAGACCCATACGCCACCACCCCATTTCTCCACTGATGTGTCCAGCCTGTCTCTTTGACTTTGGCTCTTTCCATTCCCTCTTTTCATACCTTGGCAGCTTCTCCCACTCTTTCATAAAGGCTGAACTTGTAATATGCAAAACCGATTCCTGTGTCTAGCATCAGGGAGGGATTTCGTAAATGCCTCCGCATATTTCTTTTCAAGGTGTCATCTGAAAACATCTTCTCTCCCCATGATTAATGTCCGCTGTGCTGCAGTGCTGTCTACAAGGATTGTTCAAACTGACTCTAAGGTGAAAAAGCCTGTGGATGTAGCACTAGAGGGGAGCACCCAGGGCACTGACTCCACTGCTGCCGCCTCAGTCTGTGATGAAAGCTGTGCAGGAGATGGAAGGTTTTATGACAGGTTTTGACACTTGAAATATTACCTTTCTTCTGTGTTGCAGAAGAGGAGTAGTTTTCCACAAGGGAAATGTTTTATGGATGTCTAGGGTCAGTTGAAACATTTTTATTTCAAGTATTTAAAAACTAGATTTCTTTACAGCGTACAAAATACAAAAGCTGCAACGACAATCTGAAAACTAAGTTCTGTGACTCTAGCCAGATCTGGTAAACCTTTCAGTGTTGATGGAAAACAAACTATTCCAGCTGATGTTGACTCATCATATCTTGCTGATCAGCTTTTCTTGCAAAGCAGTGTGAGAAATACTTACATTTCTTACCAGAATCAAGATTTGTCAGAAATATATGCATGCGTAGGCCAGCATGAAGCTTGCTCTGAGCTGTCTGCTCTGGGTGCTGCTCCCATTTGCTCTCCAGGAGGAGAACAGCGTCCTCTGACCATGGCTGAGTATTTGCTGCAGAGGTGGCAGAGGAACAGCTAGCTATTCATGGCTGGGGAAATGCGGATCCCTGTCAGCGCAGGACATTTTTAACTTAAATGGTTAAGACGCAACCAGTGCTTCTTACTGCCAGTACTGTATTGCTATGCCTAGGATGTGTAACTGTCTTGTTACACGTCTAGATACATTTTTCCATACCTAAAACATCATAAGCATTCACAGGACAAGCTAGCGTTAATAAATACAGCAAAGCTGTGCTGAGCTTTTAGCTCCCAGAATCTCAAGTGGAAACCTGGTGAAAGCGATTCTAAGCATTGGTTGAGAAAACTTTGGGGTTTTTTTTATTCGCCAGGGATATCATCCTTCTTTCCCAGGGAAAGACATAGTCTTTCTAAAGCTATTGTCAAGAACAGCCAACACTGTTCAATGGGAAGTTTAACCAAAAGTGCATATTCATGCTGGAGCCCTAACCTTGCTGGGCACAACTGTCACCTCTCCCATGTATTTGGAACTGCTGTGGGTACTGCGGGCATGATCCTGGTTAGATCAGCCTTTCTTCCTAGCACCAGACTGATAGAAATGGTCCCCTGTCTCCCTAAAAAAGTAAATAAACTCTTACATGTAGAATACATTAAAGGTGACGACATACTGTTAGGTCGTACTTCTGTGTCTTTATTTAGTGCTATTTCCTCTGATACCACAACAACCTTCCCTCCCGCCAGAACACCTCTGAGACTGATCTTTTCTTAGACTGCGTACATCAACCCACTGACATTGTTTCCAAGATCAGCTCACCTCGTACATGTACAAAACAAACCAGATTTTGATCTACTTTCATTATGTTTTGTGAGTGTGCACGACATAATTTAAATAAGCTTATCCTACTCAGAAAGAAAAAAACATTCCTACCACAGTTTAGGTAAACCAAGCAATTATTCTGTTACTAAGTGTAATTAATGCCTAATGATTTGCTTTGATTAATAGGACAATCAGCATCTGCTCCTAGAAATAGGGATTAGTAACCCAAGCCGTCTCTAATAGGTAGGGGGCTCTTTTGTACTAAGATCTATTTTTCCATGTTCATCTCAAAGCAGAAAAGCCCTGTGCTATATTCTAAAAGCAGAATAAAGCAAAGGTAGTATATTTTTTAAAGACTACAGAGAACACTTTATAACGTCTTCATGATTTTGTGTTTTTGAGTGAAATCCATGCGTGTCCATCCTTTAAGAAAGAAATTACTTGGATCTAATTCTCTGGCAATTTTTATAGGCAAAGTTACAGCCAAGGCATTTAAGATTTTGCATCTTCTAGGCAGTAGAGGCATCTCCTGGAATAGAAAGTTGAACTGAAGAAGAATCTACATTTGATATTTCTGTGTTGCTGATTACTGCTAAGTATTTCCTCAATTTAGGAAACAACGGAATGGTATTTTTTAGAGATAATAGTCATTTTTCTTAATCTTCTGATTAGTTTCTCAATTCTTTTTACTGTGTGGCTGAAGAATTACAACATACAATGAAGCTGCAAGGCTAATCATTCTTTATCGTCTCCTATTGATCCTAAAGATAGAGATGGAGTGCAAACACTAATCCAATCGTATGACAGACATCCCCATATGGTTAGTCATCGGCTTTGCCTTAAGCCAATCAATAATCACTTTGATGAAGAAAAATAAATTTAGATTTTTTTTGTTGGAGGGTCGGTTGTCAGTCATTTGGGCTCTGAATGCTGCGCCTACCAAGTGATACCCAGGTGTTATGGACTTCTCAGTCACTTCTGAGCATCCACTCAAAAATAGTGCTTGCAATGGCTAGTAGATAACGAAGGAAGTGGTTCCGATTACTGGGATTACTAGAGCGCCAAGGACAGAATTAACTTGAGCCACACATCTTGCTTCTAAAAGCCTTTAAAAGAGACTGAACACCTCGTAAATGAGTTGGGGTTTCATTGTAATATAAACAAAAAGTGTCCCTGAAGAAATTATGTCAGTATGAGCCATTGAACACAGGAGGTGTGTGATGTAGGCTCACCTGGAGGCTTTTATTCTCCAGTCAGTGGCTGAACATTACAAGAACGGGGAGTGAGTCCATAGCAGGCACCTGGGAAGGACTTGGTTTACTGGGTTCATGGATGCTTTCACAGAAGCACTCATCTGTTGTGATACATGCAGTGCTGAATACAGCGAAGAGACACCAGAAATGCCGGCATTTCATGTGGCTCTACTTTAGCCCTTTTCTGAGTTTAGTTGAAGACTGACTCCTGTGTTTGGTTTCAGGCCATGCGTATGTCCTCTGTACCAGGTGTTCTGTGTCCAGAAATTGTATTTCAAATTCTCTGGCATAGGAATTCGTGCTGCAATTGCAGAGGGACTCTGGCAAGTCAGGGCTGATGGCGAAGGGTGATGACTGATGCTTAAATATTCGCTATACATTCAGTTTAATCCAGTGAATAATTCTCTAATGCCAAATACTCAATATTCACAATAAACTGCCTTTGACCAGATGGGAGCTGAGACAAAAACATTGCAATAAACTTAAAAAGGAACATCAAATACCTGAACACATAGAGGAAATAAGACATACTGTGAGGTGCCACACTTACCATGTATTAATTAAATACATTGTATACTGAAAATTACCCCTTCTCTTGGCTTTGTTTCCTCTTGGCTTGTATCTTTATTCAGATGGACTGTTTCATAGACCTGCATCAGTTACAAGCTTAAGATCTTCCAGTTACCTTCATATCTTTTTCATTTTTTTTCTCCTGTCCAGTGTGGCTTTACCATGCCTTTCAGATGTGCATTTCCTCCTGTTGCTTATCATGGTGCTGAGATTCAGGGTTTTATTTCACCTTCTGGAGCTGAAGCTCCCTTGTCATCTTTTGTCCTTATGGAGACCTAGAGACACAATGACTGAAGCAGGACATTTGTTCTTGTATCCTCCATTAGAACCAAGTTCTGTCTTCGTGGTCTGTAATATTTTAAAACTAATGGACAAGTAACTGGCTCCTCTTTGCTGTTGTGCATATCCCAGCATGAAGTGTTACTCGTTATAATGCATGTTGTGGACGCATCTAGGGACCTCCAGCAGGATGAAGAAGGAGCTGTGCAAGCACAGTCCCTGCACTAAGGAGCGTGTCCAGGTCTGCTCGCTATTAGCCTACTTCACCTGGATCACATTGTAGTACACAGTCAGTTCTGAACTAGGTGGTGTAAAGATACTCAAACAGACTCAGAAAGACTAGAGTGGCATTTTTGTGACTCTGAGTAGACCTTCTCCATGTATATTGCTTGCACAGTGCCCATATGCAGGAGTGATTTACCTGCAGGGTGGATAATCTGCCAGGGAATAATGGCAAGGAAACAAAGAAGACTCAGAGTATGTAACAACACATTGACATTTATAGGTACTTTCTCCCAGCAGGTCTTTAAAATAGAGAATCTAAACACTAGCAGGTACCAAGCACTCAAGGTGCCAGACTTTATTGGTGAAAGTTATTTGTAAGCCAGCATACGTACTGCACGCAAAGGAGGAACCCAGCAAAAATAACCTGCCTAAAAGATGCTCAGAATCCAGCTTCTGAGCAAAGTCTTTCTCAATATGTATTCTCTAGCTGGAGGACGAGGACCATTTTTATGTATGTTCTCTGATAGGCCCCTGCATTCCTCATTGCACTGTGGTGCATCTTTTTACCTTTGCTTGTAATTAGAGCTGCTTTTTGATTGGTCTTGACAGCAGTTTGAAGTGTTTTTTTTTGTTGAGAAATGTCACCAGGAAGTATATTAATGGAGAGATGCCAAAGGTATTAAAGGCTACAGAGTCTCACGTTACAATGGAGATATATTCTTGTGTATATTCCAGTGCAATCTTTGCAATATAAAAGCAGAGACAAAACATCTCCTGTGTTTCTTTCCTCCCTTGAATTCCATTTTTAACCACCCTGTTCCCTTTGCAGATTGGTGAGAGGCAGTTCATAAATATATGCATAATAGTGAAAACCGCTACATAATACACTGCATTGAAAGAGTCCTGGCAGGCTTCTAGGTCAAGGGAAGGATTATCTCTTTCTTTCCTAGTTAGCTTATCTTCCCATTTGTCTCCTTTCTCTTTATGAAAGAGCTGATGGGGAAGGTCTCCAGTTGAAGGAGCTATTCAGAAAAAGACCTGACATTTTGAATAAAAATTCAGGCTGCCTCCAAGCATCATGTCCTCAATGCTATTAAACAATAATAAAAGTATAATGAAATTCATATTTACTCTGAAAACAAAATGCATACAGGCATTTGAGTTAAGAAAACCCAGATAATTGCTTAGAAAAGAAATCTGTAACAAATGGATGAGAAACGGATAATTTAGATGGAACGTGGAAAAAAGCAATGCTGGAATCTTTGGGAGGAAGAGACAAGAGCTAACAGTAGGCAGAAGCACAGATGTTTGCATTCTTATTTTATAGAGGAATGCATAGATACATGGGGACAAAGGTTGTGAAAGGGACCCCCATTTCACCAAAGTCCACCCATGGCGTCAGAAGCAGTTTGGTGATAAACATCAGGTGCAGAGAGACTCAGCACAGCACATGTGCCAGTCCCCATGGGCCATCATGACATGTCCCCACGTGCCTCTCTGACATCAATAGCAAATTTAACACCTCCAGTGTATTAAATTAACACCTTCGGTGTATTTAACACCTTTATTGTGTGTCAGTGAGAACTCGGGTGACACTGGGGAGAAGATTTTACCCCGTGTTATGGGTAAAAGCAAGAAACTGTAGCCCTAAACCAATGGCACATGTCTGTCTGATTTATGGCACAAATTCCTTCTTGACCCCAAGCCTGTCATCAGTTTAACCCCGACTTTTTGATAAATCACCCACTACTTGAGAGGTTTCTCGGGATCAGCAGAAGCATCAACTCACATGAAAATCCATCCACATGTGTGTGTTTCAGAAGAAGCTGGAGAAAAGCAACCCCAACCCCCAAATTTGGCATTAGGGGTGAAGAAGAAAAAAGTCCTCTCAGAGTCTTGTAAATGGGCAGAATTAGCCTCAAAGAGCATTCAAAACAGAGAAGTACTTTGGTATTTGGGTGAGGGTAATAAAATAAAATGTTGAAGACCTTATGTAGCAATGTGCCCTTGCCCATCGCAGGCACTCCTGCCTATCCCAGGCTCCAGGGAGGTGTATGAGGCAGATCAAGAAGAGTGAGGGCTTGGGTGCTTGGGTTAAAAATCTCTGTGGCTTTTGGACCTGAAGATGAAGTGGATTTGTCTGACTTGCTGATTTCACTGCCTCCTTCAGACGTCCCACAGCCCTGGCACGGACCCTGCTGCCATGGCAGTTATCACAGACCAAGCTCCCCCGACACTGTGGATAGACCTTTTGAGGAACATCTCTTTCTGGGTGACTACTCTGTCACTGTTTCTTAAAGCTGCTCGTGGTAACATGATTCCCAAGCTGTAAAACGATCCCATTGCAGTAGCCAGGTATGAATTACTGGCGTGTGCTCCCTATTCCCGGGCAACTGTGTCAGGATGTGGCATTGCGTATCCTGTCAGTCATGGGTTCATAATTACAGAGCATAATGAAGGAGCATAAATCCAAGCAGGTGAAAAAGATCTTTGTACATACTGTTTGTTGTGTTTTAATCTGTCAGTAAAGAGACAGCCACGCTGCAGTTATCAGAAGCTCTAATGCAATGAGCTGGAACAGCAGTGAGGACTGGGAGAGAAGCATTTAGGTGAAGATCCACAGTTTGCAAAGGCCCATACATGTCCCACACAAGTTCACACTGTTTGCCACAACCAGCGGCCTCATGTCCTACTGGTATAATGCATCTCCAAGCAGAGTAATGCAGCAATGGTGACAGCAGCAAAGGACAGTGCAGGTGGGAGATGCTTCCTGGCCCACTACCTAACAGCGTCCCTGAGACACGTGAGCGCTGCAGCAGGGTGAGCAGGGTTACGCCAAAGGCGTCTTCAGACTGGTGCTGAAACAGGCGAGTCCCAGATCAGTGGCAGCTTGTGTGTGACCAGAGTGGATTCTGCAGACTGATGCTCAAAAGCAGCAATCTGCCGGATTCCTACTGTTAAAATCCTCCTGTAAGAGTTTTGCTAAGTAGCCCAACCTGAAGGCTGTATTCTGCTCTCGGGGATATGTACGCACAGCTCCCATCAGTACCCGTTCATGCTGAATGCATCTGCCTGTTGCCTGACACCAGGACATCCTAAGGTGGTAGAGCACTGCAGGAAGGTTCACATTCTTTGGAGGCTGGATAAAAAATGTTATTGAGCTAAAGAAAACATCAGCATCATTAGAATTGCCCGCTGTGCTTCATGACAGAGCTGACTCTATCAGTTCTTGCTCCTGCCCTGCCTCCCAGCTACAGGTTTAAAAAGCCCAGCGCTACACATATCTTCAGTGCTTCCAGGGACAAAACTTTCCTCTGCAGCCTTCATCGCATCTCTCAGTCTCCTATGCACAAGCACAGAATTTGTTGTATAATCCACACCTCCTCAGCACAAAGATCATTCTTGACACCAGAGGAAAAGTTAATCTATGAAGAAATAAAAGAATATGTAATTGAGATTTCCCCAGAGCAGAAAGGAGTAGAGAAATCTGCCACCGCGTATCATGCGTCTCACTAACAGATACATATTCATTCTGCTTAAATGTATTCTGGTAGTTCTTATGTATTCCTTGTAGTTCCTAACAATTATATCTGATCTCTTTGTTAGGGACAGAAAATGTAGACTTAATAAGATGTCAACAGACAAGGAGTATAAAGTAATTGCCCATTACACTATAAATGTGTTATAACCATTTGCCAGAGGGAAAAAAAAAATCTAATTGAATGAAAACTCTTGATGGTTTCATTATGCTTCTATTAAGAGGCAGTCAGCTCTCCTGATCCAAATACAAGGCTTGACGCTTCTTGCATTTACATCTGTAGAAAATTTGCAGCAACTGCAACGTTACTGATGGATTTGCAGCAACGCAGAGCTGGAGTAAGAGAGATGAGAGTGGATCCTGAGCATTTCTGAGCTGGGATGAAATGGAAACATTTACCATGCGTGTGACTGAGGAAGAAAATTTCAATTCAAATGAAAGCAAAGCTGAATAAAATGCCGGCGCTCTTTCCAGCAATGGCAGGAATCAAACAAAGTATGTGTGCGGAGAGAAAGCAAAGTAGAGGGCTAAATTCCGCCTTTCAAATTGCACTGTTAAAAATACAGGCTAATTATTTGCTTATTAGTTATTAAATAAAACTTCCTTTTCTCCATCCTCCCTGCTGCCCAGGCAGAACACAGCTGTTGAAATCCCTTTCCGTCTTTGCCAAGATGAGCCCAGCCTTTTTCAATCACTCACTAACTCCCCTTTTCTCTACTGCATCTTGTTCAACCTCCTTGTCCTTGCCTTTCTGCCCTGCATAATTCCAGCTCTTCCCCACTTCACGTGCTACCCCCTGCACGTCCTCCATGCCCTATGTACCAACCTCAGCATCCTGTGCATCTGCTTCTCTGCGAATCTCGTGGCATTTTCCCCTCCTGCCACTATTCGCAGCCTTCCTGAGGTGCTTCACAAAGTCATCCCCATCACCTACTTTCAATACTTTTTGAAGAACCTCTTCTTCCATGACCTTAAATAAACACAACTCCTGGTGGCTTCATCCACTTAGCACATGATAACGGGAAATGTTGCTCCTCCTCTGCATTAGCCCCACTGAATATGTAGCTTCAGCGCTGGTGCATTTGCCCGTGCTTCCCCAGCCCGTCCATCTCGGTGGCTGCTGTGAACCGGTTTGTGAGTTCCATGGGATGGGAATGGTAAGTTGCTGTGAGGTCCCACCTGCGCTGAGAGGACTCGCATGTAGATTTGAGTGCCTTCAGGGTATCAGCAGGAGGGGGCCTCTGACTCTAGCTTTGGCTCCTGCGGCAGGGATGTGGTGTGTGAGAGGTGATGGGGCTGGGGGAGGGAGAGAGGTAAACGGGGTCTCGGGTCAGCCTGGGACAGTTGCCGGTCCCCTGCCCGGTCCCCCAAGCCCTCACTGTCTTGTCAGCCCTGCCTGCCCACAGACCTCCGTGGGACAGGATGAGTGCCTGGTGAGTGCTGCCCACAAGAGTATTTGGGGATGTGGCTTATAAGGCCAGGGACAGAATGGACACTCCTAAACTGTGCTGTCTCAGCAAAAAAAGATTTTCAGCTTGTTTTGATTGGCAAATAACTTTTTCCAGTGGGAGTAAACACGACCGTATCATGCCTTTTAAAGGCTGAGTTTTCTTAATTGCCCTCCGTGGGTCTCCGAAGCACCGCACACAACTCCCTGAGGATCTGCAGACCACTGGTGGGGAAATGTTTACTGCTCACTCGCTGGCTTCCTCTGATCAGCTGAATTAAAGCGACCTGAGCAGAGGTATTTGTGCTAGCTGAAGGCCTCGCTCAGCGGTGACGATGTGCTCTCGAGGTGGCGAAGAGCAGCGATCTCTTCTGCACAGGGAGTGAGCTTCTTAAGCTCACTTGCACATATGCAAGATACTGTGCAAGTTATAAGACAACGAAAAACCACACTGGCCGTTATATATGTTGTGCAGACGGATCGTTACCCAAAACAGAGGGAAACTAAATGACTGTCTGCTTAGCAGTACACCCTTCTGGCCCTAAGCCCCTAGGCTTCCCTGACTTTGTGTCTGTGTACCTGCCTGCCCAGGCAGCCTGTTGCGTAGCAAGTCTTTTGCAAACTGGGAATCTAACAAAGTCTGCTTTCGCTCCTCCTTTCTATCAATCAGTTTTTCTTTTTAGCGGATTTTGCACGCTCCTGGTGTGAATTTGTACCATTATCAGCATTTTTTTTCAAAGTTCACGTTCAAGGCTCAGCACAATAAAAGCCTGAGTTGTTTATATAAAAGAAGTTCCGGGTAGATAGACTCAGCAGTGAAGCGGGTGTTTAGGCATGTCCAATCCCTCGCTATCATTTTGTTAAGGAAAATATCCCACCTTTTCTTTGGATTTGTTTTTGAGGGAATCACTCTGTGTTTCTCCCAACCTCTGAACTCACTGGCCATTTTCAGTCACATTCAGCAGTTGGTTTCCTTACAGTTTTGCCAAGAAGGAACAGAAGACAGAGGAAAGTTTGGTCCTGCAAGGGCAGAATTTAGCTGTTACCCAGCGTCCAGACGTGAGCATTTGGCCAGGCAGCGTCACGACTGAGCCAAGGTGATGCTGCCCCTGGAGCTGGGGAGGCACCTGGGGGCACTGCAGTAGGGAGAAATTTTGGGCCCAAAGAGCACGTACCCACTGCAGCTGAGGCATCACTACTTCGTATTGCAGAATGACTTCTTTACATTACATTTTTATCTTCATTTAACAGGCTTGTGAGTTTACATGAAAAAGCCAGTGCATAATTCTCGAGTCATGAACATTTCGGTTAATTTTCTGCCTCTTTTTGGCTGGGGCAAAGATACCTGTTTGTCCTGCCTCATTGGAGAGGGTTGTCCCTGTATCTTGTCGGATAGTTCTGTCCCTGGCCTCCTCTCTGTTTGGAAAGGCACTTGCTTGTGCTTGCCATGCAAAGGCATCTTGTACCTGTTGCAGCAATTTGCTTTCATTGACACCGATCTCCTGAACTCGTAAGAAGATGGTATTTCGGAATATTTGTTTTCAAAATGTTTACTGAGAAACAGCCGTCTCATCTCAGATCGTTGCTGAGAGTCGTACTTCTGCGTGCGTGCCTTGACTTCAGTGGGGAATGGTTTTGCCCTGCATCAGATTCAAGCTCTGAAAGGAAAATTGCTGGTGGAGCTGTACCTGCAAGTGGAAACGCTTCCCTCCAGACAGAGCCCGGTCCAAAGCTACCTGGAATTAATGGCATTTTTTTCCCCTAAGGCTTCTGACCACCGTGTATTAAGTCTAACTGCAATGAGCTAGTTTACAAATAGAGGAATATTCTCTATTTATAGACTGCCTTTCCCTGAGCAGACAACTAGTATTGGTAAGAAACATACAGTTTCTTCTACGTAGCAGTGGGATTATTTGTATCTCTGCTGTTTTATACAGATATAGATACTCTCTGTTTAGAAAAACCCCATGGAAGAAATGTAGCTAAAATGCTGAATTGTGTGCAGCCCAGTGTGCTAACAGACACTGAGCTGTTTTATTTTACACTATTTGGGGTAAAAATCAAATAGAAGGAGATGATAAACAGAAACTGGTGTAAAAGATAAACAAGGATCACTAAACCCATGTTGTTTAAGATTAAATATCACTGTTGGTTTTAACATTACAAAACCAAGTCCATTCCAAAATACCAGAATTATTTTCTCACTTTTGGCCTGTACCTAGAACTCAATAATTTTAACATTTTATTTTAGTGTAATGCAGTCAAAGCAAGGGTTATAAAGCTGTTAGTATAAATTAGGAGTAATTCTGCTGAAATCTTTAGCCAAAATTTTCAGTTTGCACATGTAAAAATAGAAGAAAAAAATCGAGAAAATCTGACTTTTATGGAGAATTGAACCATTATCTTTCCTGCTCGTGCAGATCCCCTCCAAATGTATAGTTATGCTCTGACCTCAAAAGCGTCCTGTATTTTAAATATGTTTCTCATGTTGCCTTTGAATTGCAGTTGTTCTGAGAGGAGAAAATCCAACTCTGTTCTGGAGAGATATTGAAGTATAGATTTAGGAGACTAATTTTAGGCACACAGGCCTGAAGTTTTGACCAGCGGGATTACATTGGTAGAAACAACAGCAAAGCCCCAAATCTGGGAAAAATAACAAAGCTCAAAGATCTTCTCAAAGAAGGACAATCCAAGTCTTGCAAACGCTGCCAAGGATTACTGTAAGGCAATAATTAATGACCATTGCTGCTGGGTCTCTAACTGATGCAGGGGGAATATTGATATAATCCTATTAGTGTGTTGCTCTCATTAATGTACTTATGTCAATTAGCTGAGCATTTTAGCAGAAAGGTGAATTTATGAAATGTGGGGTTTTTTCATCCAACATGGATTTCCAGTGCAAAAATCAATTTTGAACAACCACCAAAGATCAAGGTCCATTAATGAATCTTATCTGACACTAATGTTGTCTAATTACATTAAGATGTCACAACTAATTTAATGGCATCAGAGCTCTCTGCTCCATAAACAAACACAAGTTTGGTTACATTTCTAAAGAATGTCATTTTTGAACAGAAAAGGGAGAATGAAAATCCCAGTTTTGAGAATTTTCTACATTTTTGTCATTCCTATGTGTTTTGAAATAAAGCGTAAGAAGAACCTGGGCTCAACAGAATGTTCACCAACACCTTACCAGCCAAAACAACAGAGCTTTGGGGACCATTTAGAAGAATTTGAATGTCTTTGTGTCTGTCTGGTGCTCACTCTGTGCGACCCAGCACCCTGCTTTGCCAGGGCAGTGTGGGAGAAGGGGTGTAGGAGGGGGTACAGCTGGGTGCTGCCCAGTCTCTGGCCTGTGAGTATGGTTGTAAGTGGGTGGAAAAGAAGAGGGACTGGAGACTGCAGTGAAGACGCAGTGAGGGTTTTCATCACTCCAGCACACCTGAGCCTTAAAAAGGAATTCAAGTAAGACACGGAACCAACAACTCTTCAAATCATTGATAACTGGGGCAAAGAGAGGAGATCTTAGCCTAATTCCCACTGGGTTTTTTCCTTCAACAAAATGAAACAGCAGACTCTTTCACAGTTGCCAGAGCTGGAGCCTCACTAAGAGACTGTGAGAGACGCAGTCAGTGACTAAGTTTGGATACAAAAGCATTTCTGATTGGTTTCCCGCAAGAAGAAATTCTGTTATAAAACCTGCTACTCATTTTCCTTTGAAAGAGTAATTTAGGAAACTGTCTCTCTTTGTGCTCTAACTAGGCAGCAGATGGCTCCAGATAAGTTTTACTCTGTCTTATTAATTTCACTGAAGCGATTTAATTTTATTTCGCAGCAGAGAAGACTAAAATATGGGAGATGCTTTATAGGCTTCTGAAATGGCAGAAACCTGCCCCAAAGAAGCTACAGCATCAGTCCATCACCAAGAGCACCTCTTTCCCTTGTGTCAGCTCAGAGACATCCGATTCCTCCCCATGGTCTCCCGTAGCACCGCTTGAGTCCAGGGAATAGAGTTGGCAGACCCACTGCAAAACACAGACAACAAGCATAAGAAAGGAGAAACAAATGACTCTGAGGAAAAAACATGTGATTTTTTTTTTTAAAGCCCGTCCCCAATGTCTGCTTAATAAATAATTGATTGCTGTTATTTCCAAGCTCAGATCCATTTTCACACAAATGCACTTTCAACTTCAGCGGTAAAAAAAAAGGGATGCTTTTTTGTTGATTCTTCTTCAGTGCAGCCCCGAAGCAATAAACCAAATTGACTGCTAAATTTAGACAAGAATTTAGACAGTCTGGCCGAGTCATCTCGGAGTCCATAAATTTATTAATAAGGGAGATCAAGACAAGTCAGGAAAGAATCCCTGAGATGCAGAGCTGCTTCTCCCTTTAGTGGGTCAAGGATAGTTTGGGATATGACGCACAAATTGTATTCTCCAATTGACATGTTTAAGTCTAGGTTTATTCTCTTAACTATGAAAAAACCCTGTGCTGAGGAAGAGCAGCTGTCTGGACAGCCCTGAGCAGGACTTCCCCATGCTGAGGGGCTGCTTGTTCAAGCCCAGTGACTCCACGCTTCTTCGTCTACCCTTGGGGTCCCTGTCTTTTCCAGCAGTGGGTGGGTAACATGCTCTTTTATCAGTAGTATTTCCCATGTGTTACCTAGCAAAGGAGTTCCTGGGAGTGTCTTTGAGGCCCCAGTTGGTGCCTGCTTATTTTTTGCAAAGCAGGTGTGATGACTGATGCTCCATTGTATTCCTCACACAGTGCCCAACCTTTTATCTCAGACTTTCTATTGACATGTATTTCACAAATTTTTCCATGTAAGGAAACAAATCCATGGCAAGAATAAGTCATTTGTCCCCAGTGCCACATGGGACTGGGGTATACAGTCAAGTAGGATACAGCCAAGTAGAAGATCCGTCACATGGCAACGTAGGAAAAGGTGGGATATAAATCAGGAATTGGTTCCCTTCACTGGGGGAAGGGACTGAATCTCATCTTCTCCAGGGAGGAGAGCGAGCAAGCGGGTGTCACCTCAGTAGTTCATGGCACAGTCTGTCTTACTGCCCTTCTTCATGTCCTTGCACTTCACAGTGGCAGCTTCTGGCAACAGCTGCATTTGCAACAAGGAGTATATTAAAAACTGAAAAATCTAAGAGGGAGCTTGGAAGCCAAGGATATGGGGGAGGAAAGGTTTCAGATGATAGTGGAGGTGGTCTGTACTACCTTTTCTTGATGGAGAGCCTGTTTTCCTGCAGTAATGCAATTCCGCAGGAGTTGGTGAAAGCAAACTCAAATGGTCTGTGTGACGCTGCAGTTGCTTTCTCTGGGGTTAGAGCTTGCACTCAGGAAAATTACAGCCTTTCAGTTACTTAGCAGGAAGGTCCCACTTTTGTCTACTTTGCCAGAACACTTGTGTGTCCATCACCCTTCTGAGTCAGGGAGAGAAAGAGAAGAACCTGCCTCTGTGCTTAGAGCATGAGCCTGAGGCTGAGGGACTGCCATGAACTTGACCCTGTCACTAATAGCATATAATTTAATCATCAAGTTTTCCATATCAATCAATGATTATGAAGATTACAACTCAGACTAACTAATGCAATCACTTGAATTCATAGCCAATCCCCCAAGTAGTAGCATGAACCCAACTCACCTTTTCCAGGTGGCTTCAAAGAGACTAGCTACCCGAGTAAAGAGAGCAGAACTTGATCCATGACATCACAGAAAAGGATCAATGTCTGCTCTACTTGGCCAAAATTCACTGCAAAATGTGTCCGCACAAATGTGGGTGACATATCACTGTGAAGAAATTGGGACATGCTGAGCATCGCTCTAACAAAACCAAGTTACTGCAACGCACTGTGCATGACAGCCTACCCTTTAGACCGACCGTGCAGCCCACCCCAGCCTGCCCCAGATCTGCACTCCTGTCCCAGCACGCTTGAACCTTGTACAGAGGCTGGAGAGCAATCTCTCGTCAGAGGAGCATAAGGCAAAACTGCTTTATTCAACACAGGTGCTGGCTGCCTTGGGCGCAAAAAGGATGAAATTGCTGCAGTTCAACTCCAGACTTCTGCCTTACGTGATAAGGTCTTTAACAGCTCCTTTTTCTGGCTCCCAAGAAGCTAACAAGAGCGTGACTAGATTTGTACCTTGTTTGGGATGGAGAGCCTCAGCTGCACGGTTTGATCAGTTATGCTCAGTGCTTGCTGATAGCTCCTGCGGGTTTTCTCATGCCCCATATTTCAAGGCTTAGATGGCAACACATCCCCATGCCCGTACCTACTCACTGCTTGCCCGTTCCTGGCCCTCCCTATTACTGCCTGTGCTGCTCCTCAAAACATTTGAGTTAGTTTGCAAATTTTTCCTCTCTCTCTCCTCCTGTGTGACACTGGGTTCCCCCAGGCAGGATTTTGGCCCTGGCTAATGGGCAGGAGAAACACCACCACAGGTATGGGTGAAAGTCCCTCCATTCACATTCCCGGGCTACAGGCTTGAAGTCGGAGATCCGTGGACATTCATAAGATAGTGCTTATTATGCTACCTGCTCCCGAAGACTGAATCTGCCCTCGGTGGACCTGTTTTAAAGCAGCTGATAGAAAGGAATATAATTTATGGCTCCTGGTGCCAGTAAAGCCTTTTGCATTGGTGGGGAAGGAGTTCCTGCTTAGAAACAGCTACTTAACAGTCTTTGGGATTTTTTTTCCCTTTAAATAACCCAAGTGCAGCACTCTACCAGGCAAAGAGGGGGCAGTCCCCTAGACGCGATGACTGCCACCTATTTTCACCAGCAGCACTTCTCACATCTACTTGGCTGTTCTTCTTAAATTGCCGTCTAATGTTCAGTATATAGAGTGTCTAAGGTACATGCTTTCCGTGATTGCAGCTTTATTACAAACCTGCAAGAAAAAAAAAAGAGCTTTCATTGTTGTTTTAATTCCTTTGAACTTCTGAATTCAGCTTCCCCAAAACACACGCACATATAATTCAGAAAAAAAGCTGTATTTTAAAAAGCACACAGAATAAAGGTTGACATACTTTTTTTTTTTTGTAATTTTCTAATAAAAAAAACCAAGAAAAATGATCACATTCCTGCAATTAGGACATTCAGTAAATACCACGTATTTTGGATCAGCTGTTGGAATAAATCCTGAAGTTAAAAAAAATACATTTCCAGAGCGACTGATGGGTGTAAACTAGGGATGTGATTCTTGAATGCAGATCCACCCTTGGAACAACACAGAGCTTCACAAATGTGACTAACGGTTAATCTGCGCATGAAAAATAAGAGTAAAAATAAGCAGGGTAAACAGTGTTGTTTAATTGACTTCTGCCACTACAAATCTAGGCCAGATGCAGCCCTGGATTTCCAGTCATTGAAGAAAGAGCCTCATACAAAGAAAATCTATTTTGCAAAATACACAAGTGAAAGAGCTTGGAAGGTCACCAAACCTAAACAGTTAAAAGCAATTGCGTTTCAATTAAGTTGAACTGAAACAAACAGGCTTTAGAAAGAATGGTAAACACAGAAATGTTTCACTGAGCATTGAGATGAACAAAGAGCATATATCTTCTGAAATGCCTTTTAAGGGCCATCTCATCCCAGTGCAGACATGAGACATTGCGCTGCATAAAACTCCCAACTTCTCCCCGCCAAGCGAAGCACAAAAATTAAATAGTTTTTCCTCCCCGTTCGAGATTAAATAATGGCAAGACAGCCATCTGAAGCAAGAGGGGAAGAAATGGCTGCACGGTATTAAGAGAGTTAATTATAGATGCAGATTAAAAGGCAAGACTGAGTGGTGGAAGAAAAGGGAAGAGTAACCTCCGGCGCAGAGATACTGACATGCAGCAGTTGTCAGTCACCTAGCAACAAGTTTCCTTTCCCTGCTGTGCTCTTTAATTCAGCAAATCTGCTCAGGATGTTGGGCTGTTCTCCTGACAAAACGCATTATGTAGTAGACTAAAGGATACAAAAATCCACTGTACACAACACTCTGCTCCCTATTGACCACTGATCCTTTCTCTCAACCCACAAAAGAGGCTTGCATAATGCTCTGAAAAGAGAAAAGTCTCAACAGAGAAAACATTTGCTTGTAATTGAGATTGACTACATAATGAAAATGATGTTCTTTTTTAAATTGAGCTTGTTGAGGCCATGCTTTTTGTCTCCTGGCTCTCAAAACCCATCCCTGCTGGGAAAAGGGGCAAACATTGTACAAACTCAAACCTGTGGGTTTTTTCCCTTCTTTTCACTGGAAGCACACACACGCACGCACGCACGCACATGCATTTTGTGGCTAAATGGGCAAGACCGGCTCCTAAAGACTTAAACAAGTTTGAAAAAAGAGAAGACAAATAAGAAAATTATGGCGTGTTTCTGTGTTGGAGGGGAGCTGCCTTCCTTCTGACGGGAAGCTGGGGTGTGGAGGGCAGAATATATTTTGTAATTGCTTTGGCTAACTGAGAAGTACCAGTACTTCCCAGTCTGGGAAGAAGTCGTTTTATTACTGAATCTATGCGATAAGTTACAGGCAAACCCACATACGACCTGCGCACCCACAGACACCCACATCCCTACCTCTGCATTAATGTCACGACTGTGCTTAAATGATTATCTAAATACGAAGAATAAACAGGGGGTGAGTTTAAAAGACTTAAGTCTTGGCACAGTGGACTCTGCTGTGGTCCATGGCAGAAGTTTGGGTGAGGTGAGTGCTCCTCACAGAGCAGTGTCACTGCTGCCACCACCAGGACACCTGAGGGTGCTGGACCAGCAGTGCTGGGTGTCATCCTGAGACTTACTGATAGGTCTTGTCTTGAGTCCAGAAGCTAGTAGGAGAGAAGAAGATCATGGGAGAGAAATTACAGCCCCTTCCGGCTCACGTGGACACCCACAGCAAAATCACCAGAAGAAAACGAGCCCTCTGAAGAGGCGTTTGAGTCCAATTGACACGCTCAGCTCTTTGGGCTGGAAATGGTTTATTTGTACTGTTTGTAGAACCCTTAATGCAGGGAAGGAGCAGCATCCTGGGAGCTCTGTAGGTACAGATAACAGCAATAACGTATGGCAAGGTTTTCCATTGAGATCAACCAGTTGACCCTGCAACTGTGCAACTCCAGCTAAACCAGTGGTAACCCCAGAAATGATCTGGAGTCCCTTGTGGAATAAGACTAATCAGCACGTGTGCAGAGCACACTGTTACATCCAAAAGTGAGACTGCAGAGGAGAGGGAACTGGTCCCAGTGAGCCCCAGAGCACGGCACAGGTAGGGAACATAATGAAAACCCAGCTTCCTTGGATAACAAAACAGGGTCACAGCTGCGCTGGCAGAAGACCCATCAGTTCACTGGCTAAAGCACTGGTGGTGCGAGTAGAATAGCACTTTACTTCCTGGACATCAGAACCGCCTTCTCTCCAGGCTCCACAGTATTAAAAAAAAAAAAAAAAAAGTCATGTGCCTGTGCACAAGGAAATGCAGTGGTGAGTTGCTCACCCAAAAAGCTACACAAAAGACTGAAAAAACACCTTGGTGCCCTAACTAAGAGGAGGTGGGAAAGGTGACAGTATAATGTATAATCTGATGGTCACAGAATGGCATCACTTGGAGGCTGTAACAGGCCAGAATAAGGCTGATGGGTGCAATAATTCATCCCATCAAAACAGATCCACTTGGATTTTGCTACAGCTCGGCTGTTTCCACCCTCTGCTCTCCTAGAGACGGAAGGGATGAAAGGCAAGGACTGTTGTTTACCCAGTGGATATTTCCAGCAGCGATAAAACACATTCCCTACTTGTACCTATAACCCCCAGATTCCTGCCCAAACATCTCCTTCTCTTCGTGGGGTCGAGCATCAACAGGCACTTGCTGGGCATGTTGCCACCACTGTTGCCTGCAAAAGCGAAGAGTTTTGGCCAGAGCTCGCCTGGTCGTCGACTTTGCTCTGCCCAACTGACCACCCTGCTGGCTTCAGCCGCAGAGCCCAGCTTGTCATGTGGGGCTGCTCTGAGCCATAGCAGGTTGGGGGAAAAAATTGCCAGCGGACATATCTCAGTCGATAACTTATACCCAGATCTTGGGGGTTTTGTGCTCAGCGCAGCAGACCCAGGGGCAATTGGTGGCTTTCCTTAGGGATCATCTTACAGAATAAGGATAATAGTGGAATAATGCTTCAGTAATAAGAGATGGGTAATGCTGAGTTTATTCTCTGGCTTACTGAAACATGTTTAACAATTTCATATCAATGCTTTTGCCAGTCTTTTGCATTGTTTTGTGTATCAAATAACAAGTTGGATTCTTTGTTTCCTTTATTTTAATAGGCATGGTCTGAAGATAAGGAGGATTGATGTAAGCAGTATTCACTCCAACGTGAATGTAACACAGCCTGACAAAAAATAAAGGATTGGGAAGGGCTACCATGAATGTGTTGTGGACCCACAACTGAGAAAAAAAGTAGAGTTTTAAAAGTTTCTCTCTTAAAAAGGATTGTTCCTTTGGAAAAAAATTAATTCCTTTTCAAAATTTTTCTTCCCACTTTAAACAAAACCAACATTTACTTCCAACCAGAAAATAAAAGTTGTACAAAAATTGGGAAGATAATGTCAACTGATAAATATGAACTTAAGAGATAGCTTCACAAAGCTGGGAATGATCAGAAGGCAATGTGCAACAGTAGAAAAGTGGATTATGTGAACCCCCCAAAGAGATGCTAAAAACCTGAAATAGTAGGAGGTTTAGAGGAATGCAATGGAAAAAAAAGCAGAAGTCATGAATAATTGTCGTGCTGGTGAAATACATCTTGCTTTCTCCAGGAAGAGTGTAGTGTTGTTTACTGCAGAATTTAAGACTCTCTGTCACTCAGAGAGCGCTGACAGATTTCGTAAGAGTTGCGAAGGAAATCCTCCGTGAAGGAGTTGGATTGTTCATAGAATATGCAAGAGTCCAGATTGCTGGGGGAAAACAAAGCCAAATATTTATGCTAAGCAGTAACTCCTAGTACTACAGAATGAAGAGAACACATTTAAGTATTTATACTCATTTCTGGAGCTTTGTAAGTATGGCCCACAGGGGTGTTTGTTTTCAATCTACCTCCAACAACAGCCTGTGTAAATCCTACCCTAGCTTAACTCCGTGTAGCTCCTCTCCTGCTGAGCCAGTCCACACCAGCTGCGGAAGGGACCTTGTCTTCTAAACACAGAATTTCTGCTAAGCAGGATATTTAATTTTCGGGTATAGTTTTTAAAAAAATGTTATATCAGAAAAGATAAAATTAAAGTGGACACTGAGGTCAACGCAGAATAGTTGGATCACATCCCATCAAAAATAGGAATCGCGAGGGATTGTCCTGTTGATATTTTAAACTTTTGTCTGCACAAATTTTAATCAATTAAAATGCATTATCTACCCTCTTAACTTTCTCAGAGAGGATTATCTGACATTTACTATTCACCAGTTTTGCTGAAAAGGTTAATAGTTCACAGGCTGAAGTTAGAAGTAAACAGAATTGATCATTCCTAATGCTCTGGCTGAAATGGAGGGGCTTTGTGTTGACAGGCCAGGAGATGTAATGAGCCTCTAGTACATTCTTAAGGCTTGTTTCATTTGCTCTGTGAATGGGGAAAGTAAAATTATAGTCTATAGGTGTTTTCCATGGTTCTTTCATAAGCAGGCCTCCTGACACCAATTAAAGAGATTATGTCATCAACTGAAAAGAAAGCTATAACCTTGTATGTTAATGCCGTGATTACTTAAGACAGGGTCACTGGACCCCATAGAACAGTGAATGACCTTGGTGAAATTAACTTCGGAGCTCAATTCCTAATTAACTGTTTTCAATGAAAGAATGTGTGATTTCAGGCTATTGGTCAAAATATTCACTTTTTTCTGTACAAGGACTTTGCCACCAGAAGTTAGTCTCCAGCAGCACAAAAACAGGAATAAGATTAGGAAATGGCAAACAGCATGTCCAGAGCTTTATGAGAGCAGATATTGTGCCCTGGGTATTTTGCCTGAAAAAACCTTATTCTTTTGAGGCTTCTTTACCCGCAGTGCAGAAATTACAAACCTCAGGAGGAAACAGCACATTTGAACACACGTCCAGGACAGATGAAATCGAAAAAAATTGCACCAAAATACTACGTAGTGACTATGTATAAAATACAAGCTTATACTTATAGATATTATATATTAACTAGATTTATAGATATTATACATTAACTATTTTTTTAGTGGAATTGGGGCGTATGATGCTGTATTTTATAACATTGGCAGAATGTGAAAAGAAGACAGGGAAGCATTTTTAAGCAGCTGTCCCATTCTCTCTTGGGTAAGGACAGTGATGCTCCAAAAGGAGGGTAGACTGCCAGAGTACCCCTTGATTTTGCGGGCTGATCTCTATCAGAGATGCACACGCTCAGACCCCAGGGCTAGAATATTGGTAGGGGCTGCGCAGTCCCCCGAAGCCCCCTTCGGTTGCTCGGCACTGAACCTGTCTTAGATCTGTGGTCAGCTGTGCTAAAGTCACACTTGTACATGCTCCACTCTACCAGGAAGAAAGACACATCTGAAAAACATCTTCAACACTAATAACCATCTGATCTGGCTGTAAAAGAAGTCAGTTTAACCTGTCCATCTTGTTCTTCTTTCTTAAATAACTCTTTTTTGTGTGTGTTCCAAGTCATATCCAAACTGGGAGTGCAAGCCCTGAGGATGTTGCTAATCCAATACTCCAGCAAACAGCAAATTCCCCTTCAAAATTATTGCAAAGTTAATGGCAACTTGCTTCACGTGTAGAAAGACTTCAGACCTGAGCTACCTATGTGAACACGTTCTACTTCTATGGGGATGAATTTACAGGGCCAAATATCACGCCTGTGGCAGCTCTGAGTACGGCAGAGGTTTCTTCTTCTGAAGCTGATGAGCAAGGCAAGCATGGTGGCTATCCAGGTGCTATACTGTCCTCCACCCAGGACAAGGCGTGTGGCTCTGGATCTGCTTTTGCTACTGAATTGTGCGATGGAGCCGATTCCTCTCTCTGGCTGCTGTGATGGGGTGAACATTGAAGTAGGTGAAGAAGGAGAAGCAGGAACCTCTCCCATCTGCCCACATCTAAGTCTACAAGAAGTCATTAGACAAAATGTCCAGAGAAAGCCCAGAGTACCTGGTGCTCAGAGACACCAGGAGTAGCTATGTGCCGTGGGCAAAACCCCAAAGGCAGCCTGTAGCAAAGCCAAGGAGCGAGCCAGCTTCCTGAAACTCCATCTCTGTTCGCAAGCCACATCTGTGCCAACCATACGGTGTTGCTGGTTGACCACTGGGCCAGCTGCTCCTCTCCTCACGTAGAATGAAAGTCTGCCTGGGCTTGGACACAGACGTTCACTGTTCATGGGAACACTCTGAAATACCAGAGCGCAAAAAAGTCTTTTCCCACGGTCACCAGGTTAAAAAGCGGCGTGCTCAAATGGGGATCTGCATCCAGCTCTAGGGGACGGCTAGAGAGACTGAAGGAGATCCACTGGAAATTGAACTGGTGGGATATGGATAACATCGCTGATATCTGCCTGGAGATACGGCATGCGGATGGGAAGGCATTAATTAAACATAAAGATCTGGGAAGGCTTTGACCATGTAATAACAGGCAACACAAAATCTGCCATTCACTTCAAATCTGACCAAACGTGGGCAGTTGCTTTCTCTAAGAAGAAAGAAAACGAAATCTCGGATAGTTTTCTAGCTTTAATTTTACTGCAGGGCAAAACCATACCTCTTAGACTGGGCACGAATTTAAATAAGCAAGGCCCAGGGTTGGATATCGCCAGCCTCACAGCGAGTTCAGCCTCCAAGAACACACTTCAGATAACCACCGTTCTCACTGCCGCCCCTGGCTAATAAACGACAAAGGAACAGTTAGTAAATTCGCTGATAGGTGCAATTAAAAGCGATAGCGACGTTCTGCCTGCTGAAAGCAATGTATTCTTTACTGCTTGTTTGTGAAGGAGGGAAAAGAAAAGGAAAGGAAAAGATTTCGCCCTTTAGTGTGGACCACCCATGGAACTTTTTGTCTCCTAATTCTGACACCAGAAAGAAAAGAGATACTTGTTGCTTACAGCGATGCCTCAAGCTCTCATGTGCGTTTCTCCCCATACAGTATGGCTTTGGGAAGCTAATTGCATTAATGTCTTGTCCAAGTAAAAACAGGTGGTGCAGCACCTGCATTTTCTAAAGCTGAATTTCATTAAGAATCTGCATTTTTGGAGGGTCGGAGCATGGGGTTTATACAGAGGTGCTATTTAAGGGACCAGGGCTGCACAGAACCACTAAATTGGAAAGGTTAATAACTTGTGCCATGAAACCCTGCAAATTATTGACTACCAGAGCTAAACCCTGGACAGGGCCGAGCACTCTGCAGGAATTCGGCATGGGAGTGATTCTCAGAGAGTGGCAGTGGAGTCAGTTTGTGCGATTAACCTTTTGGCCCACGCTTTAGCCTTTGCCTGGGCCCGATGACGGTGCTCAGTGCTTGACAGGATGCAGCTCCTTAGATCAGGCCTCTGAACCTGCAGAACTGAAGCCAGCAGGCTCTTTGCCGCCATCTTCATTCAAAAGCCAGGTCAGAGGGGATTAGGTGGCTTTTAATGAATAAATATTATGGTTGCAAAGAACATGACAGCAACAACATGAAGTCCGGGAAAACCACCCAACACTGAGGGTTTTCTAGGAACGGGGAGCAGCTTATGGCCTACGCAAGGGCTGAGGTGGAAGATCTGCTTACTCACATGAGTAAGGGCTACTAGCAGCAGGAAAGATTGCAAGATTAAGCTGTTATAGGAACGAAGTGCTAACGGATCTGATGGTGAAGTGGCTCTGCAGTTGCTTACACAGTTGAGGATATGGCCTGTGACATAACACGCTCAGCCATGCAAGCTTCTGTGCACATGTCCGTGTCATAATACCAGCAACTTGCTAAGTGCACATAATCCCTCCCATCAGAGACACGAGAGTTACCTCCTTGTAAAAAGGATGTTAAAATCCTGAGAATATACACTGCCTTGTGCCAACACTCATTCATACATTGGAACATGTAAGGGGGGATACATCTCGGGTGAGATAACCTTGCTTCAGCAAGAGCCCTCTCCACCACTTGTCCGTGTTTGCTAGTGTTCTAAGGGGTCAGAGCAGCAGGAAGAAGTTTGGAGCTGGATTAAACGCAGAAAGATGATTCCTGCGGTGGAGGCAGCAAAAGGTGGCAGAGCATACACCTTCCAGGGACAAGTTCTAGTGCTGAGGGTATACATAATTAGGGACCTTAATCAGGCAAACCACTTTACAGAGCTGGGTGATAACTACGATAACTTAGTGAGCTCATTCAAGTACAAGTGGAAGTGGAGATTTCCTCCTCACGCTACAGGTCCAGGGTTGAGAACATTCAGAAAGTATTTAAAATCAGTGTTGCTACAAATGCACCGGGAGCTTTGGCGAGGTCCAGCTATGAGTCCTTTTGAGTACCACGGCCATATTTCATGCAACGCTTCAAATCAATAATTAATACATAATTCTCTTAGGTATTATTATTATTGTTAACTATTTCGAGCCTCATTACTCACACCATACTTCCATGGTCCGTACGTAAAGTGCTCGTGGTTTCATTCTGGCTCACTACAGCTTTCAGCCCAATCAAACCTGTTGCTGAAACTTGCCAGCTGCCAGCGACCGCAGAGAGAAGTACTTCCCCCCGCCCCCTGCCGCCCCCATCCTTCTTAGGTGCATCAAGTTGCCTATCTGGAATGCAGTATTTCCATGGGATGCCTCTTGCCCTGGACACGCAGGCTAGAAACCCAACACAAGGGAAAGAATTTAATTACTAGTATCAATCAATCAAAACATTTAATTCAAATGCTTCATAGCACAGAAAAAAACAGTGGCGGGCTCTAAATGTCTTCCCCAGAAAGCAGATTTGCCTTGTAATGATTTTGGAATAAAATTTTCCAAGGGGAAATGAAAGATGAGCGGCAGAAATGACTGACATCTGTTTCCTTCTGTTGTGGGCTGTTTTCAGTCATGATTGACAACTTCTTTCCTACTTGCTTCCTCTGACGTCCACTTATTTTCTAGTAAATATGCAGTTCCTTCCTTCTTTATCACTATTACCAAGTGCACAGACCCTGGAGAGGAGCTACTTTCTGTGCATATGAAGATGGTGGTGTGTTTTCACAGCTGTTTTTCACTGGAGCAGCCTTCCCAAAGCAGCCTGAGAAAAAGGACACAGCCCCGGAGAGTCTGCTGGGGCAGTGCTGGCTCCAGCATGGTCAGCTCTTCCCAGAAGATGCTCCAGCAGCAATTTCCACATATGCTAACCACAGTAAAATACTGCTCTCATATAGCATTCCTCTCACCAGCAGATCTCAGAGCACTTTACAATGGCAGCACCACTATCTCCTTTTCACAGGCAGAAATGATCAGTCCCCAGGTCGTTTAGGACGTCATCGTACAACCAAGAATGGAAGAAAAGGCATTTGAGTTCCCCAGCTGTGGTTCCAGCTCCTAGGCCACACTACTCATTCTCCCCAACAAGAACTAGGGAAGGTGGTAAAGCTACTTTTATACTGTTTGCTGATGGAAAGTCAAGCCCATATCACAGAAACCTTGCTATTCACATTTATGATGCCTCTGATTTAAGTTCTTCTTTGACAGATCTTCTCCTTCACCTTGTGGAGCCCAGCCTACGAAGGCAGCGCTTGTGAAACACAGGAGGCGCTGGGAAGCAGCTGCAGGATGGCTTGAGGAAAACAGTGTGGCAGCATAACTTGTTGGGACAACCTTCCCTCAGATCGGATGGGATGCTGTGTCTTCCTGAGCTGACAGCCTGGTGCCAGGGTACCCCAAAGCCACCTGCTCTCTGCCCAGGTACGCAGGGACCAGGGCTAATGGCATCACGTGCTACTGGCCTGCCCGGTTCAGAGCTGGCGTGTGAGGAGGAGATGAAGACTGAGGCAGGCTGCAGATTGCAAGAGTCAGGGTGAACTTCTCTTGACCTTTCCCTAATCTGTCAGTGTTTGAGCACAAAAACCTCGGGCTTTCATACGCCACACGTTTTTGTTCACTTTTATAGATACATTCGCGCTGCGATTATTCCAGGTTTTTCTGTTTCCATCCCCTGGGGAACAACGAGCCAGGCACAGACAAGACATCTTCTGCCAGCAGTTGCGTGCTGCTCTTTGTCACCGTGCGCCGGCACTGCACCGTGAGGGAGCTGCTCCTCTCAGCCTTCCCCTGCTCTTTTCATCAGCTGTGATTTTTTTTTTTCCTGACAAAAGGAACTGGAGCCCTCTTGTGTTGAGTTTCGAAGCTTGCAACAATCCCTTCAGAAATCCCTGTAGATGAAGCCACCCCAGCTTCACCTGGATGCTATTGACAGGAACCTGTCTGCTCTGCTGGTCTTTGTATTAGTAGCAACATTACACACGTTTAGACTCCAAAATAGACTTCAGTCTCAAAGGCCACAGGCTTAATTATAAAAAGATAAATAAAAATATCTTATGATATAAAACCAGCCTACTCTAATCTCAGCTACTGAAAAAGGTGGCTCTTTTAATCACTGGAGTTTAACTAATAGAGTGCAATACATGTCAACTAAGTAGCAGGTATATATTAGAAAGGGCAGGGATGACCACAGGATTTGCAATTTCACATGAATTTCAAAGTTGCCCAGAATAAATCAGTCTCTCTTCTCATCTGTTGTGCAGAGCTGTGCAAAATGATTCATTTCCACTGAGGGGAAACTCAGAGTGAGTTTTCCTAAACCTAAGCTCTTCCAGTACTATGGTAGAGCACACATGCTTGGGAAGAGGCAGCATCTTAATTGCCGAAAATTCCTGGGGTTATTTGAAACTGATATAAAATTGGTGTTATTTTTCTTGAATTTTATTTATAAATTATGCTTTTCTGCCTCTTTTAGTGATATCAGCTTGACAGTGGAAGCTGATGTTGAAACTACTTTAAATACAAGCATCGGTATTTTATTTTGAGAAACTATTATTTATGCAACCACAATCATCTAACTTTTTCAAAGGTGGCGAAAACCTCGGATTACATTTGCCTTAGGTTTGTACGTGGGGAGAGATTTTTATTTGTTGTAATACCCTTCTGATAAAAGTTGCTATAAAACAATCTATTCAAAGACATTTAAAATTGTTTCTATTGTAGGCTCATTTAAGATAGCCTAAAAAAATGGTTACCCATGCTCTTAAGTCCTATATACAGGCTTCAGACAGTCTCTAAACAGGGGTCTTAATTCCATATCATGCCTTTTAAGGCCATTTTGTTAGAGGTTATTAGTACTATTATTTGCTGCAAATTGCAGTGGTATGTAGACCATGGAGCTGATGTGGTCCTGGCCCTGTAATACTCACACTCTCGCTCGGAGACACACGATCTATAGAATAGCATCATGTAGTATGTGTCCTTGTAGAGACACACTCCCTACAAAAGCCAGCCTTCAAAGGTCCCACAAAGGAAGCAATTTCTAAAGAGGGTTTTGAAGGTGGGGAAAAAGAGAGGCCGTGTTATTAGCGCGAGTCGAGCCCCCTCTGCCACCAGTGCAACGTTTGGAAGACTGAGACCCAAGACTTTCCCAGACAATGTACTCACTAGCAAAGCAGCAGCTGTAAATGTTGTGCCTTTCCTGGCTTTCATTACACGTTGCCGTCTTCCTTGTCTCCATACTCAATCCAAGACCATGTGTTTCCTGTGTGAAAGAGAGAACCTAAGCTGTGGACCAAGATTCTCTGAGCCACTAGAGCTTTCCAGGCTTCCAGCTTGTAAGACAATATGGGGACATGGCTTTTTATGGGCTGCTGAGACACTATCTCAAAATTCAGGCCTTTTAAAGATGCTTCCAGTTGTTCTCTTGGAAAAAAAAAAAGAAAAGAAAAAAAAAGGCAAATAAAAATGCCCCACATCATTAATCACTCAAAAAACTCTGCCTACATTTGGTTGGCAATGTAGATATATTCAGTACAGGTGAAGATCATGCTTGATCTTTCTCCATTTTGCTTCCTGGTTCTCACCATATGTCAAAGATCACAGTTCTAATCTGACACAAAAACACCTTCAGCAAGTGGTGCATTTCCTCTGCTTGTGGTTAAATACAACACCTACAGACAAAATGATATTTTATGTTGCAAGCCTGCAGGAACAACCACTAGAAGAGATAATTTACAGGTATTTCAGCTTTTACTGTCTGGATTGCAGAGCGCGTCAGAGACTGAACAACAGCGTGCAGTTGCTGACTTTCACCACGGCACAGCTGAAATGGAAATAATTGATGCCGATGGTACCTTTCACTGAGAGAGAGCTCCTAATGCCTCATGCAAACAGCAGCTGTGTGTCCGAGAGACACAGCGGCCCAACGAAGCAAAGAAGGAAGGCTCTGACAGAAGACATTACGGTAATGTGCTGTAATGGGGCTCGCTGATTTGAATAAAGTAGCATGTTAAACACTCCACAGCCTCTTTACTGTGCGCCACGGCCCTATTTACAACTCTATATTTAACATATTTGCACTCAATACAATTTGAGACAAGCCAACACGCCCAGATGACAATATTTTCCCATTTATTTAATTTTTAAAAATTTAAGAAGGATACATAGAAACTTCGTCCCTTGGTGGGAACTTGGCAGCTATGAACAAGCTTTGTGGCAGCATTCCTGTCCTTTAGCTCTTGGATACATCTTTTGAAATGAAACATTTGTCCCAAGGCCAAGGTCAGCACAAAGTCACCTGTCACTTGTAGGAACACAACCGGTCTCAGAAAATAGCTAACACTTGTTTTTGTAGTCATTAGAGCAACAAATATGCTTTATTTCCCATTCATGATGGGGGGGGGGGCAAAGCAAACATTAATAAACATACCTATTAATAGCTGCAGAGCACCATAACCCATGCTGGATGCGCAGTATTGTGCCTCAGCCCAGGCCCTGGTTGAGCACGTGTGTTCCTCCTACCTGAGTGCAGCACACACCGTAATAAAAACGGATGATGGATGCGATGGTAACGTATACCATTAAATGATTATCCTCCAGTACCCCCTTGACCTCTGCAGCACTTTGTTCTTCAGCCACCTTTTGCAATCCAGCCTCTCCTTCTACATCCAGATCAGAGCGTCCTTTCTTCCTTCCGCTGCTGCATACCCTCCCCCAGAATATCTTTCTCTGCCACCTTCACCTTCTCAAACATCGTTGGCTTCATCATCCATACAGAGTCGCTCGTGGGCCAGGTGCTACCTGGATGGGCCGGGTGCTGTAGATGGCTGCCCCCTGGGAAGCTGATGGGGCTACTGCCGCTCAGGCCCCTGAGCCACTGCTCTTGGCCAAGGGAAGAATTAGACCATAAGGGCTCGATCCTCTTCCCATCCCTTCTGTTCACTGAGATCGCAGCTTGCATTTATAAAAGGAGTCATGGTTTCTTTAAGCTCCAAAATGCGGTTGTAGTTTTAATTAAATCTTATGTTTAACTTGAAATGCAAACCTTCATTTTCTTCAAAGTTTCTTGACGTAATTTTCCTTAAAACTAAGGAAACTTAACATGAAGGATTCTCATAGAAATTGAAATGTTTATTTCACTAATGGCGAAATGTCTTTCTATGAACAGCTTAATTAAATCTATGCAATTCACAACTTTCTGAAGTAGCTGAACCAGTGATTTTTTTGTTTATTTATTTGATATTTGTCTTGGCTGAGAGATTTTGCAGCTAAATCGTTCTCCCCATTTTACCTAGGGACCCTGCTGAGCTCTGGAGCTCAGAGCTGTGTGTCCTGTGTGTTGTTCTTAAAGCGTTTCTTGTATTGTCTTCCTGCTCCTCAGATACTGGCTCGCCTATGAAGGTGGCATCCGCTCCTTAGTTATTTGGCTTTGTTTTGCCTGGTACTCTCCGTTTAACACATCAGGAACTCCAGAGTGCCACTGCTGGTACAGTGTTTCTGCATACATATTTAACACCTTCCCTATAGGTCCAGAGATTTCCTAAAATACTCCAATGGAGGTCTGGATTTGGTTGGTTCACAAGAATTTGATGGCTGAGCGTTGTCTCTGATGCCTGTAAATTGGGAACTCTTGGCTTAAGAAGATCGTGCTGAAGAGCATGGTGCTAAAACTTACTGAACACGGCAAACTAAGAGGAGCTCTGTGAGCAGTTTTTCTGCCCCTTTTGAGGGGTGAAGATAACCACGAGCCGACACCAGCCATCACAGGATACCACATGTTTCAAGCATTGGAACAGGCTGCCCAGGGAAGTGGTTGAGCCACCGTCCCTGGAGGTATTTAAAAGTTGCGTAGATGTGGTGATAAGAGATGTGGTGATAAGAGATGTGGTTTAGTGGTGGACTTGGCAGTGCTAGGTTAATGGCTGGACTCCATGATCTTAAAGGTCTTTTCCAACCTAAACGATTCTACGATTCTAAGCGGAAGAGGAGGGCTAACAACTTGGCATGTCCCTTGCAGCCAAGAGTTGGGCAGGACCACACAACCACCTGTGCTGTGGCACTCCCCAGTTGCTCATAGCTTTTCTGCTGCGCAAGGAGACTTCTGCGATGCGCAGTGTGGAATAGGATGGCCAGCAGCAGCTGGCACGGGTGCAGGGGACAGCCTTGAAGTCATGGAGAGCTGTGACACTGTGCTGCAATGTCACAAGCTGCTACTGCTTGTAGGGCTGTGGAGGATACATGAGAATTGACAGTGAGGTCAGGGAGATAATATGAAGGAGCTAAAGTGGCTGGAAACCTGGAGAGAAAATGACAGGTTCTTTTGCACTTTTTGAAGCTAAACCTTATTTACTTCTGGGGACAGATGATCTGAAGAACTGATATAAACCAGTGGGTAAGTTAGAAATTCCAGGAAACTAAGAGAGCATCCCCTTAGAAACATGTGGGTAATCAGCAGCAGAGGAAAAAGCGTCAAGGATAATTTTGGATCTAAAATCAGTCCTACTAGAATTTTTCATTCGGTTTAAGGAAATATGCAGAAGACATCTCATTGGTAAAAAACCTCAACAACAATACAACCAAATATATTAATGCGTTACTAGATTTGAAGTGTAATTCTCTCCATGACATGATGGTCACCCCGGGGGTTTTTTTAGTGTATATGGGGGAGGAGGGAGACAGGAGTCAACCAGTACCTCCCCTGACAAGGCAAATCTTTCACCATGCATAAACCTAACGTAATGCCCTTCTTGCCACAGGAACCACGCTGCAGACACTGAGTTTCTGGTTCGTACCGCTCTGTGAGCAGGTGTCAGAGGGCAGTAAGCTCTCGGCACAGGCTAGGTTCAATGGAGACAATTTGCCGAGTGTCCCAAGTTTAAGTGCATCACGTTTTAAGTTCTGCAAATGCAGGA
The DNA here is from genome assembly GCF_028500815.1 of Rissa tridactyla. NCBI lineage: Eukaryota > Metazoa > Chordata > Aves > Charadriiformes > Laridae > Rissa > Rissa tridactyla. The sequence continues at coordinate 65,837,366 of NC_071469.1, forward strand.
ATGGAAACTGGCCGACAAACTTTTGTGAATTGGACCACGAATCATGATTAATTTATCAAGCTGTTCTAAATACATCAACTAAAATAATGGAAATATAAACAGAAGTTATGTAATTCCTTCTTGCCTGTGCTTGGGCCCTGCTTGTGATGGCGGAAATATAAACTGAACTAGAGCGTATAAAAAGATTTCCAAGAAAAAGCCTTTGTTTAATGTCTCCTATGCATCAGATATGCCACTTGCCTCCCAGACGCATATATTCTAAATCATGCTTTTGCTGTCCACAGAAAATTCCTCCATCTATTTATACTTTCAAATCTATGATCTTATACATTAATAAATAATAATGAAGTCCTGAAGTAAATACCAGTGTTACGGTTTCACTGGAGATCTTGCTGACATTTATAAATACCTGCAGCTTTCATGGTTCAGGACACTGGCAGAGCTTACAGATTCTGTTAAACTTTATCACATAATTGTACATATGGCCTCTCTTTTAAAAGTATAATGCATGGGGTTTATGGAATATTTCTGTTAGGCAGCACCGCGTGTGTTTGCTTGCTTTATCAAAAGCCATGTTTCTGTGAGGGTGTATCTTAGCTGACCTACTAAACCCACCATTTTTCATCTCAGCTGACACCAAACAGCGCATATAGTCTGGACTTTCCTGAGCTATGGAAATATTGCTATCTTGTGATTACTCACTACTCTGAACTAGTCATCCATTTATATGGCTGTCCATTTATACGCTAGGAGATAATCCAGCAAGATTAATAGCCATTTCACTTCTTGTGTATGCCTTTGTCTATCAACAGGATTACAGGACTTGGTTCCCCGTGGTGGAAAGTTTAGCTCAGTGACCCAAGAAATACTTTCCAATTGAATGCTGTCGTTGCCCTGCTCCAAAAGGTAAGAGAGAGGAATTCCGCAATACAGCCTGGAACTGAACTGGGCATGGGACAGTCCTGGGCCAGGGATTTTGCTGCTGGGATAGGCCAAGTAGAGGAGGTGAAGAGCATGAGCAGCAATTGGTTTGAGTCCGGCTTTTCCCAGGAACATTTAAGTGATGAAGAGCAAAGGACTTGGGATGGAAATTAACTTGATCCTCGGATTCAGGGGTGGTACAGTGATCTCTGAGGTAGTTTCTTGCTGAAAGCTCCTAATCGTGCAATAATGCCTAACTCGGTGCAGAAAGACAGATGCCATAACATACATTCCTTCAATAGACGGAGTCCTAAGTATCTGGCATCTTGCATTTATACCAAAAAGTGGGGAAGTGCGAGGGAATTCTCCACTGCAGAGAGCTCTATCAAAGTATGGCTTTGTTCCTTGTACAACAGGAAAGATCCCCACTGTCTTTGGTCTCCCAAAGGTCCTCCTATCCAAGCAGGAATCAAATAGCTGTCCTGTTCTCTGCTGGAATAGAACAGTCCCTGTTCTCTGCTAGAACTAGTAGAAAATCAGTAACTTCCAGGAAAAATAATTGCTAAAGGTCCCTTTTTACATGGTTAAACTGTCACACTCCAAGGGAGTCCCATGCTCAGTTGTCCCCCATCTAACATTAGGTATGATGGAGGCCTGGGGACAGTCAGAACAAGAGGGACTGTTCAGGCAAAACTTCCTTGGTTTGTGTGCATAAGATGTCACACAGATACAGATGCTCCCAGTAACTCTGCGCTGTCTGCCTGGGCCCCGGATGAAAGGAACTTCATTCGCTTGCTAAATGGCTTCTGGCAGCACTTCTGAAGCCCTAACGCCACTCTTGTTTGAAGGAAGTTAAAGGTATTATGTGTTGCCTCTTTGCGAAAATTTTTATAGATGAACCTCTGGAAACAGCCACCTTAATCCCCTGTCTGGCCACTGGTGATGTAAGACCTGTGACTGCCACTGCTACTGCTGAGGATGACACCTTGAAGAGAATGGCCAAGGCAAGAAGGATGGGGTACTCTTCAGGTAGACACTAGATCTCAGAAATAGGTGGGATTTTGCCTGCAGTCTGCAGGACGGCAGCAATGAGCACACCGCGTAAAACCAGCTTTTTAAGACGGTGCACGAAAGACCTTTAGACTCTCTTCTCTCCAGATTTCCAGAGATGTATTTGTACTGGCTTAAAATAAATGGGACATAGAGGAAGGGAGAACGGCTTGCTGCATATGCCACAATACAGATCAAGTCAAGCGAAAAAGCCAGTGTTGGTGGCACATGAAAAATTAGCTCCCTGAAGCGAAGTAGGCAACGACTTATTTATGCTGGCTGGAAAAAATGCTTGTTCTATACACTTGTTCTTCTACCTATAGCTCTTCCCAGGTAAGGCTAACTAGCCCAGTGATTTTGCATCTCAGATCTTTTTATTAGACACAATAGTGTCTGCAGATGCTGGCTAATGTAACATGTGTGAGTTAAAGGACTTGGCAGTGAATCATGGGTTAAGACACGTAACTCCATCCCCAATTATCCACATTCTGATAAAGGGAGGAAAAGCAGCGATGAAATAATTGTGTACCTAAGGAAAGGTCATAAGGTCATGTTCTGATCCATATGTAGCAGTTTTAAATTGCAAACTGGCACGAAAAAGTCTACTTACATTCAACAGAAAACTGGAGAGTGTTTGCCCTCATGTCCAACCTCAAGGACCCAAGATGGGTTGTATAGAAGATAAAAACCTAAATTCTTGTGTCTGTACCAATACCAGGAGCTGTCCCAGCAGTGAGTTTGGAGATTAAAACAACTAAACTGCTTTCCGCGTACCCATTGAGCCTGGTTAGGACCCCCACCACTGCCTCTGCGTTGCCTTCTCCATGGCTGAAGACTTTGTCCAACACGTAGACATGTGCGTGACCCCCACTGAATGCTTCATGGCACCACGGTGTGCAAAGAAGCCACCTGAGACCCAAGGGCTGTGCAGAAGCAGGCACGGTCCTGGCTGTTAAGACTAACCAGGCTGTCTGAAACCAGCAGGAAAGAAGCGTAGGGGGAACGGGAACGGGAGGGAAGGGCAAGTGCAGTTGGATGTGCAAATCACACCTGGAAAAATTAATTTTAAACGTCTTTATGTGAACTCACCGTATTAGTGCACTGTTTGCTTTACTGGTTGGAACATCTTACTACTAACTCAGTCATTTCTTGAGCTATTTCCTTGCTAACAAGTATAATTACTGCCAGTTCAGATCAGCCCAAAGGTAACAAAATAACATCCTTTCCACTTTTTTAAAATTTTGATTCTCCAAAGACGAGGTCTTTTAAAGGTCATATCTTGACAGAATTCCTTTTTTTACCCCCCTGTTGTGCTAAAATAGATCAGTATTATTGACCTTGACAACAATGCCTGAAAGGTTTAGTGACAATCTATTCTGTATCAATGAGCACATAAAACTGCTTTTATGGGCTGGGGCGCTCTCTGTGCATTTGATAGCAGGCAGATCGGCTTTTCTTGACAAGGCATGGAGTAAAAAGATTTAATGTATCCACCTCAATGTGAATTGGATCGTACCCTCCTGACATGAGATCCCCAGCCCCAGGGAGAGCCGCGCTCAGCGCTGTGTTGCTGCATTAGTCGCTCGCAATGGCTACGTGAAGAAACAGAGCATGACAAGAGCTAAATAATATCGTGAGTGGGGAAACGTCCAGGTTTCCCCAGCCTCTCTGCTTTCCCAGACTTCTTAAACATGAAAAGCAAGTAAAATGCTTTTAAAGGGGGCTTTTTTTTTTTTTTTTTTGAAACCACTCTTTTTTGAAGCGTGCTTTATGAAGGTAGATCTTGCATGACGAATAAAGCAGCCACGGATCCTGTTAAGTATCAGACAAGAACTCTACATTGCCTCTCTCGAGCGGCTTCAGATTTGGGGTGGTAAAGCAGCGGATCTGCTAAAGTTTAACTGCTCTTGTGTTGCTGACTGGTTTCAAAGGGGCCAGTCCTCAGCCAGAGTATGGTCTTACACCCGCTCTGGGACAATAGGTCTCAACCGAATTTTTCTTTTCCTCCTAATTCTTTTCTTCACTGATGCCCACTCCAAAATAACCAACAGAAATACAGCTTAAACTCTGTATGTGGTGAAACTCTGGCCCAAATGAAGGCAATGCAAATGTGCCAGTGGTGTCAGTGGGCAGGATTTCACTTGATTATTTAGAAACAGGTTTTGCCAGAATCCTGACTCTTTCCCCTGGAGTTACGGTGATTACTGGGGAAGAGGGGAAGGGGGGAGGGAGAGGGAAGCGCTATGATAGATAAATGGATTAATAAAAAAATAACACAGACGGAAAACGTATGATGACTACTATTATTATTCTGGTATTTAGTATTAAAATTTGAAAAACAAGGCATGTGAAGAAAAGAAGACAAGATGGAAATTAAGAGCTTTGTTTCAGAATTTACATTTCTCTGGTTTAAGGGGTTATAAATAATCCTTGCTAATGGGCTGAGTTACCTCCCATCATTATTTTTATCTCCACAATGCCTGTTCTATCACGTTGTTCATTTCAGGGTCAAAAACTTCATCTGGAAAAGCAGCAACACACAGCAGATTTCCATGAACCCAAGCAGAGAGACACGTTAACCACTCCTTTCACTGCTCTCCCACTGGAAAGTCAACCAAAGCTTTGTGTATGTATGTGCCTCAGGGTGTCCTCCCCTGTATGACTGCGTCTAGAAGTGGCACGGAAGCATCCTGGCAACTCTTCATCACCTCTTCTGGAAATGCAGGATTGTTGCCCAATGATCATCAGCTTCTGTATCAGTCCAAAGGCAGCTGGTATAATTGAAAACAACATCTGGAGAGGAAAGGTGCAGCTCGCTGTGGCACAACCCCTAGGACCAGAGAAACACTGAGTACGGGTACACCATTCTTCCCACCTGTGTGGGGACACGGGATGGAACTGGAATGGATGTTTGCCTGTGTGCATACACATTACTGAGCACCAGGGTTTATGCAGAGCCCCCGAAAAATCCCATTCCTCTTTCCTTCTGAGAAGAAAGAGCGCTACTCTCTCAAGAAAGGATGTTTCTGTATTTCATATTTCACCCATATAAGCTTGTTTAATTCCTCTAGAAACAGAAGGCACAGAGAATTGCCAAAAATGAGCTTTGATCATGGTAAGCTCAGCTGCATTACATATCTCAATGCAAGTCAAGGACCACCACCATTGCTCCCAACATCATTTGCCCACAGCATAGTTGCTGCAGGTCTAAGAAATCCAACTCAGATGGCTGGTAAAGCAAATTCACTGGTGTTCAGATTCCTGCTTCAGTCATTTAAAGGGTAGTTTGCAGATCAAAGGGGTCTTGGGAAAAACAAAGACCAAGGTTATTTGAAATACAGTCTTGGTTGGAATAAGCCACTGTGGGGTTCCTTTCCTAAGGCAGCCCCTACCTCCAGGTGTTGCTCCGGGAATGAGAACAAAAGGGGGAGGTAGTGGAGGATGAACAAAACCCCCCAAAAGTCAAGGGAAGAATGAGGAGGAAAAGAAAAGGATTAATCATTCCACCACCAGCAGACTCCTGAGCAGGGCATTTGTTCTTCCTGCATGAAAAGTCCTTCCTTCGCCATCCAAAGCAATCACCTGGCATTTAGCTTGCCTTCAGCCCTTTCCCCCTTTTTCAGGCACGTGATTATTTACACCAGGTGCATTGCTTCAACCCGTCTCTTATGACGTCCCCATTCACAAGTAAAGGATTGTAATCTGCCAGCCTGCACTGAAGTTTCTTTGTACAAGGCTCCTGCCCTGGGTGTAACGTTACATTGACAAGCGACACGGCACAATGGAAAGGGAAATAGAATTTACCCAGTGAACAAAGGGTATTAGTGCTCCCTGCCTCTAACCCCAGGTGACTGTACAGAGCTGACTGCAGGGTCTCTGGTGGCAGAGGGCTTGGGTCATATAAAAACCGTGAGTGCGGCAGCAGTGCCGGCAGACAGCTACACCTGCGACAGCCCACGACTGCGCGCAACCACGCCACTTCGTGCCGTTACTTTGGGTAAATGCTGCCGGTGCTATTTAAAGTTTCAATTAATGACACATTTTAGGTGGCAGGGTCCTTGGTGTTGAGGGTATTCAGCTCAAGCAGCGTTCACCTCCTCCCTTCCCGGCTGCTAACAGAGTTCGCCCCATTGCTGCTGGATTCAGGCTGTGTGGTCTGGCCTTTTGTGCACAGGGCTGCCCCGCACTTTCCTGATGGCTGCATTCAGGATCAGGTGCGGTAATAGAAATGCTGTGAAAACTCAGCTCTCGTGGCACCCATGATGCTGCTTCTTTGTTTCACTGAAGCTCCTGGAATTCGCCTGTTGCACCCACACCGGGCAGGACCCGTCCCTTTGTGTGCAGCCAGGAACTCTCCCGGCCAGGGCTGATCCACGACAGATGCCTCTGTGCACTGCTGTAAAGCAAACAAACAGCAACAGCAATACCGAGGGGAACGTGAGGAGTGGGATTGTTTCAGTTTGCAGCTCCTGCCCTTTGATTTGGGTTGATGTAACAAGTCCAGGCATAGATGAACCCAGGAATGAAGGGAATCTGAGTGCTCCTGCCTTAGCCCTGGCAACGTAGCACACATGCCACCGAATGCCAGGCTGCCTGCAAGCACAATCCCTTTTCACCTATCAAAACCAAAGGTGTCTCCTGTCTTTCCCTCTCAGAACAGTCCCAAGGTCAGGGAGCACACACAGATGCAAATACAACTACCGAGACAATGACACCAGGTAAACACTGTCTCTCCCATCGTTTCTCATTGCTTCTCTTTTCTAGAAAAGTGGTGCAATAAGCTGAACAAGTCCTGGATTTCTAGAGGGGAGAAATTCCTGCTTGTTCAGCTTTAGCCTACATCCCTCAGCCTCTCTCGTCTCATCTAGACTTAGAGTGGATGCAGTGGGAGCGCTGGTCGCTTCTTTTCGGAAGCAATTCCAGTTCCCAGTGAATATGCGGTATAGTCTGGCCATGCTTTCTTGTGATCCCACCCCAAATTTGCCCTTTAAAAACAGCAGTCCAATGCACCTTGTCTCACCCTCCAGCCAGGAGGCCAGAGGCCAGAGAAAGGAGCACCAGCGAAGGGTCACCACACCAGGACTCACACGTCACACTTGAAAAAGTGGTGTATCCGAGGGGCCTCCATAGGGGCCAATACTGCTTAACCTCTCCATTACTGACCTGGGTGACAGGAAAGAGTGCACCCTCAGCAAGCTGGAAAATAGTATAAAATTTGGAGGAGTGGTTGTGCTGCCATTCAGAGGAACCTCAACAGGATGGAGAAACAGGCCAACAGCAGTCTCATGAAGTTCAACAAAGGAAAATGCAAAGTCCTATGCAAGGGAGCAATAACCCTGTGCACCAGCACATGCTGGGACCAGCTGGCTGGAAGGCAATTTTGCACAGAAGCACCTGCGGATCCTGTTGGACACCAAGTTGCCCATGGGCCAGGCGTGTGCCCTTATGGCCCAGGAGGCCAATAGCCTCTTGGGCTGCCTTAGGCAGAGCATTACCAGCAGGTCAAGGGCGGTGCCACCCATGAAAGTCCTGTGAGAGTACGGGAAAATCTGTCTTGGACAGGTAGGCTTGCTGGGAGCTTTGCAGCGGTGGTGGCCCTGCCTTAGCAGAGCGCTCTTGGCTCTGCTGCCGTACACGCTGCACAGATGCTTGAAGATTTCCAGTCCCACCACAAAACCTCGGCCCCGCTGACAGCTGCCACGGGAGCTCCCCACTGCGCAGCCTTCGAACCGGAGGTTACAGGCAGCGCTGCAGGAGAGACTCCCAGCGGGGAAAGGAAGGGTTGGGTGTGCTCCTGCACACGTAAAAATGCATTTTTTTATAATTTTTTCATTTCTTTTGCTTTCTAATCCATTGCCAAATGCACAAAGAAAGTCCAGGGGAGGGCAGCAGGACAGAAGTTGCTTCCTCTGAACATCTCTAAAGCAGCAGCTTAAAACAGACTTGGAGAACTCCATGCTGCCGGCCGCACCAGCAGGCAGCTTTGCTGAACTCAGCACAGCCTTCTGCTAAAGCCCCTTCTGCCGTCTCACCTACCCCTGCTAGAGCACTGCTCCTTCCGACACAAGTGTGCCCGTTGCTTGCTGTGAAATATGCTACCGAGGCTCCTTTCTGCTCTTCCTGCAGGTGCTTCTGACTCGTGCTGATCTACCACAGATTAGGGAATCCAGTTTTTTAAGTGCTCTGAAACACGTGCTTTAAAAGAACACAAATTAATTGAAGCAACGTTGGTCCGAGCCCTATCGAGGCAAAAATTGGACAGACGCAGGAGGAACATCCTTGAGCCTTTTCTTCATGGCTGCCTCTGACCCGCAGGCTGGTGGAGGAAGTGGGCAGATGTTTCAGATGGAGACATCACATCACTGGGTTTTTATAGCCTCCATCTATATGAACTGTAAGACATCAGTGGGGCCAAGCTTAATTATTCCTAAAGAAATTAAGGTATGAGCAAGGCACGTGTACAGCCCCAAGGTGTAGTTTGCAAAATGGGAGAAATTTGACTTCCCTCCGGGCCAAATGAAGATCTGTCTCTCCTTCCTATCACCTCCACTTTCTCCCTGTAAACCTGCAGTTACCTGTAGAGCTCCCAGGACACGTGACCACACCAGGACCACCCGTGCACTCACTGAGACTGGTGTTAATGAGTTAAAACCAGGAGCACTGGAAAATGCTTCTAGGGCATTTGAAACAGCAGTCTCAGCCTTGATGTTTGATGCAGTAGATATTTCTCCCATGGACAAGTTATTTTAAATTGGAAAGCAATAGCATAAAGAAGTAATAAAACCTATTTCCAAATTGGATTTGGTCCCAAGCACTGTAGGAAATGAACCTACCAGTGGGATGAGGATCTATTCAATACGCAAGCCTTCACCCGGCTTTTGCTTGCCTGTTTCTCCACGGCTTCTCCAGGTCATGCTGCAACTGCCCATGGAGGTTTTCCTCAGCTGCTGAAAGGAAGAGCACAAATTGGGTAAGAGGCTGCAGCGCACCATTCTTGGGGTTTTCAGGTTCATTTGGGTCCCAGACGTGACAACAGCGTGTCTGTTTGTCCCACCCCACCACCTCTCACTGCCTGCCCTTCCCAGAAGAGGAAGCACTGTTTTACAGCTGAAGAGCCGAATTAGAGACATCCTCCCTTCAGAAAGGCTTTGACATCCCTAGGTGAAGGCTTTTGCTCGGTAAGGAGCGTTGCAGACCACAAGTGTAGGTTTACCACATTGCAGCATCCTCATTTTTGGAGCACACTGCAAATGCAAGTTTTTTATCAGAGACTACAGGTTTAGCCTACGTATAAATAGGAGACCAGCAGCCTTTGATTTTCTATTAACTTTTTATGAATTCTATTTGATTTTCTGTAACTTTTTATTGATTCTATTTCATCTTCTAGAAATTTTCAATTAATTTTTCTATTTTGATCTCGTATTCCATTTCCTCTGCTATTTTTTCATCATTCTGCAATATAATCAGTTGAGATGAATAGACAGATCTAGCCTCTCCCCATTTGTTACATGGGATTGTTTTGTTTTTCATTAACTTGTTTCTCTCGTCGTTGCTTTTTGTTATGGAAAGCATACCCCATCTGCAAAGAGAAAGAGAAGGCAAGTGCAGCGTTTTGACCCTCAAATTTTTGTCCAAATTTCTACCGCTGAGATGCCTGGACCTCGCCTTCATACGGGCTACATTTTCTACGGCTTAGTTCTGCAGCAGCCAAACTTAGTGGCGATAGCCCAGAGCCAGCGTTCACCGCTAACCAGGAGAAAGAGGCCATCCTATTCTGGGACGTCTCCCTGAGAACAGGCGGACAATTATTTGAAGCACAGGAGGAAAGAGGGTGAGAAAACTCCAGCAGCGACGGCCTATTTTACAAGCATTTACAAGTCTCATTTATAAAAAGGAGATTACTGCAGGAAAAGTCAGTGTTCACAGCTGGCTGGAAAAATCCCTCAAAATAGTTTCCTTTGACTCTCCCTTCTGCAACAGTTGAGACTTGGTCTGAAATTCAAATTAACTTTCATACCCAGCCTACAATTCCATTTTGTGCCCCAAAGCAAAATTTCCTGCATAATTGTGTGTATTTAGGTCAGTTCTCCATTGTTCACTTCTGCAAAGAAAATAGCTGATTTGCAAGTGAAGAAAATTCCTAATACAGTTTTCAAAAGCACTTTTGCAATTAGAGATTGTGCTCCTAAATGAGCCTGGAACGTAGGCATGTATTTGCTTGGGTACTGTCTTGAGACTTTTTATGTCTGCTTTTGACAGCAGGGTGACTCCATTTAAACATAGACCATATTTGACATTTAGACAGGACTAAACTGGTTTGCCAAACTATATTTTAAAAAGCAGTTATCCCATTTTCATACTTCTATGAAATATTAACCGTAAGTATGCAATATGTGCAAATATTAATCTAATTAGCTTTTAATCTAGAGAAATAACACTTATCATCTTTTCCTCTTCTAAGGTCCTTTTCGCTGTAAATTTCCCCTACACTTAATTTGTATGAATTTCTTTTATTTCTAAATTTCTGCTGTGAGAAGTACTCTGTTAGTATCTTCTGTCTATGTTTGACTGTAAAGAACCAGCCACGTGCACGGACAGATCTGCAGAAACATTTTAACTTGTACGGATATCAAATTCAAACAAAATATTCTGAGCTGAGCCTAATGAATAAGAAAGCTTTCTTGAATGCTCAGTTAATTGGCTTAGACCAGGGATCTATGCAAAGTGATGCCTTTCTCTCTGCGTCTTTTCAAAGAAGCAAGGAACATGACTCAAAATGTGTATTCCGTTTAGGTCTTAGAGCCCCATGATCTGGTCTTGTGGCTTCATAAATATGTTTGTGAATGTGCTGCCTGAACAGGTCCAAACAGTTTGAACACATCATGCAAAGGCCCCATCAGGGCTGTAATTCGGGCTGCAATGACACCAAAGATTGGGCAGTGGAAAGCCAAAAGCTGATGCTACATGTAGATTCCTAGGCATTAATTAAAAAATCAAATCAAATCTCTACCTCCTCCCCCTGCCCCCCAGATGCTCGCAAGGGACAACAACGCGTGGCTGATCCACCTCAGGATGCTGGGGGAGAGGGGAAAAAAGAATCAGGTCAAAGCACACAATATACAAATCCTTGGGATGCCGTAGGGCACAGTATGCAACGACCTCAGACTGTTTTGAAAATCGATTACAGAAGGCCTTCAGCTGAATGGAGTCAATGACCCTATCTATGCATGGCAAAAGGAAAACAGCTACATCTTCTCTGAGCTAATACACACGAGGGTTCCTGGCCCAACATCCTCACGGTGGCCAGCAAAAGGGGACCTATGGAAACAGCCCCTCCCAGCTGTTCTTCAGACCGGGACAGGAAAACAGTGGCTTTCTTTTCATAAAGGTTTCATTTCCATGAGATCAAAAACAGACAAACCCCAGTTTTCCTCCTCCCCTTCGAAAAAACATCACCAGCTGTGCTAGGGGTCACGATGTAATAGACAAAGAACGTGTGTAATTCAGGAACTACAACTGCCTAACGAAATACATGTCAAAAGAGACAGCTGGCCTGAAGGCTTGGGCTGCCCAGTGTCTTTGTCTTAAGGTTTTCTCTAGCTGGAAGTACAGGAGGATTAGGACTGGTGAAATGGGGGGAGTTTTATCTCGTATATCCGATTGCCAATGTCTTCTTTTTTGCACTTAAACTTGCATGCTTCAGTTAAAGCTGTTCAGTGAAAGCCATAACCAACGCGTGAGAATGAAGGGATTTGGTCCTGGTGAGCAGGGTACTCAAACACAGGAAAGAATCATTGAGTGTGATTTGAGTAGCACAGAAGTCGCAATATTAAGACTTATGATGCTCCAGCAGACACAGAAAAATGAGTCTGATTGTGCTTCTACTTGGGAGAGACTCTGCTTCCAATAGCTGTTTCCGTCATCCTCGTTAGAGCAGGAGAACTAGTAAAGTTCTTGGTTCACTGACATGCATCGAGACTGCTCTCTCCACCCGTGCTTGAAGCACAAAAGATATTTATGCTAACCACATAAAAAGATTTTTAAAGAGATAAAGATGAAGGAATTTGGAATACGCTTGGAGACTATTACTTCTAAAAAACTTGTAAATTGGAGCACAGGGATTACATTTCTTAAAAGCATACACTTTTCAAACATGGAGAACATGAGACACCAGCACCAGTTCACTTGACTAAATACATTTTCCAGGCAATGGTGCAAAAACCTTTTGAAGTCAAGCAATATTGAAGTCAAAAAAATGAAAAAGGGTCAAAAGTAGCTCCATTAATTTTCTTTGCCTTCGCTAATGTAAACCGTACAATTGTGTCTTCCTTTGTTTCTCTGTCTTCTTTCAGAAAACCCCATAGCAACGGTAGAGGAAATGAATTGCGGGTTCAATGCCACAAAAACATATGAATGGGCTTACTTTTAAGCACGCGAGAAGCCCAGCGACTTCAGCTGGGACTGAATGTTCAGCATATGCTGCAGGGCTCTGCCAAGGCGGGACCTACCGGGTGGAAATGGACTAAATGTCTATGTGCTGTCAGATAAGCTGAGACAAGGTATTCACACTCCAGCATGAATTAGCTGCCTGTAGAGGCTGTAGAAAGAGTTTAGCATTTTAGCAGCGCACCTAAGAGCCCCAAACCCTACTAGATGAGGTGGTGTAGAAAGAAAGTGTTCTCTATATGAGAAAATGTAGAAAACGCACACAGAAGACGCAAGAGGGAATATAACAACACCTAGAGGATTTGCAGGCTTTTATAGAATAGTCCGGTAGCTTCTGGCCAAAAAGAGATGGTTAAGGAAGAAAAATCAAAGGGATGGGGTGTATGCGAGAGGTGGCAGAAGGAATGCACTTCGCTGCATGCAAAGCAAGAACCAACCACAGAACAAGACCCAACTGATTTGTGTACGCAGGGAATATAAAAATCAGGCTACAGGTTACAGTCTACCTAGAAACCAGGTGATAAGGCAAGTACAGCCCCTTATCAAATTTTATTGTGAAAGCTTTGCATTAGCTATTAGATAATAAAAGCTGGGCTGTGGCCTGAAGCAGCTTTCTTCGAGCACTGGACTCATGCCCACGCTGAGGTTTTCAGCTGAGGGTAAATTGAGACCCTCACCCTCGGCTTAACGTCTTAAACCCGGGCACGGTTCAGCCTATTAGGCTGGCCACCTATTCATGTTTCCTAACAGAACAACAAAGTTTTCATATTTAAATTCCTGTAAGTTTTAAGAGTGTAAAAGCATTAATTAAGTGTAATGAAATATTTACATTACATTATTTCAATTCATTATTTCAATTCATTTCATTGCTAATATTTTCAGCAAAAGCCTTCTAAAATCAGCCTTCTGGTTTTTTTGGTTGGTTGTTTTTTTTTCCCCTGAAACTCATTCCTGATATCCTGCCAGTCTCCAGTTCATTACTGGGAGTCAAGAACAACCAAGTGGAGGGTGACTTCACTTACTTTTCCTATTCCAATTGTATACAGTCTTCTAAGATAGCTGAAGATAAGCATTAAAATCCCCCAAATAAACAAAACATTGCAACAACAGCAAAAAAAATCCCCAAACGCTCTGAAGAGCACACTTCAGGATAAAACACCTAAAGGGTTATAAAACATATTAGGGCTAAGAACGATTTAAGTTGATTGCGTCATTTCATATTCTTCAGGTAACAGACTCCCACTATATCCATGAGTGGCGAGCACTACAAAAAGAAGAAATTACTCTTCTAAAGGAATGCTTCGAAAAGCTTCTGGCCTTTTGGAAAAAGTAATTTGTGTAAGTAGGAAATGCAGAAAAATGAAGCACAGCTTTGACTGTGAGGAGGACCTGGAGGACAGCCATGTCCATATATCCTATTCTTACTGTATAGATCTTAGTCTAGGGATTGCATGAGTTATTTTAAAAACAGATCAGAAAAGGTTTTGTTTCCCTAAATGCCTTTTTTTTTTTTTTTGGCACGCTTGTAACATTCCTTGAATTATTTTGTTGAAGTAAATTATTCATAGCTGTTTTTATCCTGTACCTTCTTACAGTTTATGGGACAGGATTCAAGTTTCAGAGGAAGGTGACTGTTCTCACAAGTCATACTTGGTATTCATGAGCCAGCAGCAAACTCTGACGCACTACTCCAGAGTAAAGGGGAAGGGCCTCGATGCAGCTTCGGGAAGACGACACTTCCTAAAGAGAATCAGCAGGACACTGGACAGTGTCACAGACACTTCTACTCCTAAGGAGTAGAAGTAAAGACAAAAACCCACATATAGCTCACAGTATTTACTTCATATCTGCTCTACTGTACAAATAAACTCACTGGTTTAAATGTCTGTTCAGCAAACTTTTGACTCAAGACAAGTCTAAGTGGTAGGTCACAGCAAAGTTTTCAGTCCTGTTTAATAGGATTAAAAACTTGGCCAGCAAATATTTTCTTAAAGGAGAGGATGAACACCAGAAGAAAAAGTTGCTAATTGGGAAAAGAAAATAAATCTTTCTCACAGCTGTGGCTCCTAAGTAGGATCTTTGAAAGGCTGTGGATGATTTTAAGTTCTCCCGCTGTCAGTAAAAACATTGGAAAGTTTGCGCTAAAATTGGTAAGTATAAATTAACTTAATCAGTACATGAATTCTCGTTATACTGATGAACTTACAGTCCTGCAAGCTCACAAATGACAGCCATACACCAAGTTCACTCAACGTGAGTGACGCAACCCAGAGCGTCTCTTGTGTATGCATACTTGTCTTAATCAGTTGTATAAGTAACTATAAACAATTCTTCTTGCTACTCTTTGCTAAATTCACCTTCATTCCTTCAAAACTACATTGCACTAGAATAAACTCCTACATTCCTAAAAATTGCTGAAATCTAAAATTGAAATCACCATTAAATTATTTAACTGGGCTTCAGAGTTCTCCCTCTTTTAAAATCAGCCCATGTAAATGCTCTCTGACTAATTCAGGCCCAATGAACACCTTAACTTAACATTTCTATCTAAACACCTCCGATGATATTCAAATTTATTATTACACGTGAAGCATTAAAGAAAACTCATTTAAATGAACCAACAACGCTATTCAAAGGTCTAGAATTCTTTGGCTTTGTGGTGGGTTGACCGTGGCTGGGCGCCAGGTGCCCACCAAAGATGCTCTATCAGTCCCCTTCTCAGCTGGGCAGAGGAGAGAAAATACAACGAAAGGCTCGTGGGTTGAGATAAGGACAGGGAGATCACTCAGCAGTTACCATCACGGACAAAACAGACTCGAGTTGGGGAAATTAATTTAACTTATTATCAATCAAATCAGAGTAGGGTAATAATAAAAAAAAAAACACCTAAATCTTAAAACACCTTCCCTCCATCCCTCCCTTCTTCCTGGTCTCAACTTCACTCCCGATTTCTCTACCTCCTTCCCCCTGAGTGGTGCAGGGGGATGGGGAATGGGAGTTGCAGTCAGTTCATCACTCATTGTCTCTGCTGCTCCTTCCTCCTCAGGGGGAGGACTCCTCACACTCTTCCCCTGCTGCAGCGTGGGGTCCCTCCCACAGGAGACAGTCCTCCATGAACTTCTTCAACATGGGTCCCTTCCACGGGGTGCAGTCCTTAGGAACAGACTGCTCCTGCGTGGGTCCCCCATGGGGTAACAAGTCCTGCCAGCAAACCTGCTCCAGCGTGGGCTCCTTTCTCCATGGGTCCACAGGTCCCGCTGGGAGCCTGCTCCAGCACAGGCTTCACACAGGATCACAGCTCTGGCATGGGGTCCTCCATGAGCTGCAGGTGGATATCTGCTCCAGCGTTAACCTTCAGGGGCTGCAAGGGGACAGCCTGCCTCACCATCGGCTTCACCACAGGCTGCAGGAGAATCTCTGCTCCAGTGCCTGGAGCACCTCCTCCCCCTCCTTCTTCACTGACCTTGGTGTCTGCAGAGTTGTTTCTCCCACATATTCTCACTCCTCAATTCTGACTGCTGCTGGTGTTGTGCAGTTCTTCTTTTCCCTTCTTAAATACGTTATCCCAGAGGCACCGCCACCGCCACTGATAGGCTTGGCCTTGGCCAGCCGCAGGTCCGTCTTGGAGCCATCTGGCATTGGCTCTATTGGACATGGAGGAAACTTCTAGCAGCTTCTCACAGAAGCCACCCCCCTGTAGCCGCCCCGCTACCAAAACTTTGCCATCAAACCCTATACAGGCTTTGAGGAAAACCACACTAAAACGTAAATTTGCAATTAGATTAAATAAAACATTCTTTTTATAAGCTTTGAGCTAGAAAACACTAGAAAATACTTTTTCTCCGATGTTTGCTCCATTAGTATGAACCATATTGTAGCAGTTTTTGTTTTGTAATCCACAAAAGACATTTCCTCTTTTTGCTTGACAACTCAGTAGTTCTGATTTTTAATCCTTACAGGGATGGGGCTCAATCTTTAGAGAAGACAAGTTTGCTCCAGGTCACTGGGGACAGCAGAATACCCTCCTGCCCCCTCCCCTGCTTTAATTTGTATAGTCCGTGTCAGAATCCTACCAGCTCTCTGTCTATAAAGATTTCCACAGAAGACAAAATGTGAACCGATAACATTTCGTCTCATTTTCCCTCCAAATCATACCGGCTAAAAACAGTGTAAAGATTTATTTTATCCTTTAGCGTCCTGGAATTCTTATAAATTACACTACAAAAGTCCATCCTGTATTTTACACTACCAAAACAGGACAGAAGACACAAACATATTTTCTTCCTGGGTGACCTGGTTTTCCAAAAGTTGGGCATCCTAATTGATCCGTGGTTCTCTTGAAAACCCCAGACCAGGTGGCCTCTGGGGAACACCGTGGCAGAGCCAAGCACAAGCTGCTTTATCTTGGAATTTCAACATGTAAGGGGAAAAACAGTGAAAAGGGGGATTTTTATTACTGTGACTAACAAATGACCAAAATAGGCACTCAATATTCCATTTTAATGTAACTAGCTTGAATGAGAAAACTGAAGGAGGCCTCATAAGTTTGTAAATTAGTGACAATAAAACAGATGTGAAAATGTTTTATAGCATACAACTCAAATACACACACACAATGTAATTGCCTGTTTTATTTAGTGGAATTGCTTTTGTAGATTAGAAATATTTCCAATTCCCATTTACTCCAATGCAAACCTCCACCATCGACAGGCATAACGCAGTTTAACTGATTCCAAACCAAAAAAAAAAAAAAAAAAGAAAAGAAAAGAAAAAGAAAAGTACAATCTCAAATGTTAAGTTAGAAACTAAGTTCACACGTTTTCTTTGGGACCAGGAATCTGTACATAGTACAAAATATACATTTATTGAACTTTCTGTAAACATACAGTTTGAATTGTGTAAAACTGTAAATAGTGGGTGAACTATGTGGAGAATAATTTATTATATATTGTTATACATTCTACTTCAGGAAAATAGTTATGCTCTTGTATATTACTCTGTTAAATTTATAAATTCCATAATGAAACCGTGTAATCTGCAAACATGCTTTTCAAGCTTAAATCTCTCCATTCGTAACACACATTTATACAGGTCATCAATGAAAAAAGTTACACTTTCCACAAAATAGATATAAAGAGGTCATGAATTTTCTAAAAAGACAGGCACAGCATGTCACTACAAACGAGACTCTTATAATACGATGTGGAGTCAATTCTGTGAGAAGACAGGTGAAAACTCTCTAATTCAGCATGTTTGTACGTGGTCTTAGTAACAAGACAGATGCTCGAAACCAAAATCTCTGCTTTGACAGATTTATAAAGCAGCTGGTTCTGGAAATCAAAACTCACACTTTTCAAACATCCAGTATTCTCTGGCTAGGAGAATCCAGGCTTTTGTATTGTATTAACCCTTCGTCGCTGGTTTTCCGAGTAGTGAACTACACGGCACGATTTGCCAAGAACATTTGCATAATTCGGCACTTACTCCAAAAACTAGATTCCTGGCACCAAAGAGTTAGATGTGGTTAATAAATACAACTTAACTCTTGGTACTCAAGGTCATGCGAATCACACCATCATCAATAAAATGTACGCTAGGAAATCCCGACCTCCAGCATCAAAATCGTTGCACAGCATTAATCCGCAGACGCGTGGTAACAGGTACTGTAGCACCTCCCATACTGGGGACTCTGTTGTACAATGCCCAGTTCCCAAATAAAGAGTCTGGAAATTTCAAATGGCAGCAGACCTGCCAGTCTGGCATCAAACGCTCGGCAAGAATACAAAGCTCCCCTACAAACACCAACAAAGATCCTTTCAGTAGGTCCATCACTGGACACGGAGATAACGCTACATACACTCAGCACATTTATTCCTAGATTTTTAGGGTCTCACTCTTTCTCCACCCGGGTAACTCATTTTGGGTTTAATTCTTTTATTTGTTCTTTTCAGCTAAAAGCACTACATCAAAGACCGAACCTCTTAAATGGTGCCCCTCTGATGTTTTAAAAGAAAAAAATGCTGACTTCCATGTTTAAAGAACTATGAAACTGTTATCTCCAGTTAATCTAATATTTTGCTTTAACATTACTACCTTCTTCCCTTTTGGTTTTGAAAAGCTTTTTCAAAACCAAAACCGAATGAAGATTACATTTCTTTTTCATTGCAAGAAAAGCGGGACGGTTAAGGCTCCAACAATACATGTGCAAACTTTATATATTGTGAGTGAAGCTCCAACAATGTCAGCAGGACATACAGTATGTGCCAGATTTTCCCAAGACTAGCTTAATTTAAGTTTCCCCTCTAATTTGAACAAAAATACTATGCTTTGGCCTGAAATCACAACAATGAAAATTAAATCGGCTACTCTGTATCACAGTAATCAGACTGGGTTGAATTCAGTAACACTAGTAAAATTAAACTCCGGACCATAGTCTACCGCCATTGATAGAAGTAAAAGTACGTAATGGTTTATGACCCGCCAGTCTCAGTTTTCTCATTTTTATACTCAAGGATATTTCTCAAAAGAAATAATGGCACCTCCTTCAACCCTGGAGGCTTACTCACAATACGTATTGAGAGTCCTGTCTACTTTAGCTGTAAAAAAACCACACTCCCCCCAGCTCTTCAGAGCCATACAGTTAATGGAAGCAAAAAATGAATTTCAGTTTTAGCTCAATGTTACTGAGTGCGCTGAGAAGTGCAGATGTAGTGCTCTTAAAGGAAAATGTTACTGTCTGACACAGCACTCACCCTTGCAAATAAATGGCTGGTTACACAGGAGTAAGGACCATTGGTTTTATTCTTCCTTTTGGGGGGAAAAAGAAAGAAAAAAGTAGATGCCTAGTCATATTTTAAAAAGCATTTGGGCAGGAATCAGTACGAATTACGTGTAAAAATCTGGATAGACATAAACCAATTTAATTTATAGTCTAGAAATCTGACCTGTCATCCCACCTCTACTGAAGTTTTAACACTTTCAGAATAGACCTAGTTCATTAATTCTATAAAAGGCATTTTTAGACTTAAGCCCACTTTCCCAAGTTTTGTGGTTGCAAAGGTTAGGGAGTTGTTGGTGCATGTAAAGCAAGCCTCCCCCAAAACCCTTCCCTAAGACACAATTATCACTCCTGTTCTCTTAGCTTGGAAGAAAAGACTTTAGAAAGAGCGTCTACAGGAGGGGAAAAGCCCTAGATCTGGTTTACTGCTACTCAAAAGGAACATCAAGAAAAAACATAGATAAAGCAAGGAATATGCACAGAGCCTAGGTCACTATAGGTCAACAACTCTGACACCATCAGGAGATCAAAGCTTCAGATGTTTTTTTCACCTATTAAGCAAATAGTAGAAATTTGTGGAGATTTTTCTGGAACCAAGTTTGCAGTGGGAGATAATGTAAACTCAACTTTTAGCACGCTGTGTGTTTTTTTTTTTTTTTTTTTTTTTTTAACTTGAAAGCATGTAGTGGTCCATGAGAATAAAGAAAAGCTTTAAGTTTTCCTACAGCTTCTTGAACTGCTGCCACAGCCATTCTTGAACAAATGTCACTGCCCAGGTGACTGCTACCTCATTTACAAAGCAACATTATTAAGCAAAATAGGGCTTGGAAGAGGTTCAGGAGGTGCACAGCTGGGTCTGCAGAGACCGGCAGACTCTGCGAGCAGTGCACAGAGACAGCTCAGACAGAGCTCACCAAAAGATCGGACCCTCTAATCAGTATTTCACAGACAGATCAGTCAAAAGTACTTAGCCCCAGATTGTTACTTCTAAATTTTGCTCCATTTTTACAGTTAATAACAGGAATCACATTCATTTTATGCACTGCAGCATCCTAGAATCCCATATGTGGAGCCTCTTTTTACCACTTAAGAGTTAAAAAAAAAAAAAATAATCTATCCAGCCAAGTAGAGACTTTACACCCTGTATTGATATATAAAGGCTTGAGTTGTGATCATCTCAAACACACACAGCTGTAGGAACAAGGAGCTACATCTAGGAGACGTTATTTTCACACCTCATGGCACAGAGTAACAATTCATTTTCTACAGAAAACTGTCCAATACAGCTCTATAGCTCTACACAGCTTTGCTGTTTCTGAACCTATGCAAGGTAAATCAGGTTCGCATTAAAATACTGTATTTGCCAAATGGTGAGGAAAAGGGTAACATTTTACAAAAGGTTAGCCTGTTATGGACACTGCCAAGTTTAAATATCAAGAAATTTAAGTGTATCGAGTCATTTGTGCATAGAAGCAACTCAAGGAGGTGCAGGTAGAGATGAAGGTGAACATCTCAGCATGATGAAATCCTGATGTACACTGAAAAAGGTAAACTGTAACAACCATTATCATTAACTTAATTGTGGCAGCCGTGCTGTCTATCCCACAGGACTGAGGTACATACATCTAGAGAAAGTGAACAGAAAGTAAGTTTGTCAACACGGAACTCATACATAAGAGGACACTAAACCCAAAGTCTCACAATTCCAGTTTTAAGAAAAAGAATGTTTACCAACACAAAACATTTGTCGTAAGTATAGAGTGGAGAAAGATCTGCAAAGGCTTCGATACTCCCTACATAGGTCAATCATTAATCTGTACTTAGGGCCTGGTTTCCCAAGTTGTGGCAAAAAGGGGCGGTGCAACCATTCCTTTACTCTCAGTCCCGTCTCCCCACTCTGCATCTTGCTCTCAATCCAGCTATGGGATGCTGATACATCAACTTACCCACCTGAAGAGTACAGCCGTTTGGGGCTTTTTTCCCCCCTCTTAACTGCACAGCCATGAAAACACGACTGCTGGCACAAAAAGGGCAAGCTTATAGCAGTGGCTTAGCCTTGATACAAGTTGACCATGAAACCATATCCTTAGTTCATAAACTACTAAAAAGTGAAATGCAATAGGAAGTCTATCCTATCCCAGTGTAACAAATTGAGATGAGATTCTTATCAGGGAATCAATTGAAGTGAAAATTCTTCCCTAATTTTCTTAAATCACCGCTTCGAGTTATTGAACTGAGCAAAATGACTCAGATTTTAACCTATGCAGTTCAGACAGTACCAGCTTTGCAATAAACAACTTAATGGATGCTGACGTCAGTTTATCCTAAGCAGACATTAAAATGAATAGCTTCGTCACCTGCATGAACGATCAAGGTAAGTGCTACTATCACTCATCGGCTGCTTAATATTCATCAGGCATCTTGCTAGTATGACACAACCTAGGATTACCGCCGTTCAGTGTAGTTTAAGGACAAGCAGATGAAACTTCTCTCCCCAATTCTGACTTCTACTGGAAGATTAAAGTGAATGATAGCCACGCGTCAAGGCCTTTGTGGTGCTGCTCCCTGGGTAGGTAAGAGCAAGCCAGCTGAAAGATTCATAACCTGCACAGGACCTGCAGGCTCCTGCCCCACCACATGTATCAGGGACTCTATTGATACAATGGATTTACAAAGCCTTGCAAATCTAGGACCCTATTTAACGTAATTGCATTTAGTTAATCCAACATTTGTTTTAAAATGCATTTTAGAAGCCTCTGTCTTGAACATATTTCAATGCTGAATTAGCGAGGATTAACTGAAACAGTTGTTTATAAAGCAGTACAGGTATTCTCCCAGAAGCATCAGTGGAAACATTTAATCTGACTATAACAAAACTCACAGAAACCGAAGCCAGTGAAGCTGTCCGATGTAGAAGGAAAACAAAGTTGCATGGCATACCAAGCAAAGTAGCTTTACAAATCTCATTTCCTTTTAAAAACAAGCAAATTGGGACCATCCTATTTGAACACGTATTTAAAAATACATCTTTTAACATCACACAATTTTCATGTTTGTCACACAGGAATCTTTTTCCAAGATGGAAATAAATAGCACAAAATACTTTAAAAAAAAATTGCTGCCTTGCCCCTGAGGTGCTAATGTTTTTAGCATTTAAAAAAAAGTTTCTGGTGCAAGAAGGAGATGCACAAAGGTGCAAAAGTGCCTTTTTCTTTTCAGAGCAGTGAAAAGTACAGCTTACCTTTTTTCTAGGATGCTTTATATACTTAATTCGTATATATTTTAATCAAAATCTGTATCTAAAATGGCAGTGTTTATGCATACATAATAGATTCAGTGCTCTGACCTCATCGAAATGCTGAACATCGGCAGGAGAGAGAAAGGCCTGAAACGGGCTTTCTTCTGCTACCCTCAAACCTAGTTACATCGCCTGTAGCAATAGCAGAATTATTTTCTTTCTAACCTTTAGGAGACCTCATAAGAGGAGGCTTCAAATATATCATTTGTCACTGAGGCAGTTCAAGCGATTATAGTTTGAAGTATGGCTTTTCACACCACAGTTTTGCTTCCAATTTTTAAAGTTTAAAACTCAAAGGTTCCACAGTCCAGTTCGAGGTTTTGCAGCTCCCAAAACTAAACTTTAGTCTCTATGAAAAAGGACAGAACTTTTATCTGCCTCGTCCTAAATTAGGTTTAGCTTTTTGAACTAATACGCCATGTATTATTAAATATGCTTGTTAATTAGGTGCCTGTGAAGCTATAACTTAACATTATTATAGTCTTGCACTCTACAACAAAATTAGACATTTTAAGCATTTATTCATAGGTAGGTAAGGAACTGGTTCTTAAGCAAAAATTGCTATAAATTTATAAATACAAATAGTGCTTATGTTTTCTTCATTCATGCTTGAACAGATTACAAACTGAATACAATGAAGTTACGTTTAAGCACTCCACACAGACAAGAGGGATAAAAGAAAAGTTTGCTGGTATATACTATACTTAGTTCCAAGACACTATAAGTTACTTTTTCACTGTTCAGTGTTCCCTAACTCTGCATTAGTTTTAAGGCTATATATACAAATATGTATATTTCAAAGTTAGGGAAAGACAAGTACAGCAAAATGCATTGTACTACATTTTCCTATCAAAAAGTAATTATACACCAAGTTTTGATTCTGTTTAACTGCAGTAAATGTTACAATCTACTTGTTATACTGATTTTCCTTTTGGGGAATCTGCCTACTAAATGAGTAAACTACATATTACAATATTCTCAACCAAAAAGACAATACAAGGTGCACAAAACAGCAGTTTTGCAAACACGACTGACTTGAAAACAGAATTTTTTTATGCTCAATGGGAGAAAGCTAAGCTTAAATCAAATTAGTTTATTATCTTATAAAATTTTAAATTAGAATTTTAAACAACGAACAGTTAAATACTGTCAACATGCTATATCTCAAATCACAAGTACTGTTTAACCACTAGTCTCATTCTATGTAAGTGGGTCAATTAAAAACACACACCATAAAACGTTAAAGATTGTCAGGCTTTGACAAATGTATTTTTATCAAACAGTAGGCAAATTCAAACCAATGCACATTTTCAGTGGGGAGGGGAAAAAAAAAAGCAACACCACCAAAAAGCCTGAAAAAACTCACCCTTGTAAAAAACAGGGTAACGGATTAATCCCACATCATCCTTTAGCATATGGCTATGTCTTGAGCAATAATCAAAATCCTTCCCATTTTAAAAATGGGCTACCAATTAATAAAAATATTTTTCCACAAGTAAAATATCATTTACAATGGCACTGATATTTTAAAAGGCAGGAAAAAAGGAATTACACATTTATGGATAAATTTCTTGTTTGTTAAATCAAGCTTTATTGATAAAATGGAATTCAAAGTATTTTACTTGGAACAGCAGCAGACCCAGCCAATCAGGATTGTAAAAATGTTGCAGACTCCTACTATATGTAGAAAGCTGCCTGTTCGTGCTCAGTGATTAGTAGTTTCAGGTAAGGGTTAATGAAAAAAGAGGTGCAAGGAATCAAGGCATTCTAATCCCAAGGTTCGTACGCCTATGAACGCGGCACTATTAATAGGACATGATTTAACTCCCACTGAAGTCAAAAATCAAACTCCCTTTGACTCAATGTGAGAGTAGGAGTGCATCCAAGAAAATGATATACATTTTTTGAAGAATGTGCACTACTCTTAGTTGTTTTTCCATTGCCAAGCAAATTCACACACTGTAACTTCTGGTAAGTTGCCCACAAGTTCACCTGTCATATAAAGCAAAAAAATATCTTTACAGTTTTGTGCACCTCTCGAGCACCTAGCTGGCTAGGCTGCTGGTCCTTGCAATCCAAAACCACAACATGAATTTAAAGGGATATATATTGTTGCATCACACAAGCCAAACATTTCTTCTAACCTTTATAGTGATTTAAAGCAGTTCATAATTAAATATGAGCATTTTGTACAAAGACAATTGCACTTTACAAAAACAAAATCATACAACATAAATTGCTGGAGTCTGATTTACAACATGAATTATGGTTTGAAATCACGTTTACAGAAGTCTGTTTTACAAAAAAGATCAGTTCCTGGGCTACATGTCGTACTGCTGTAGTCACTCTCACCAACACATCATATTCCCTTCTTTAATTAAGGTGGAGGATGGATGTTAAGAAGGGTCACTGAGGTTGGGCTGCACTTCCATCTGAAGGATGAAACGTGAACTCCACAGCTAGATGAGCAGTTTTACCACATATCATCAGTTGAGGCAGAGTCCTTAAAGAAAAAAGAAGGAACCCTTTAAAGTCTGGAGTGCCCATAGTTACAGCAGTTTCTGGATAATCCAGACGGAAAAGGGTAAAGACTTAAATCATTTTAGGAGTCTGTTTTCTCTCCCCTTTCAGAAACAGCATTTAAGGAGTACGTAAAAATCACATATGCTTAATTAGCGTATTAGTACTAAGACCTTTCAAAACCTCTCCAAGTGTTTTATAATAGCCTTATCAATCCTCAAAACACTATCCTAGGAACATTATTCAAAAGCATTCCGAGAGTAGACAGAAGTAATACAAAATAGATGCACTTACTACACAGGTGCATTAAAGAGCAGGATGTGCCTCGTGCCATTTGTTATCATCATTACCATCTTTTGTGTTTTCAACCCTCCCTCAATGCATAGGATGATACAGTCATCAACTGACACCCTGCTGTAATTCAGATCAATCAAAACACTTATAATTTAAGGTTAGAGAAGTGCAGTTTGGGCAACTGCAGGAAACCCTAATTTTGGGTGGTAATAAAACCACAAGGAGAAAAAAAAGAATATTTAAGAAAAAAATGGGAAGCAGAGACATGCTGTGCTCTAAATCATAACCGTATGGCCACACTACATGGCATTACAACCATGCATCCAATACCTGAGCACCCCTAAAATTTGGTCCATCTGGACCCACAGGCAAGAGTGGATTTTGTGTAACTGTCACACCCCTGAAAAATGTTTAACCGATTCCTGCTATCAGTTAAAAAAAAAAATCTTAGTACAAATTGAATTTTTAATTCTAGTAAGTGTTTTTTAATCCATTTGCCTTTGTGTCACGTCCGTTTCCTTTTCCCTTGCTTAGACTGTTCTATATTCAGCCTTCTCTAACTGCCTCATCAGTTGGGTTCACAGGTTAACACCACAACTGAGAAGTGGGACCACAGCTCGGTAGCTGAGCAACAGCCAAGTCAGGAGCAGAGGCATCAGAGAAAACTGCTTTTGTACAGCAGTCTTCAGTTGTTTCAGCATTACCTGCTACCTTCCCCTAAGTAATTAAGGGCCATGATGGGCTTTAACAGCAGCGTATGCTGGTGCTTCCAAAGCTATACTTACTCCCTTATCATTACTAAGACTGCAGGAGGTAGAAATATTACTCCTCTTTAAAAGTACTGCCTTACTGATTCCTTCAAGAGAAGAGAGGCTAATTAAATCTCTAGCAATGCCACATATGACAATTTCTTAGCACTAAAGTTCTGCACCCTTCATTCAAACTTGCACACGGAATTCACTACAAACCATAAAGAACAGTTGGCACGGAGGTGTAGTAAAAAAAAAACAACCACCCAATCAAAATCACTAAAATAACCCTTTGCAGAAGTACCACCTCCAGTTTTTTCTTCAAGACCAGAAGTAGCAAAGGAGAGCAATTATATGAAAGACCAAAATGGTTGTGTTTGTTTCAAGTGCAAGGATGAAGAATAAAAGCAGTAGTGAGTAAAAACGCAGGAGCTGCATGCCAACTATTCAGTATGTAAATTTCTGTATCCAAGTTGCCAACTTCACCACAAAACAAAGAAGTTTGTGTACCGTACATCTGTAGAACAGTAACATACTATAGAATGTATTCTGAAGATAAAGCATCCTCTTTCAGTCACTATTTAGGAATTTTTATTTTAAAGATATGAGAACTGCCAAATAAACTAGCACCCAGTTGTAAAGCCAACACACAATTCTTTATGTCTGGATGCATTTCACCTCTGTCACATCTAAGCATGTAATTTTTGCTGATAGGTAAAGGGTCAATTTAACTCCTTTATGAAGTACAGCGCTTTTGGCGACAGAACGCTGTTTCTAGTGATCTAACTGCAATTGGGATCACTGTTCATATTTGACAGTTTTGGCTTTTTCCCCCCCCACTGACAGAGGATTCATGTCACCCTGATCACTGATATATAAGAACCTCAACTGCATACTTGCTGTAAGATGCGCTATGCTTAAGAATACAAACACTTACATGGTCCATTTTGAAAATTAATATATCGTTATATTTATAAAAATTATTTATATCCTTAAAGCTGATTAATCACTCTTTGCACTGTTTGGCAGGAAAGCATTTAGAAGCCCAGGCAGGATTGAAATAATGAAATTCCAGAGAACAAATGAACCAACCATACTGAAGTTTTGAGACTATGATCAGAAGGCGGCAGCAGAAAACATTTATAAAGCATAGTCCGAAGCGCACAACACTATTGCTTCTTTGGGGAAAGGGGTCCTTTAACTAGAACTAGAAATATGTTTCTTTACAAAAACACTAAAATAATTGGGGTGGGGGGAAAGACAATGTAAGAGAAAGGATACTTACAGTATCATCATTCCTGTAGGGGTTCAGTCTGTTATAAACAGCTTCAATCACACTCCGTCTAGAGCAAAAAAAACCCACAAGATTGTAAGGTTGTGTCTTTTTTTCTTTTTTTAAAGTCAAATTCC
Source organism: Rissa tridactyla (assembly GCF_028500815.1). Taxonomy (NCBI): domain Eukaryota; kingdom Metazoa; phylum Chordata; class Aves; order Charadriiformes; family Laridae; genus Rissa; species Rissa tridactyla. The sequence continues at coordinate 65,864,832 of NC_071469.1, forward strand.
CTAAGTACAATTTTAATTTAAAATGCAAACTTTAAGAAGTTTCAAATTCATAGAATCAAGTTTACTGCCAAGTTAGCACTAAGTGTCATTAAATACTGAACACAACTACCATACCCTTTAAAACCTCTAGGTTCAAGAAAAACAAGGCTGAATACCACTCAAGAGTTCAGCAGGAGAAGAGCACAACCTGTCATTCAGATGAGGCTTCGATGCTGCTTGATGCTATGTCTCTTGACTTTGAAAAAGGGCGTCAGAAAACTTGACGGACGTTGAATGCCCTGGTGATTTGTGTATCTGACGAACGCTGCAGTAGTACTTCATGTATTATGGCACTTTTATAGGAGAATAGTGTGTTTTTTATTTTCTGGATGCACAAAAATTGCATTCTGAAATATGTTTTTGTTTGTGTTACATCCTGAAATGTACTTTCCAGGTGCAAACCTGGAAAAAAAATCACTTCTGAAGCAATACTCTTTTACAATAAAATGTCCAATACTCTCCTGCAACCTTTCTCAAAAAAAGATTATAAACTGCAAATAGCAGTCTTCTGTATTGGATCTAAGAATTTTGTCTGGTAAAAAATATTTAAAAATTAATTTAATCATCTTGACAGTTTCCTCCTTTAAAAAAAATTTGCTTAGCATATTTAAGATAGCTTGAAATTAATTTTTGCCTCTGGGATTCTTGGCTTCTCTAATATTGATAGAAACATTGATAGGAAATACACTGATAAAATCTTAACAGAAAAATTGCAAACAACATGTAATTGAGTTGTTTTTTTCAAACACAGGGTGAAAAGGTTTTCTCTAAAACTGATACTCAAAAAAACCCAATGCGAGGCTGAAAGATGAGGAAACTTTTGCCTTACCCAGGATATAAGGAAACAACTCTAGAGGGGGAGCAGGAAGGAAAGAGGGGAGTAGAAGACAGGAATTATAGATCGGACTTTAAAAGCAACTTTCTTCCAGATCCCCCTCTGCAGACCAAGTGTAATGAAGTAGCAGACTTAACTGTGATACAAAACAAACTTCAAAGAACAACTGCTCATGCATGCATGCAGAGCAATCACAAAGGAATGCATCAGAAGAAAAAAGCAGATGATAGGTTTTATAATCATCCCGTAACACTGAGAAGTCAGGAACTACCATGCAGCAGTACAAACGTCATAGCGAATGGCTATAGGGCATGGAAAGAGAGGCTGAATTCAAAGCAATAAAAACAAGCAATTACATACAAAGTACATTGCACATATGAACTGGAAAGTTTCTGTTATCTTTCAAGAAATAGGTATCTTCGATTCTAAATAAAGGCAGTTTTCTTGAAAAGCATTATTTTCCTTCCAAATTGGCAGCAGTAGTTTGAATTTTGCTAACATCTAATTAAATCCATACTTCTATAAATCCCTGTTCAAACCAGCATCGCTAAGACACAAAATCCCATGGAAGTCAATCACTTCAACACTTCCTCACAACCACGATGCTACCGCTAGCCAAAGGAGACTGAGAAAAATCAATTTATATGCCATATTTCATTAGTAACTGGCTCATCAATACTTCACGACTACAGCAACACATCCTAAACAGGTGCTGCTATTATATACAAAATTGCCGTATCTTCTTTTAGAGTCAAACAGTTCAAATAAGAACAATTTTGTTTTGTAGAAGTCGTCTTTACAGTTCAATTAGCATTTATTCAATTACATACCTAGAGTCTTCATGTTGTGGTGTAACAACATAAAAATCATACTCTGAAGGGTTAAAAAATATAGTCCGTACCATATGTGCCCAATCCATTTTAACACAGCACAGGTTCATGAACAATCTTTTGATCCAAAAAGCACTTGGTTTGGTGTGCAAACAAGCTGAGTACATTACTTCCTTAAAGACTGCACATCAACTTGAGAAGGCACAGGGCATCAACACTGAACTCTTCAAGGACAAAGCCAGTCTATATAGAGGTGTAAATTTAACTTCCCACTTTTCTAGATAGAAAGCAAACTTTTAAGCAATTACAACATTGCTTTAGCTACAGACAAGAAAAGAAAGCCGCCAAGCAAAACATCATATGCATATCACTTCTTGTCAAAGTGTAGCACTACTAAAGTCAGTGCATTATTTTTGCACCTTCAAATGTAGCCTCCCACCCAGACAACCCAGTTAATTACAGAAAACACACTCAGGCCACCCTTAAAAAATCCTCATTCCTTCCCAAAACTACAGTTTGACATTTAACTTTAGTAGCGATTCATAGTTAACTCTTGTTATGCCTGTCCTTTTCATTCAGAACAACTGAGTAATAAAAATAGCAGAACAGATCTTTGTCTAGTACCCTTCTTCCCTCCCCCCACTTTTAAGAGTGGCCTTACAGTTAAGTTTCGATTTAAATCAAAAACCACATTTACATCAATGTGAACTCACTTGCTTGCCAATTCACCCCCTGGCGGGAGGTTTGGGATGCTCTCAGTTGCTAACGTACGCATCACGTGGACTAAGTCTGGGACTCCTTCACCCTGCTTCTTTATGATCTCTGGGAATCAGAAGTACTTTTTTTGTAAGTGCAGTCCAAATTTAACTTAAAAAGATTGAAACACTCAGTTTTATAAAAAGGCAGCTTAACTTCTGTTAATATGTATTAAAAAAAAAAAAAGATGACAGACCATATTCAACATGGCAATTGTTAACTTTGGTTCCTTAAGAAAAAGAACCTGTAACAGATTTGACAAAGATATACTGCTAACTGCTAACATGCACACTGGTTGTAGAGATACACAGCTACCTAATAAAAGTGTGAAAAAAGTCTTTAATGGCTTTCCCATTATACATTAGGTATAATAGAAGATGTAATATCTTCCCAGCAAAATGCCCTAGGTACGAGGCAGATATTAACATCAGCTTTATCACTGCAACAGAAGGTAAAAGATTATCATCATCATAGAAAGCATAATATTTTCAAGAAACAAAAGGTTAGACACATTAAAAATAACTCCCATGGCTGTACATATATTAGCCAATACATGTACCTCACTGCATTACATCAAAATGCAAATTTTAAGAGCTATTAGATACAAATTAAAAGCCTGGGACATCACATCTAAGAAACAGTTCCATCCTCAGTCACTTAGGGGATATGTGAATATTGGGCAGTTATTTAAAGCTGATCCACTCCAACTTCTGGGTGAAGAGAATCTGTACTGTAGCTACAGTCCCATTCTCTAAGAAATCAATTCTTTAACTTTATTGTTAGACCTGGTTTTGCTTATTTTCTTTCCCCAAGTCATAAGCACACAATTTTATTTGAACTCGAGATTTCACACCATACCACCCCTGAAGAGTCACTCTTTAAATAGGGATTTTATGAAATTTGAAGAACAAGCACATTTTTTAAAATGCATCTTATCAGTTTCTCTGTAAACATGAGCTCTTAGAAATTATAAGAGTTATGAATTATTAAGACTTGGTGCTCTTGATCTTCAAATGAATACTGCAGCACACATACAATAATGTGTACCTAAGCGCATACATATATATATACACATGCACATACATATACGCACACTATTCTTCATGTAATAAAGCATTTATGCAGCTTGAAAAGTACTTGGAATTCATCAATACCGCTTTTGAAAAATACTCTAGCATTCGGTTTTTGCCCTAAGTGATAACTCCAGAAGAGCAAACCAAGCTTCCATTTTACAATTTAATTAGTGAGATAAGGCACATTAAAAGCTTTTAAAACCAGCATGTATCCAGTCCTTTTTAGTTAAAAAAATAATTAAAAACAACAATGGTGAGCTACTTTTTGTGCATGTAATGCTTTTTCAGGGCTCTGTGTGTTTACAAAAGCATCAGCTCTGTTTTGCAGTCAGGCTGTGTAAATTATTTGCAAGGTACAGTGGAAACACTGTCTAGCCCTCAACCAGTGTCAAACTCTGCAACATAAGCTTTAAGCTGCTTACTTCAAAACCTACATTTTAAGTATGTCACCACACACCGCAGACACCTCAAAAAACCCCTTGCCATTTCCTCAAAATCTATAGCCAAAATTAATTTTACCATCTAGTATTTAGTAAATAAATAATCTAACACTTAAGTCTTAAATCTGAATAAGAAGCAAAGATCTCAGATTTGGTTTGCCAAGTTCCTTTATTGTGCAATTTTGAACATCTAGTATATTCTACATTGTGCTAGTGCTAAAGTTCTGCTGTACAAAAATAAGGAATTTATAGTTTACCTATGCTACACAGTTTCACAACCTGTAACTGCAGTACATTTAACATACAGTCTCCACTAAAGGAATACATTTATATTTTGATAAAACTATAGATACAGACTGAATGAACACTGAAGACACAACAAATGGAGTCGGTCTGCTAGCTGTGTTTAATTTATTGGAATTGTCTTCTTCCAATACATCTTATAACCCTCCCCCCAAGCTTTAATTTATTTTTAAACCTTCTACACATTTTCATGGCATCAAGTACTGGAAAAATGTACTTACAATCCTAAAATAAAGGATTCAAAACATATCTGCTTTTTCATATTCTGAATGGGAATTCCACACAAAGTTTAAGAAAAAGCCAGAGCTTTGATTTTGTGAAAATAAAGGGAAGACCATATAACAGCTAACTTCAAGTTATTTCTCTCTCTATAGGTATATATATTGCAAGAATTACCTACTACGGAATGTTTTTATGTAAAAAACTGAAAACAGAAAAAAGATAGACCAGTTTCTTTTTAGAGTCAACACATCAATAACATGTATTAGTGCAAATAATAGCAAAACATTTTGGAATGACTGATTGCTTCTACCATGAAGTTCACATGATCTTTTAGGAGTAACACACTGAGTTACTGCAAGTAACAGCACAAAGATGCTTTCCCACACTTGCTGCTTCTACCATTATTATTTATTGTAGCTCTAAGTCTGGACCATAAACACATCAAAATTTATAAAAGGAGAGTCCTAGGTGGCATGGTAAGTAGAAGACTTTCTACGTTTTTTAAAAATCCAAATCGCCTCTCCTTACTCAAGATGAACATTAGCACTAAGCCCTATTCAGTCTTAAAATCTGCACTACTTCTTGACAGTATAAGGATATACTCTGGGCTGAGGGAATAAAAGTACAACCAGAAAAAAATGTGCGTTAGTTAGCATCAAGTTGCAGTACTTGTTGGACTACACTGAGTACTGAAGTGCATAAAAAATACATAATATGCATTTTCATAAAGTTTCTATTTTAATCAATTTTAACTTTAAATTGATATTACAGATTAGTAAGATCATTCTAAAAGTACCCTTTACATTTTCGAGTTCCTTCAGCTGAAGATTAGGCTTTTAAAGCTAAGCACCGCCATTCTTAAAGTATCCTAGGATAACAGCAAGATGTAGTGTTGAAAGTTTCAGATGCTGTAGCAGTCGTACCTTAGTAGCCAATACTATGTTATCCATTTCCACCAGGAAACAATTTAACTGCATAAGAATTACGTCAAGCGTAACAAAGTTAATCAACTCCTGTTCTTAAAGTTCTGCTTTAGTTCGGCCTCTCAACTTCCCGCCTGAGTAAGACCTGGAAGTCCAAATTCTGCACGCAGCTGATACAAATCACTGCTGGGCTCAATAGTGTTTACTACATATTCATTAATTTAAATAGTGTCTTTGTGCAACAATAGACAAAAGACTGAGGACAACTCTAGAAAAAGAAGCAAAAGCCCTTGAGGGGAAGTACAATGAATTTCCTCAAGTTGTTCAGACAACATCCCATTAAGTTAGTATTAAAGTGCTTTATAACTACATACAGAATCCTTCTACCTCTATGCAAGAATCACACTTTGCTCATTCCAGAAATTTGGTATTTGTATAAATGCAAAGTACTGGCAGCCAAATTCATTGTATGTACCATAATCACATGCAGTTCCAGTGTTCAGGTTCTTCATTTACAAAATGAATTGTCTGTACAAAAATGTCAGCTTTCCTCATTGTACCCCATGAATATTACAATGAGACCAGCTGAAAGTGCAGCCTTAACTTGAACATATTTTCATACTCTAGGTCATGAGTTTGTCTGAACTCAGACAAAACATCTCAGATACGAAGGTAATACTTGCCCAGATTAGGAGAGTTAGCATGCTGTAAATTAATGTGTGAATTTTCAGGATACTTGTTCTTCACCAGTTCTGTGAGTGGGCATACATAGTTAGCTCTTCAAATGCCTGGTGCAAAACCGCTCACTGCTTTGAAATGGAGAAAGCCATCTGACACTTAACTCATGCAGTGTTACCATGCATTTGGATATTCCTGCTACGTTGTCAAAAAGATTCACACTATTGCTTACTGTGCACCAACTTCTCCTATTAGGCAAGTGTTAGATTAAGAGATGGAAATGTCTGTCTGGACATTTGTTGAAGGGCAAAGCAGATGTAGTTTGCCAAGACCTTGGGAACGAAGCCTTTGAAAAAGGTGATACTTTCTGAAGGAGCACTTACTTAGGTAGTAAGTGCTTAAAAATTTCACATTAATTTGTCTGGACTCAGAACTCTCATTCTCTGTGAAATTTCTGAAGCTGCATGGTTATCTTTGTACAAGTTAAGGAAGAGAAAAAGTGCATAATATATTCCTCTAACTTACTAATCACTGATACCACAGTTGTGAAGAACTCTGCGTATCGTGCACTGTGTGCTATTAAGGATTCTTGGAGTATATATGCATAACTAGACCTGCAACATATATCTGGAGTCCACTTCAAAAACAGATTTAACCTAGGCAAATAATGCATACAGCAAGTCTTGTATTTCAGAAACAAACTCCAAGCTGTGGTCATTTTTAAATACCAAAAGGCACTATAAATCCACTTTCAATGAGAAATCTTTTAAATCAAACTGATTTCAAATACAGTTTTTAGTTAGGTGACCTTGCCTTGCAGGTTCAGTTTAAAGTTTAAGAATCCTGAAATACAAATTTAAAGCAAAATTTTTACGTTGCTATTATCAGAGTAAAATGAGCTCCCACCTTTGTTCATCACGAATGCTTAAAGATTAGCTTTGACAAATTTCTGACATACTTTTAAATAAGTAAGTATATTAACAGGTACCTTAAAGATGACAGTAATCAAGCTGTAACCCTACCATAACTGAATAATAAAATATTATGGCTAATTAAATTGTACATAACTACATGGAAAAATGGCACTCAAATTATCCTCTTCACAGACACTTTGCAAGATAGTCTGATTATTTCATTTAACTCCATATAACAGGAATCAGGATTTACTGGTTGGAAGTTAGTGCTGTCAATGGACTCATCAAGAACACTGAGCCCAAACAAATTATTTCTCTGCCATTCCGAACAATTTTCAGGGCTACAGGCTGCTGCATTTTCATAGCAGAATTTTTTCATGACATACAGCAGGACTGTAAAAGTGCCTTTTTCAGAGACATAACACTAGATGGCCAATGGCACTTGAAGGTCTATTAAAAAGCCTGTATGTGTTAAAGAGTTTAGTTGCTGGAAGGGGAAGGGGGGCCAGGGGGTCTGTTTAGAAACAAAGTTACTTATTTTTTTTTAAGTGATCCACCTTCTACTCTGCTTTCCAGGTACTTGTCCAACTCTGCCTCTCTTTTCACCGCCTCTGGCAATACCTTTGGTGCATTCGGAAAACAGATCAATATCACACTCATGTTGTCTCGACTTCCCTGGTGGAAAAGAAAAAATGATTTGAGAATGCATACACACCACACACTAAATACACATCAAAGCATTTTACACACAAAAACAACGCTTACTACTACAGATTAATATTATTATTAGCCTTAATTTCCCCCCACCCCCTTACAGAATTCCACAAGTCTGCCCGTTCGTTCAGTACAACTTTTAAGTCACTTTCTTCTTTACTCTTTCATGGTCTGAAGACTGCACAGAGCCAATTACAGACAGCCCATTGTCTTTTAAAAACTGACATTAATAATGAGTGACGTGTAACTACAAAGTTATGCTCCATCTTAAGTACTATCCAATCATTTTGGGAAAACAGCTGGGTAAATAAAACCATTTACTGCTTAAAAGCACTAAGTGGGGAGGTGCTGAATTAAGACAGTGCTTCCACCTAAAATCACAGCTATTAGGGTTTTCTTCTCCCTTTTAAAACAAAAAAAGTTAGAACTGAGAGAATCTGTTAAAAGACCAGCTGGAAGGGGCCCAAGCTTTACAAAAGCATTCTTTAAAATGGAAACATTTAAAACTCCAACGAAATAGAACCCTAACACTTGAGTATGTTAAAATACAAACACATTCTGCTTAGGAAAAGCAACCGTTTGGTTTACTTTCAATACCCCTTTCATACCGCTGCATGTCCACAAACATGCATCCATATGTTTAACTTTTAACACCAATTAAATCCACCGAAGTCAGCAAGATCAAGAACAGGCCAGTGTTTAAAACAAGAGTATACGGGCATACAGGGAGGTGCTAACAGTTGGCTATTGCGAAGCTCAGAACATCCACAAGCCACTGTTCCTTCCGTCATATTTGTTTTCAGGATTACCAGACAAAAATTGTGCACATATTTTTGCGTTATCAATCTGGCAAAGTGCTGGAAAGCAATTACATTTTTCCACGAGGGAAACAATGGCCTTGTTAGACAGGTGGCAAGAGTGGAGACTGTGTCTTGTTTCTTTATTAACAAAAATGTTGGCTTTTTTACATTATGACTTATAGCTTGGGCTTTGGAAAATTAAGTGTCAAGCTATGAAACTCAATACTTCAAATCTCTTCTGTAACTGCACCATCCTGCAACTTATTAATACAAAGTAGAAGCTATTGTAGGCAAAATTACACAGATTTGTTATAGAAAACAGTCCCATCTTCTATGTGAGCTTGTTTCAGAGCTGTATCACACAACATTGAATATGAAATACCATAATTAAACCAGAATAAAAATGAACTTAGGAAGTCAGATCTTCATATAGTTAAGAAGAAATTTTGAACTGCAAAATACAAAGTCAAAGTTCATTCATTCTGCATTTATCTTGGTGTAATTTTGACAGCAATGTTACTACTACATGCCCAAGAAAGGAAGGGAAGATTAGGAAGGGAAAGAATATTCTCTATCCTGATTAAGTCTTAAGAGTTAAGGTTTTGTAAAGTACATTGTGTAACAGAAAAGGGCAGTTATTGTCCTTGGCTTGCCCATAAATTCCCATCAGCTTCTAGTTTCCCAGTGATCACAATGTATCTGTATATGATTTTAAACTCTTCATTACCAAAAACCACCCAGAAAGACACACTGTTTCTGCTGTGTGTTTATTTCCCCTCTATCACCATTTTTGTGGGAATCATGGTAATTAGTGTCTAAGTCACGTTAACATAAACCATTTGATACTTATAGACTGCAACCAAAACTTATTCTTAAGTTGTTCATAAACTTCTAATAGCGAAAACAGTAAACTACTTCTCTGAAGTCTGGCTACCTTGTACAAGCAGGTGTCAACTATCTCATTGCAAACTTTCTCAAGGTCATCAGTGACTTCAAGTCTGGATCTTACAAAGTCACACAGCTCTTCGTTTCCCATAACATCCCAGATACCGTCGCAAGCCAGTATGATGAACTGATCATCTTCTTCTGATCTCTCAATTTCATAAACTTCAGGCTCAGGTGAGACTAGCTGTTCTGTAGGACCTTTCCCATGGACACATTTGTAATCAAAGTCCCCAAGTGCCCTTGAAACAGCAAGAGAGCCATTCACACGTTGAATCATTACAGAGCCACCTGCATTCTGTATACGCTCCTTCTCCAGTGGATTACTTGGTTTGTGATCCTGTGTGAAGAAGTGAACCTTCCTATTTCTACATAGTAAACCTCTCGAGTCTCCACAGTTGATGAAGTACGTATGTTGGGGAGAAATCATGACACCCACAGCTGTTGACCCACTTCTGTCTGCACCATGTTTCTTCTCGGAGATGACTCTCATGTGTTCATCAATTTGCAGAAAACCTGTTCTGATGCCGCTCTTTACACTTTCCACAGATGGTGGCCCATCTGGCCCTTTAAAATCCTGGTTGCTTGTGATGTGATCTAATAAATGCTCACAGCAGTACTTGGCAACCTGTGATCCAGCATGCCCATCATATACAGCAAAAAATGACCATCCATCAAGTCCATTTGGCAAACCAATCACAGCCGTATGTGCATCCTCCATTTCAACTCGCCAGCCTTGCATGCTACTCAGACCGTAGCGAAGCCCATTCCCTTGCCCCTGGGCATTATGCTTCTCCATCTTTGGCTTGTCTAAAAATGCTCCCATGATGACTTTCCTTCAGTTCTAAAAAGAAAAAAAAAAAAAAGGATTATTAAGATATTTCTTAAACGTCTCTTGTTTAAACAACCTATTGGAAACTATTAAATAATAGCCCAAATAATGTTAAGATTACAAAAATACACAGATATAAAGGTGACTTTTCTGTATCTCTCTCAAGTCAAATCTACATTGCTTTCATCTAATTTAAACAAGGCCATTGGTACTAGCTGAACTGCACTTCCCATATTTTTGTAAGTATTTTCAGCTGTTTTACTTGAAGAACTTACATTCCGCTATCATTCATGGTTCTGACAAAAGAGTCTAGCATAATCAAGTATAAAATCAGCCTGAAAGAGGACTTGTTAACTGGCACACATCTGAATAGCCATGCTCCCTGTGATTACTGAACCAATGAAAGCGTTCAATGTTTCCAAGACAGTGGTATTCCCTAGATCCCTACCTGCTGGCCACAAAGTCCTGCTAACACTCTGCTTTTCCAATGGCGACGGGGAGATGAAAGCAAACTGATTAGTTTTCTTTTGGGGGATGAGGTTTGGGGGGTTTGTTTGGTGGTTTGTTTTTTTTCTGTTCGTTTTTTTTGGCTGGTGTTTTTTCTGTTTTGTTTTGAAACAGATAAAGTGATCTGAATGATCAAGATGACGCCAGAGTCTACATAAAGGAAGAGGCAACACTGGATAACTAGGAGCACTACTCAGAAGGAACAGAGCAGCCGTCCCTTTAGGCAGCAGCAAACCATTAGTTTGGCTCAGCCATCTTGTGAAAGCTCATCCTTAGATTTTCAGTTAAATTACGCAGCAAGCTTCTCAGATGTCTGTGCTGCAGAATTACTTAAAACCTTAATGTATTCATGCTTCACTGAAAGACAACTGCCCCTGACAAGCCTAAGGAAATCTATTTGGAAATAAAAACACAAGTAGTGTAAATTCATGCTTCCTTACTGAAGCCAGACCAATATACTGCACATCCTATCCTTCTCCACCTCCCATCATTGGTATGTGATGCAGCAAATATTGATGCTTAAGAGAATAAGAATTATATTTGCAGGCAGTGTAACCTGACTGGTTTATCTTCATGGCTTTCACACCCTAGTCATCCAACCTACCCTTCTAATCCACATCAGTTTATTTGTGCATTCATTATTAAAAAAAAAACATACAAAATAGGTCACAGATTTTACATACTTGCAAATTCAGCCCTGGGAAGCATCAAAGAGTGTGCAAATCACTGTTATACAATACAAGGTAATGGAACAAGACTACGAGCTTTTATTTTTGAAGACAGTGGACAAAAAATTGACTGTGAGAAGAGTCTCTAAAAAAGAGATTTTACCTGAGGCCCCAACTAAGCTGCTGTACTAGCAGAAAAGTTAGTATACTAGTGGGTTTAGAAGGTTTTAACTTGTATGCGGAATAATTTGATTAGTTTTCCAAGGGATAACATGCTTTTACTGCAATACAGCTCCAGCTATAAGTGACACTATACATCCAACAAATCTTTCCACATTGTCTCCTTCAGCCACTATCAACCTTTTTAAAACATCTGTATGTGTTAGAATAAACAGTAAAGAAATGTTTATATTGGATCTCACCACAACAGCGATTCAAATATGAGGCACAGGGACTGGATATACACTCTTTGGCTCACATGCTTTGTTAATAAAAACAAAAGCTGCACATACTTCAGCTGTATGGAGGGAGATGACAGCAGCAGTACACCTCTGCTTCCTCTCACCCCAACCCCTGCTCTTAAGTTCTGTCTCTTCTCAAGCGAACACAAAATATTGATGGCCATGCAAAGTGCAACTAGCCAACAAAATATAGTGTACACTGGTCTTGTATTCTAAGCACATGCATGAGATTCACATTACTGCAGTTGCTAAGGAAAAAAAGGACTTAAAACTTTTTTATCTTCACATGCAACTCTAGTTAAGTCAGAGTGATCAGAATAATTACAGAATACTGCCATAAATTGAACGGGGAATTATTTTGCAGAATAATAGACTTTTTATTCATTCCATGATAGCAGCATAAAACTTTTTATTGTCAAAGACATCATAAAATACAATGCAGATATTCAATTATTTCACCTTAATTTAGAGCTCAAAAAGCAGAAACTGCCCTGGCAAATACCACATTTTTGTGAAGTATTTTACATTATTACTGTGTTTAAAACAAAACAGAAAAGCATTAAGAACAGGATATAGTTAAACTGACCACAAGCACTGTCAACTTTGGACTAAAAAAGGCAGTTTTCCTTCTAATCTGTCACATTACTAGGTACACAATATTCAGACAGAGTTGTGCTTTGTAAGCTGTTTGTCCCTCTCAGCAGTTTGTCACGTAAACCACAATTAAAAACACATACAGACAGGTCATATGCAGTTCTAGCAACTCATACAGAACTACTAGCACAGTTCAAAAACCAACAAATCCACTCTCCATTTAAGATCAAGCTGCCTTATCCCTCCCCAGAAGGTAAACTGAAAGCTGTTGCTCTTCTAAATTAAGCTTTGTAGATGAGATGTTGACACATGATTCTTCAAGGGTGCAAGCTACCCACCATAGATGTAAATACAATCAGACAGAAGGATAACCACAATGTGGTCACATAACTTCTACTTAGGAAATTATTCACGTCCCATAGCATAAAGTAGTCACCTTCTGAGAACTGCAAAAACAAGACTGCAGTTGCCTTCCTTGTAACACTCTAGCTAATCAAACTACCACCAGAACACCAGTCTAAACCTGGAGGAGAGTAGGCCAGGTTTTCAAAATCCTCACTGCGTCTGAAGGGAAAGCATAGTTTACTTGCGGATAGGACTAATATGCCAAGCCTTTAGTTTTTCCAGAATGTCAATTTTTGCTCAGAGAAATTTAAGTTTAATCACCAATCCGTGAATTCTTATGAATCAGAGGCTACCTGCTACTTCTCCTCTCACACCCTTATGCATGGATAAAACTTGAAGAATTTAAAGTGTCTTAGTTATATATATATATAAAAAAATCCTAGTTTTTAAAGAAGGGATACACAGGCACACAAAAAGGCTGACATAAAAAAGCCATGCCTCCTTCCTATTAAAAATATCTTTTGGACCCGTTTTTGAGTCCATATCTACGGAAGTATCTTTAACAAATCAGTGTCTACCTAAATCACTAGTACACTCTTCATTCTTTCACGAGGCGGTTTGTGCGCTATACTGATTAAGTTGGAATGACATCTTTAGTTAAGCATACAACTCTGTATGCAAATCAGATTAACCTATAGCAGTGCAAGCACCCAAGTTACAGCATGACTTCATTATGTAATAACACTAAAGAGAGAAGTCAGACCCAGAACAGCCTGCATGCATGATGTGCAATAAAGCAACAGATTCTGAACATGGTTTAACTTAGCGCGCTCTTATGTTTCTTTAGTCCTCAGGGGTCCTTCATCTTATGACCCTTATTCTCCAAATAATTTTACTACCCTTTCCGTTGTCGTTCTTAACCCAGCCACACATTTATGCAATCATGTTAGAAAACTGCAGTCTCATAGCGTGAGACAGAACCAGCCCTCTACTCTGGCTGGTCTGTCCTGAAACCTGAAAGCCTGAGCTTTCAGGATGCTTGAATGATGCGCGTATGTACTAAAGGACACAGGCGTTCTTCCTGTTCTTATTAAAGCCAAAGTAAGAGAAAATGTACTTTAATCAAAAAGTTTGGTGGCAAATGTCCACCACTCACTGCTTTTTTCTTAGAGAAGGGCAATTCTGAACAGTACTATAGCAGTGGTGCCCTGTAAAAAGATCAGAGGTGCAACATTCTCTTCAGAAATGGTAACTCGAACATCATCTGGCACTGCAACTGGCACAATTAGTCAAGCAAATTTCAATTTTAGCCTAAGACTAGTTCACCATCTCTGTATCGGTGACTTCCATTAGTTTCTCCTAAAATAGGAGAACTTTCTCCAGTCCAAGTTCCTGGGTTTTGGCTCTGGAGAATAGAGAAGCTTCTGAACAAATCTAAAAGTGAAAATGGATCCCTATGCATAAAAACGAATACGCAGGGGATGCATCTATGCATCCATGAGTGCATCTAAACCATGACTTCTGAAATGTCAATTTTGTGGAGGTCAAACAGAAGGACCGCCTCTACAGCAAGTGCATGAAAAACTCCAAGTTGCAGCCTGCAGACAGAAAAGCAAGAATACTGTACAGGGTCTAGAAAAATCAACAAAAGTAACAAGATCTTGGATAAAATAGAAGAGTGACACAATTCAAAGGACTGCTGCATTAGAAACAGAACTGAAATAATGAATGGAGCATGCCAAAGAGTCAGTAGCTAAACTCCTTGAAAATAGACGCAACTGGAGAACAGAGTGGCACAGAAAAGGAGGGTAATTAGTATACTGGACCATGGACAACCACGGACAACCACAGATACATCACTGGAATGCATGAAATCTCTTTGCCCCTTCATTTGTCCCTCAAATTATGCTATCCAGACAACACAAATATAATGCCTTCCGATACACATGAAAATAAATTTTACTGTTTTGCTATTTGCTTATTTATTTGCTTGAAGGTTCAAATGAAGATAAGGCTTAAATTGTTCACAAAGGACAGTTAATGTAATTCCATGTACCCCTGTAAACAGACAATTTATTTTTCCAAGGAATTCAGACAAGGACTTGATTGTCTTGTCCAAGAAAACCAACCACCCCCATCTGAAACTCGTACTTTAATAATACGTAATTTAATAATCCTTTTAAAACAATGTTTGAGTTGTATTCCTTCCACTAGATTAAGCTGCTTATATGAACCACACTCAAGTCATAGGCACTTGTTCAAACTAAGCTGAGAAGTGTCCGCATACTCCAATTTCCTGGAACAATTCTCTAAGTGACATTACGCCCTGTGTGTTGTAATGAGCACCATAAAGAAAGATTACAACCTTTAGCTGAACTACAGGACACCAAGCAAATCACCAAATTACACAGACTTGCTACTGAATAGAAAAAGGGCATTTGATCACTTCAACTCCAATCTGATCTGTGGTACTTTTCCCCCTCCCTTAACCAGTTAGCATGTAATTGTGCAAATGTGGAAACATTTTCAGAAGTTAGTGTCTGTTGAATGAAAAAGTCACAGTACATACTGTTATGCCCCAAATCAATTAATGTTAACAAACAACATGTCAGAGATGATTCCAGGGATTGGAAGAATGGCTAAAATAAAACAGAACACGCAGATGAGACATAATTACACCACAGTCATGGGCTGAATGAAGTCATGAAAAAGCTTCTTGCCAATGACACTATTTAAAAACTCTTGGAGGCTATATGATTGAGTTCTGGCACTGACAGTTCAACAACATCAATACAGTTTCTGAACGGGTACTTTCAGACACAGGAACACATAGACAACTAGGAGACGTGAACTGTCTATGAAAAAGAAGTAAAAGAAATAAAATACAGAAATGATATTTTAATAAACATGGACTAACATATAACTTCCCCACCAGAATACTTGAAGATGCAACACTAGTGTCTGCATTATATTTCAATGTGACAATTGCAAATAGAAGAACATCAGAAGAAACTACTCATAGGGGTGAGAAAGTTTGTAATAACATTAACAATTATGTGTTTTAGGAAAAGGCAGACCAACATAAATATTAAAATCAGTAAAGAGAAATATCAAAGCTTTCAGAAACAGGCTTTCAGACAGGCAGAACGTCTATAATGTACGCAAGTGAGAGAGACAGGGCAAAAAACCCCAGAGGTAAGCAAGCTGACAATGTGTGTACACGGGAAGGTATGAATTGTTTCAACCTTTTCCCACCTACCCTTCCTCTCTCCCTGTAATTAATACGTAACAGCAATTACAACTTCATAACACAGCAGAAAACACTAAGTCACTATACCGCTGATACAAACACCTACGAGCTCTACCTTTTGACAGCTGGTCCACAGGTACTGCCATTTCACTGAGCTAGGTTGTTTTGTGGGGGTTTTTTTGTTGGGTTTTTGGGGTGGCTTGTTTTTGTTTTTTTTGTTTAAAACAGCTTCTCTTTTGCTTAAAATAATTTCTCCTTGCTAGGAGCTGACATTCTTTCTGAATGCCCATACTAAGCAGCAAAATATTTTATCCAACTGGTTTTTCTATGTCAATTTATTTTTCATGTGTGTACATGGGGGGGAGGCAGAATCTAGGAGAGCATAGCTAAAGCCTCCAAAAGTCTTCTGGAATACAGAAGGTAACATTTCTAAGTTAACACACTCCCTCCAACAACATGTTTCAGCTTTTTCTTAAAACATCTTTTTCTGCTTGTACCTACCCTTCCTGCAGAGAACTAAACCTGTTCCAAGGTTAAACTAGGAGCTGCTATTCTCAATACAAATGTACATTGGCTGAGGTTCAAAATCCCTCCAAAGGAGATGTATGTAATCTAATTTTTGAAAAAGCAAGCCCTGGGCATTGAAAAAGATAATTCACCTCTCTTACAAATTGTTCCTGCAGAAATTTGAAAGACAGGGATGTAGTTTCAAGATTGTGTGGAGTTGTTTTCATTTTGCTCTATGGTCAGTTACGGAAGAAAATAACTTCCTTGCACAATCAACAGGACCACTGCTGGGAACACAAAAATCACTAAATTGATTTTGAGAGGAGATACAACTTGCACCCACAAATACCAGTCACTCATCAGTACCCTAACATGACTGGCACCCCCAGAACACAATTAAGGTAATATTTCTTGGCCCAGACAGAATTCATGCTTCTTTTAAATATTTGTACTGCACACTACAGGTGGGAAAGCAAAAGAGAAAAAAGCACTAGGCAGCAGTATCAAAGTAAGAGCAGCCGCATCGTTACGAAAAAACTGTGTAGACAATCAAAACAGTATTAACAAGTACTACGAAAATCAATGAAGTAGCTCTGCATAAATTCATATGCTGCTGTCTGAACAGTATGAGAATGAAAAAGCCAAGGTCCTTGCTTGAAAGCATTAATAAGCAGAAAACACGCCCATGCTGGTGTTTAGTTCAGCACCTTTCTGGTTATACTTCATTTTCCATGATTTCTTGCTTAAAAGTGTTGGAAGATTAACAAAAGACACTCATTTCAGACACAAAGATTAGACAACTGCTTTGTTAATAGCACACAAACTCCTGCAGACTCCAGCCAAAATTCAAAGCCTCATTGAAGCAAGCAGTAGAAAAAGGAACTGGAAGATCCAAGAAAAGCTGCAGCCTGTGTACACAGAACTCAGGAGAAAGGCCTTACTTCATTTTACGTATCAATGAGATGCAGTAAGAGTCAAATTTTTTGAAAGAGCAAGGCAAAAAAGTGAAAATAAGAATTCCAACCAAACTGCTTGTGTCAGAAAGAATATACAGGGCTATGCAGCTATTCCAACAGAACTACACACAGCAATGCAGCTTCAACAGAAAGAAAATATGGGTGAAAAGGAAAAAGACAACACAGAACAAACGAGTTATAGTAAGTCATAAAAGTTGAATTACAGTTTTTTCCAGTATTTGTAATACCAAGAGTGCTCTTCCACTGTCATCTACTATCATAACAGAATATTAACCCACTCCTAGACATCATGGCCCTGATTGACAATTCTTACTTGAGTACACGCCACTGAAAGTCCAAGAACTGAACAGATCTGAACACATGAAATGCTTCAAATAATAGCTAAAAAACCCCTGTTCTTTAAATTTCACTTTTTTGATCTCCAGTTTACAGATTGAAGCCCCAGCATCTTCATTCACTGCTAGTATTACCAATCAAACAATACTTGCCATAAAAAGAAAAGTTGAAGACTTACAGAGGAACGTTTTCTTCATTAAAGAACCACACTATTCCACTGCTTTTCAAGAAAGGGGGGGAAAAAAATCACAACAACAAAACAAACAAAAAGCATTTGCTTTTTTATCAAGTTCAGCTAAACCTATTCAGAAAAATCAAGACAGAGTTGAAGTCCTAGCCTGTCCTGCCACTACCCAAAAGAGGGAAGTGAAGGTACTGAGTAAAAAGTCTCTAGACCAGAATGACTTACTAGAATGACCAGGACTATTAGGGTTGTTCAAAAGACACTGGAGTAAAGTCAAGGTACTGCCAATTTGTCAGTGTCTTAGCTGAAGTGTTAAAATAAACTAGGAAAAAGATGCTGCATGAAAAAAGGTCCCAGTGGGATCACTTGCTGAGACTCCAAAACAAAAGGGACTAAAAAAAACTTAAAAAACAACTGAACATCAAGTTCAAATTGAACCATTCCTGAAATATGGCAAAAAGAATTATACTTGCACACACTCTCTCATCTGTGGTGATGAAGTTCAGGAAACTGACATTTTTTTTTTTTTTTTTTTTTTTTACAGTTAACATGATTTGGTATTGTCATTTGTGTTAATGGGTATGAATTCTTACAGAATCCCACCATCCTTTTGTCATACTGTTTCACCAATAACCTCACCACAAACATCTTAAAAAGCTAAGTTAATACAGTCCTATATACCTTAAAGAAATTGAACACATGGAATCATCACACTATCTCCTCTTTAATTTTTAGTCTTTGTGTATCCAGTTGCTCACGAAAGTCACTGCTCTTTTTAAAAAAATAATTATTTAAAGCTTTCTAACTTCAGATTTTCCTAACTTCAACAACAAGCATCAGCCATCTATTTCTGGATTTGCCTTATGAATAATTTATTTATCAATATGGAAGAATAAAACCCAAGTGAAAAAAAAGTTTATCCAAATAGTGCTTGGGAGTAAAATAAAAATAAACTACTTAGAGAAAACACAACCAGTATGTATACACCCAATGATTAGAACATGTCTGCATGAAGGCCCCAAAATTTCCTGTTTAGCCAAGCACTCAATATCTTGAAATAATTGAAAGTAAGATACATAAGCAATTTCCCAGCCCTTCACTTTACATGAAAATATTTCTGGGGTTCTAATCCCAGCAACATTACCTCTACTCTGGTAAGGATATAGGAAAAGCTGCATACCGGAGACTTAAAACCTGGTGGCTACACATGGGAATAAAATATGAAACGTTCTGAAGCGTACAGCTGTAACCTGGCTTTGCTTGCAAGGAAGTGACACCAAAACTATGCCAGAAGCACATTAAGACCTGGAAGTCAAATCCTCAAAGCTTAGGAAAAGCTGGAGTTTGTTCATTTGTACACATACAGAGCTTTTATTTACAAAGCTATTTTGCCCTCACATCCCCAGCATTCCTATGTCATTAAAAGAACAAGGATAGAGGATGACTGCTGCAATAAAGCCGATTTTTCCCCCAAGACTACATAAAAATAGAAAAAAAAGAAACCAAGGGAAAAACTCTACTGTTGTAGCCTTTTATGCAGACAATAACTTTCAGGACAGAAGGCTTTCCTCTGAGGGTCACATTGATTATCAAATTCACTTCTATCAGCAGAGTTTACAGATTTGCCTATGATGAACAAGGCAGTACCGTGCTCTCCTGACTCCAAACTTGAGTTCACTGCAGCTCTTAACATTCTAGTCACCGAATGAGGACATTGCCTAATTCACCTGTTCTCCAAAATATAAGCAGTGTAATGCCAGCATTTCCTAAGCTTACAGGGCCTCATTCTGCAGCCTCAGATGGCTCTTTACAGAGGAAAACAGTACTAGATTTTTAAGAAGGGTCTATTCAAATACTATAATTGATTGGGTGAACCAGGAAATTATTTAGCAATAGAAACAGATTCCTTCTTCATGAAATGTTCCTACAATTTAATACTAACCACTTACTTGCCCACATTTTTCCGCATTCTGCACCCCTTTCCAAAGACTGGATTTTACTTAACTTAGCAGACAGCTGGAGTATTCCTTAAACTCATCTCCAAACACAAAGAGCTTAGACACAGTTTACACAGTTCTTGTGGTTATTGCATTTTAGGGTATTTCATAAGTAAAAAATACAACAATTTTATGCACAAATACCTATGATATATAGTCAAGAAGAATACAGACTACCATTAAAATTCCACTTCAAAAGCACAGTTGGCAGTTAAAATGAATTGTATGCACAGACACAGAAAATCCTTCAAGTTACAGCTGGGACCCAAACATGAAAGCGCGTTTCATCATCTAGGTCACAATCCAGCAAGCATGAGAACATCATACATCTGAGTAGTCTCACATAATTCAGTTGCACGTGGCATATCAGTGTAAGCATATTTAAGTGCTTTGCTTCATTTAAACTGCAGCTATCAGAATACAAGTCATGTTACACTTGAGTTTCTTGGGTTTGTAAACTATTATCTTAGAAGACTTTAGAGATCTTTCTATCTATTAAAATATTCTTACCTGAACTGAGAACTAAGATGTTAGCAATAAGGAGGCTAAAGTACTCTATGTGTAAACTGCTAGCATTTCTCTACATTTCAATATTGGAACCTGATTAACCAGGTTTTCACTCTTAGATGCTCTTTTGCTAGTATACTGCTATAAAGTTCACACTCTAAACAGTAGAAGTGTACTTCAACAGAACTATCTGTAGATGAAGGAAGTTTTTATTCTGTTTAGTTGCATATAAACACCTTTTTAGAAGAACTATTAAAATAATCTGACCAACTGTTTCACATAATTATAAACACACTCTTTTTTGTAGACTTCAGTAGTAAACTGAAATATCCATTAGCCAATTTTACCAGTACGTGAAAAGAAAAAAAATAAAATGAACACCCAGTAAAACAGAGGCTTGTTGAAACACAAACAGAAATAATAACAACAACAACAGATAGAGACTTGACAGACATCTGTAACTTAGTATGTGGTTTAACACGGAGCAAAGTTTAACTGATAGAAATCTAGAAAAGCAGGCCTTATAGCATTGGTTCAACACCAGTAACACTCAGCCAGACACTTCCTCTACCCAGGAACAAAAATCAAGTCTACTCACTCCCATGGTATCACATTTGCTTTCTCCTCCTGTCCCAATTACAATTGCCTCGGTCTAAACCTTCTTCCCAGACTAAAGATTTAAATGATTTACTCTAGCAATATTAAATCTTACTAAGTCCTAAATTGTTCCTTCACAGACAGATAGCAAGAGGAGCAACATAAAGAAGCTACAAGGAGATAATGCTATCTCCACTGTGATCCACACCACATCATGGCTCAAATACACAAATCTTTCTTAAACAACATTTTTATGCACTGGCTAATGGAATGTACATAAATGCCATAAAAACCAGATTTTGTGGTACATTCCCTGGGTCTTATAAATACCCTAAGAAAATTTGCATTTTTTTCAGGGATTACATACTGTTTACACGGACTTCATACTTTGCAATTTGCCATTCTTTCAATGAAGAGCACTGTAGTGAACCATGTTTGAATTTTACAGAAGTTTATTTCTTATCCTAGTATTTTTAACTGAAATTTGGATCATGTGACTAAAACAATGTAGTAGTCAAGAAGAGCTTAATTTTCAAAAGAACCAACTACAAATTGCATCATTTAAAAACACAGATGATAAACCAATGTTTCAAAAAAATGTAATAGGGAGGTACAACTTATGTGAAAAGAGGAGCAAAAATTACAAGGGGCCACATACAACGGTATGAAGAAATGTTTGGCTCAGGTGTAGCTATGCTAAACCACTATTGTCTTGACTTCAAACATTGTCACTATTAAAGTCTTTTAAATGAGTTGCAGGTCTGCAGAGACAAAATTAATATAATTATTTTACAGTACTTCCCCTTCCAAAACCTGCTTATTTAATAACAAAACCTGCATTGTTCAGTCCCTTAATTCCAATGCAGTTCTGCTTAACCAGTTACATAAAAAAAATATAATTTTTTACATGAGAATAGCCCCGAACATGTAAAAATTAAGTCAATAATAATGTCAATATTTTAGTAAGAAATACATTATTGTTAAATAACTCATATTTAGGTCATCTTGTGAAAGTAGCTGGTCTATATTCCCTAGTTCCACTAAAAAGGAAAAGTGCAATAAGATCTCTTATTGACAGCTGCATTCAAAAACATACCAGTTACATAAGTTTGCAAATTATACTGTGCCAGAGTTAAATATCTAAGCCTTTTAACAACAGTTCTTAAAATGCTATCTCAGCAAGAATGACTCAACTTCGGTGCATAAGCTGCACTCCAGATAAGACGCAACTAGCTTGATTTTACAGAAAAAACCTTTTTGTATTCAGCTTTAATTCAAATTGCACTAAGTGTGTTCTGCTTGTTTAGACCTGCAAGCTTCACCAGTCATTTGGCATTTCCACCTCTCCTCCTTGGTTTCAAGAAAAGTATCTCAAGCTTACCTATAGACAGTTAAGTAAATACTTGGAAAACGGGTATAGTTTTCTACTGTACCTCAAGGGGGGGGAACCAGACAACCACCAACCAAAGGACTAAACCTATAATATAAACCAGAGATAGGCCATGTCTGTATACGAGAAAAACACGGCTATGTCAGAAGAGGGTGAGAGTACAGACCAGCTCTCTCCAGTACAAGCCACATTTATCAGAGGGTTTTATCAGATATCTATGTCTGCGAGGAAAACACTAATAACTGGCATGATGCATCAGCAAGTCTTTTACTCTTAGTCCAGTCTCATACACAAAAGGTAGACCCAGAAAGGCCTGGAAGGGAAAACTTTAGGAGCAACTGTCCCTACCCCAGGGAAAAATGCTGGTACAGCTATCAAAACTGCTTTCCCTCGACACCTTTCCTTTGATTGGATAGGTAAAATGTAAAACTTCCCTGACCCATGTTTCTTCCCCCCCATCCTCTGTCTCTGATGTTATTCGTAGGAAAACTATGAATAGTAAAAGAAGGGAAGCTATCAGAGAAGAAATGTGGGTAGAACTTGCACAATTCTTGGTCATTTAGCAATTCATGCAGGGTCCTGAGTAACAGCAGCCGCCTTGCTTTAATTTCACTAGTGCTTCACAAATCCCACTTCAGCCACCTAACCACTGAAACAGTTCATGTACAGGCTCAGGGAAGTGCTACATGGGCTTACATTTGAAAAGTCATATCCTAGAATGACAAGAGTTAGAACTGCTACTTCATAAAATGATTCTACTTCCTCTGATGTTGAACGTTACAGTCTGAGGAAATCACCTACCTTCAAACCTACTGCTCTCAGGATCTAAAACTGCCTTCTGCTTAAAAAATAAAGAATTCCTTTGTATGACATACAGCACCTTAAACCTTAAGGTTACCAGACAGGTCATCTGAACGACCGGCACTTCCTCATTTGACAAAAGGTACAACTCAAAAAACATCAGTTCCTCACAAGTACTACTGCAAACTTAAATGTTAGTTTTGCAACAACAAAATTTTGCCATACGCATAGCAACTCTGAAATATTTTAATTGTACTAAATAAATACAAATACATAGCAAACAGATGTCTACAAAATCAATTCTTCTGAAACTATTAACCTGCAGACAGTCTTAAAGCTGTATCATACCTACTATAATACAAGCTAATGTAATAAAAAGGTCAGACGTATGTTCAGAACCCCTGGCATTTAACACGCAAGCCCAGTTACGCAGTACATCACCGGACAACTTTTTAATCGAAGAGAGCATTTTCTTCTACCTACTTCTAGCATGCAAGCTATGACAGATCACAGATCATCAGCGTAACCTTTGCTCATTACATTGTCTTCAAAGGCAGCGAAATCTCTCAAACTTTAAATGCCTGAAAGGCGTCGGCAAGAGAAAATCGCCCGCTGCATAATAATGTCACTTTCTGGGGAGTGCTTGATGCCCCGACCCTCGCTAGGGTGGGGTGCTTTATAAATAGATGCGGGTTGTTTTGTTTTTTCCCCAGTGCCGTGCCCCAAGCGTTTGGGTGGCGATGGGAAAGGAGGCTGTTTATAGCCATCATTAAATGAACCCTGAATCGGCCGGGGGGGGGGGGGGTAGGAGAAAAAGCAAGCTGCTGCTACCTGATCCAGGCCCCAAACCCTCTGCTCACCCTCCTCCTCCCTTTCTTTCCCCATGCCCAGCCCCAAGGGGCTGCCGTGCCAACCCCCCACCCTTTGGCGAACCCTCCCGTACTGCAGGGGCTGCGCAGCGGAGCCCCGCGGCCAGGCCGCCTTCAGACCCTGGGGGGGTGGGGGGGAGGAGGAGGGGGGAAGGCTCCCGGCAGCAGCATCCCAAGCCGGCTCGCACCCGCGCCGCCCCCCTTCCCATTTCCCTCCCTCTCGCCGCCCCGACCCGGTACCAGCTGCTGCCGCCGCCGGGGATGGCGCCTCGCTCCTCCGCCGAGCTACAGGAGGGACGACCTGCCACCGCCGAGCCGAGACGGAGAGCACCCACCCCCCACTTGTTTACAGGCCCCGGGGCCCAGCCGGCGCCGAACGCGGCCCCCCAGCGCCCCGCCGTTGCCCAGCCCGGCCCCGCCGCCATCCCCTCAGCCCGGCCCGCCGGAGGCCCCCGCACTGCGCAGCGCCACTTACCCCCCCCCGGCCGCGGCGGACGGCGCCGGTTCTGGCAGGCAGGGCCGCGCTCCCGAAGGTACGTTGGGGCAGGGAGGCCGGGGGCAGGCGGGGATGTCCGCGGTGGGGCCGGCCAGGGGAGAAGGGGGGGGGGGGGGGGGGCACCGGGCAGACGGCCTCGCCTCAGCTCATTCACAGGCGGCGGCGGCTGTCGAGGGCGGCTCTCTGCCCAGGGGGAGCCCAGCGCTCATCTCGCCTCCGCTCCTCTGTCCTCCTCCCCCCCACCTCCTCCTCGCTCGGCCGCCGCCGGCCCCCCCCCCCTCCGCGCCCACTACGCGGAGCGCCGTGCAGCGTCGTCCGTCCCCCCCTCCTCTACGCGCAGACACACGCACTGCGCCGCCGCCGTCTCCTCCTCCCATCTGCGCGTGCGCGCCGTAGGGGTGGGGAGGGGAAGGGGGCGCCCCCTCAACCTTTCCCGCGTCGTCGGGGGCGCACGCCCAAAAAAACCAAACAAATACTGTCACCACCAAAACGCCGCTTTTTCAGGGCAAAAAATCCGGGCGGGATACCCGGATGTCGGGGCTGGGAGGGCTGCGGCGGAGGAACAGGGGAAGGCGCGAGGCCGTTCGAGGTATTACATCACCCTCCGCCCCACCGTCGTCACCCACGCCTCCGAGCGGAGCCGGACTGAGCGTGCGCGGGAGCGCGTGGGCGAAGGGGGGAAGACGTCATCGGTCCCGCCCCTTTCCCTGAGGGGAGGAAACGGCGCGAGCGCTAACGGCGCGTGTTCCCGGTTCTCGTCTTCGGTTCCTCGCTCTCGCCTGAGGCCGAGCGAGTGGCGTTGAGGCTCTGTGGGGATCAGCCTCTTCTCCCTGAGGAAGCACCTGACGCTCCTCGGCGGGGCCAGGGGCTGAGGAAAAGCCATCCTGCTCGTGTCCCCTCCCCAGGGCTGCGGACAGGTGCCAGGGATGCGCTGGGATATCCTGTCACCCGCCTAAAGCTGAGGCCTGCGGGCTTTCCCCGCTGAAAGCACAACCGCTGGCAAAATCAGCAGCGGATTGCCAGCAATGAACGCATTATGGGTTTAATAATCCCGTGATTTTTCAGCTGCCCATTCATGAAGGCTGGCCGGCTGACAAAGGGGACGGGAGTATATCCCTGCCAGTCTTCAAGGAACAAATTTAGAGGGCAAGCTATTAGACAAACCTCTGTTTTGTCTAACCGGGGGAGGTGAATGTGATGGGGCGGTGGGGGAGGATGATGAAGGCGGCTGCGGTGGGAGAGGGTGACTCAGGGGTGGGGGACCGTCCGTGTGGCTAATTCCAGCAAGCCAGGGTTAAATCCCGGGGCTGGGGATTTTTGAAGGTGGAGTGGATGCGAGGAGTGCTTTTAAAGGGAGGATTAGGGATGCATAACAGTCTTGAGGTTGTGAAGAAGGAATTGGCTACAGATAGATACTGAAGAGGTCTGCGGAAAGGTGAAGTGGGCACTTAACTAAAGAATCTGTAAGGTTGTCTGCTTTAGATAGTTTCCACCGTTAACAGCAGTCAGAGCAAACAGATGTATGTTAAGGTATCCCTAAAGTGAATGTTTGGAAAGCCCTCAAATTGCTGGTTATGTTCCCCTAGCCATTGGAGATAACAATCAGTGCAGCTTCAACCCGAGTGTGCCAGCGACTGAAGGCAGTTAATTGAGGGCTTTTGCACAGATAAGACCTACAAAACCAGCAAAGCTCTACAAGGAGGTCGCTAAAAAAGCTACAACAAAACCTCATCGTTGTAGGGCTTTCCTGCAATAGATAAACTGGCTGTGTTTCAGTGTGATTACAAAATCTCCGGTTTCCATTGCTGACTGTGACTGAATGGTGTGTTTGTAGCCCATCTCACTGTATTCATCCTAATCGTGTTTGTTAGCATGATACTGAACACAGCTCAGTAGTGCTCCATGCTGTGTTAACTATCTCAGGCCTTTAAAATTGTAGTTAAATGCAACAAAATTTGTTAGTGGAAACAAACCTTCATGGAGATTTAAATGCAAAATTTTCTGAAAATATGTTGCAGGGGAGCGGAATATATGCAGAATATATATATACACCACAGTGAAAGGGAGATTTTGGAAGATCATGGAGTAATTTGCACAATCTTTGTAAATGCAATTTTTAATTTCCTCTTGGTGCCCAAAGACAATTACTTAAAATTTTGATGAAGTTCAGATTTTTAAAACTGCGTTTCTTTTTTTTTTTTTCTCAAAAAACTTCTGCAATATACAGACAAGGCAGAGATGATGCAGAATTATTCCTTCAGGCACGTGCCATGCTTCTTTAACATCTGCACTTAAACATAAATTCAATTTTTCACCCTCCTATTCCACTTTAATAAATCTCTCCTAACATTTTGAATTATATACGACCGTGGATTGCATTTAGATTCTATTTAGTGTTACCTACAGCTGGGGTTTTGTGTGTGGGTTTCTTTTTTTTTTTTTTTTTAAATACAAGTGAACAAAAGCATGGGCCAGCTTTTTTTTTGTGATGCCCTAGTTTTGAGCTGCATGAATGTAATGACAGCAGAGAGTTTGCTGCTGTCATTTTCTATTTATATGTTTTTCTTGGGAAATTGGATGGAGTCAAATTACCACAGTATTTTCTTAAAGTGTAACCTTTATTTAGTTTGCAAGTTTTGCCTGGCCTTTTGTACTGACAATAGTAATAAATATTTAATGAAGATAAAACAACTATGTCTAACATATGCCTCGACTATGCATATTTGTAGCTGATGAGACTACATCTCCCAGCATACAACTCTCTATTTTCCCTTTAGCTGTAGATCAAGATGGGTTACAGCTGATTGGGACCTGTAGTCACTAGAGTCATTAGCACCACAGTCAAGGAGGC
Organism: Rissa tridactyla; assembly: GCF_028500815.1. Taxonomy (NCBI): domain Eukaryota; kingdom Metazoa; phylum Chordata; class Aves; order Charadriiformes; family Laridae; genus Rissa; species Rissa tridactyla. The sequence goes on from NC_071469.1 coordinate 65,892,470, forward strand.
AGTAACGAGAACCATTGCGAAACTCTTTCAACACTGTATCATAAACCGTGACTGAATTATTGAGAAGAATCACGTTTCACTGTTTGGAACAAGGAACTTCTATTAGCATTGTAAAGCATATTTAAAATGAGGTGCTCCTCCACAGGATATTTTTAGAGAAAACTATTTTTAGAGGATTTTTTTCTGTTACATCCTTCTTCCTGTTACATCTTTAAAAAAGTCTTTATATGGATGGTATTTGCCAAGAGTATTTAAAACAAATCTATGTATGTAAATAAATAGGTCTTTACCACCTATGTACTTTACCATCTATGCCTGGTTATTGCAGGCAGGAGGATAATTTTGACCAATGTATTAATTGAAACTGTCAATTTAGAAAATTCCACGCTTTGTCCAATGAAGCTGTTCAAAATGACATAATTTCCCATAAAAAGAGGATATGGGATTGCAGTTGCTACTGGGATCACATGGTAATTTAACTGCATTTTGGAATTGGTTTCCATTGTAATGGCCATATTCTGTGCCAGTCTGCTGTAATCTCTGCGTGTTGGTATTGCCCAATGCTCCTTTTAACTCTTTCAGTTTTAATACCAGTTGGTTAAACTTCTTTTATTATAAGGTATGTCATGAGGTATCAGAATTTTGTCCGGATGTTGCTTAAACAGAGAACATCTAGTGCAAATATTAACTGTTGTGTTGCATGATTTAGATTTCTTGATCCCTAAGTGAAAAAGTGGTCATTCTTTCAGTGTCTCACATGTAGTTTATTCAAAAGGTTAGGAAAAGCAGAGCCTTTTGGTTTTAGCTTCCCTTACTTATTGTCCCTGTTTCTCTTATTGCCTACTACAGATATTCAATGTAGATGGGAAATAATGTATTTGAAGTTACTCTGCAGCCTAAAAAGCTGGTAGACTGTGGGGTTTGTTTTGTTTGGAATAGGATTTATATCATCTAATAGCACTCATCTAAATATTAGACATATAATCAAACTGTTTGCCAGGCTGTCTTGGTTCAACGGAGGGAGACAGGCACCTTCAGATGATCATTACTCCTGTGCTTACACTGATGTCTAAAGCAGGTTGGGTGAGTTGCCTTCTGAAGGTGACTTTTTCTCTCCTGTAGTTTCTGTGACTACAGAAGACACTTAGATGACCACCTAGACTAGACCCTTACTTTTTAGATGGCTAAAATAAGTTAATTACCTGTGGTGCTTAGAGGTTATGTAATAGAAATCTTCATATTCATGATATGTGTGGCCTGTAATAGTGTGATCATGAACTTGCCAGAACTTTGTACTTGGCTTGTGAATGCCCTGCCCCATCTCCTCCAGTGGACTGTACCTATTTTTGGAATTGAAAAGCCAGCTGAATGACTATGCTGCAGGCGTTACGTCTTCTTGGTACTATTCCTGCAACACCCTGGTGTGATGACATCTGTAGGTATCTGCTCAGGCAGCTGTGCCATTGGGAACCCCATAAAATGCCAGTACTGTAGCTATGATTAATAATCACATGATGTTTAAATCATCAAAAGCACACACCTAGGGTGTATCCTGTATCGAGACTGAATTTATCTGAAAGATGTCACAAAGACTTTGGTCTTTTGAAGAACATCATATGCAAACGTCCCACATTCTTGAAGTGCATAAGTTCTGATATAATTCACATTCTACTAGAGTCTTGAAAAGTGCTACGCAAACTGCCGCACTTTGGTCCCTCTGAGATGAGATTTATGCTTTCCTGGTAACTTTTTAAAACATTCAAACAGTTAGGATATTTGTTAAAAACAAATGCTAGTAATTTTCAATCTACCAAATTTGGTACAAAATCATTAGGGCATCACAGTGTGGTTTTCTTATTTGAGCTGTAAGAGATAGAAAGCAATGCTCAGTCATGAGTTTTATTTTTCTGGTGAGAATTTGCTGATAGAAGTAACCTGCAATTCAGGAAAATCAGCAAAATCAAAGTACAGTAAAGAGCTAAACATCAATACAGGGAAAATCCTTTTATGCTGAAAATTAATATAAAGCCTTATTCTAGAATATTGTTATTTTTGTTCCACCATTTTTCTCCTACTTTTTTATATGTGAAATATGGGAAAAGCCTGGCACCTCCCAATTTCTACGAAAGTCCAAAACTTACACAAAAGTAAGAAGACAAAAATTCAGGCATCTCAGGAAGATAAATGCAGTTTGTCAAGGTTTTCAGAGCCCATTTGCAAATCACCTGCATTTCACATGGTTCCTTATATCTGTAGCAAAATGTCACTGAACACCTGGTGGCCAGGAAAATTTGCTTTTCATGTGAAACAGGGAAATTAAAAGTCTATTATAGTCTACAAGCATTATAAAGAAAACGAAAAACAAGAGAAACAGGAGAACCACTTATTTTTACCCCTCCCTTTAGAATCTCATCTACCTCAGTAGTTGAAATGGAAAAGTTATGCTAGAAAGCCTGTGTGTCCTGAACCTGTTATATAAAGAGGGACAAAATGGACATGTTTGATGTCTGAAGAAGTGCTGGCACAGCATTCCAGGGTATGCCAATCCATTTTGACCCCTGTGCTATTTACCAGATTCATGATGGTAGGATGTAAATGGTCTCATTGGGACCATCTGCATTACTCTTCAGCACAGAAACCATGAAACAGCCTAAAGCAACGTTAGTAGAAAACATAAGTTGATTTGAAATGTTCTAAAGGCTGGGCCGAATTCACACATGACAGGACTCCAGGACAGACACCTTTCTACAGGGGATGCTCTTTATTGAATCTTCATCTGTCAGTGTGTAAGTCTTCATCTGTCTTTGTGTTCAATTGCTGAAAGTCTGATTTTCTTGACAAGATCTTCTTGTGCTGTAACACAAGCTGCGAAGTAGAGGACAACCAGAATATTTTATCAGCCGGGCTTTAGCCTGTTCCGTTCATTAGATGGTTCTTCTGTTTTAAAAATGTGAGGGTATACGTAAGTTGCTGTTTTCATTTGCTATTAGTAGTCTGTGCATGAAGGCTTGTATCCTCACTGAAGTCAGTGACAAAGCTTCCATTGACCTCAGTGTTGCGGGATCAAACCCTTAGTCATTAGCATGTTGTAAAAATGGCTGCTATCCCAGCCATTTTTAATGGGCCTGCCCACAATTGTCAGTTGTTTAACCTAAAAATTAGCTTAGCAATCACAGCTAAAATTACATGTCAGACTGTTAAAGCATAAGAATACTTCATACTGAGTCATCAAGAGTCTTATAATGCTCTTAGAGTTTTATAATTATTAACATTCAAGCAAGAGATTCTGAAATTCAATAAAGACTGGAATTTCCACATGTGAAGGAGATTAGTTGTGGTGAGAGGATAAGATTTATATTCTGTAAATTCCATTTTTTGTATTACTAGTCCTTTTCTTTAAATAGCCAGATCTAGTCGCCTTCTTTGTACAACCAAACACAACTTTCTTTTTGCTACATTCATTCATATAAATCTGTTCATCAGTTGTATCTTTTAACAAGCCTGTTAGCTGGGACACAGCTGAGGACACAATTTTTTTGGTGTCAATTAATTAGTTAAATGAAACTAAAAGCAACATGTCAGAATCAAATAGCCAAGGTGTGGAGATATTTGAAATCTGATCATTGCTTAGTATTTTGCAAAATAGGTTTTCCACAGTACTGAGGATTTTGGAGAGTGAAGGATTTAAAGGATAATCCTGTTCTGGAGCTGGATTTTGCCACTTACGCTTTTTTTAGTTGACAACATAACTGAAGTTTAAATTTAGTTTCATTACATAGGTGCTGATGTGGTGTGACTGTAAGAAGTAAAGGCATTGTTTCCTGTTTGCTGGCATAAGGCACATAATAAAAATGGATATGAGATCACAAGCTATATGTGGTGGTTTTCTTAAGGAAGCAAAACAAGTAGTAATTTGGATTTTTAGCATTTTTATGACCCTCGGCCCCCTCCCTGGAACGGTCTTGTGTTACTTTGGGGATGGTGCAAAGCAGTAAGGGCCACTATGATAAGAAACTGCTTGTTGTGCAGTTCAAGCTCCGAGTTTCAGGAGGGGGAACCTATCAGGGAAGGAAAACCTCATATTGCAGGTCCCATTAGGATAAGTTCTTCTGTAGAAAATTGAGTGCAAGTAATGTGGTGCAGCTTAATATCAGAGTATTACTCAAAACATGGATGCTACTTGGAGATAATCCAAGTTTCCACCCTAAACATAAAGGTATCCTTCCTTCTCAGGAAATTTCAGTTAATCCAATGGATTAGGAGTCCAACTACTTCTTGAGAGATTTGGGAATGTGATTTGAATCATAGAATGAATCATAGAATAATAGAATGGTTAGACTTGGATGGGACCTTAAAGCCCATCTAGTTCCAACCCCCTGCCCTGAGCAGGGACACCTCCCACTTGCTCAAAGCCCCATCCAACCTGGCCTTGAACACCTCCAGGGATGGGGCATCCATAACTTCCCTGGGCAACCAGTGCCAGTATCTCACCACTTGCAGTCAAGAATTTCTTCCTAATATCTCATCTAAATCTCCCCTTTTTCAGTTTAAAACTGTTACCTCTTGTCCTGTCGCTACACTCCCTGATAAAGAGTCCCTCCCCAGCTTTCCTGTAGGCCCCCTTTAAGTACTGGAAGGCCACAATAAGGTCTCCTCAGAGCCTTCTCTTCTCCAGGCTGAACAACCCCAACTGTCTCAAGCCTGTCTTCATAGGAGAGGTGCCCCATCCCTCTGATCATCTTCATGGCCCTCCTCTGGACTCGCTGCAACAGGTCCATGTCCTTCTTATGTTGGGGACTCCAGAGCTGGACGCAGTACTCCAGGTGAGGTCTCACCAGAGCGGAGCAGAGGGGCAGAATCACCTCCCTTGACCATGCTTCTTTTGATGCAGCCCAGGTTACAGTTGGCTTTCTGGGCTGTGAGCGCACATTGCTGGGTCCTGTTGAGCTTCTTATCAACCAACACCCGCAAGTCCTTGTCCTCGGGGCTGCTCTCAAGCCACTCTCCACCCAGCCTGTATCTGTGCTTGGGATTGCCCTGACCCAGGTGCAGGACCTTGCACTTGGCCTTGTTGAACTTCATGAGGTTCGCATGGGCTCACCTCTCCAGCCTGTCCAGGTCCCTCTGGAAGGCATCCCTTCCCTCTGGCATGTTGACTGCTCCACACAGCTTGGTATCAGCAAACTTGCTGACAGTGCACTCAATCCCACTGTCCATGTCACCAAGAAAGATGTTAAACAGCACTGGTCCCAGTACTGACCCCTGAGGAATGCCACTTGGCACCAGTTGCCACATGGACATTGAGCCATTGACCTCAACTCTTTCTTTTAAGCATTTGAAATATGTTTGTTTTCTTGCTTGTTTTCATTCATTGTAGTATATCACTCATGTATTTATTAAGATAAATCTCTGTTTCCATTACATTTGTTTGTGTAAAAGCATACATTATATTTTTACAAACACACTTCTTTTTTGCATTTTTAACCTTTATAGGAATAATTAAAATAATTGGGTAGTACTTGACATTGTGGTGTCATATTTTAATTACTCCCTTGTGTTGTTCAAAATAAATAATATAATCCCTTATAAGAGACAAAATAAGGAAAAGGAAAAAAGCTTGTCTTGCAAAGATGAGAAAAACGATGAGGTGAAAAAGGGAAAGCATTGGCTATGTTAATTCACAGCAGCCTGCTGAAAACGAGATTGGAATCATTAGCTCACTCTACAGAGGTCACAAGATTGCCATTCTCTGACATAAATTTCAATTAATATGGACAGTGTGTCAACATGAAAGTAGCAGTTGACCTGAGATGAACCCAAGTTAGATGAGAGGCTCATTACCAGTAACAGTTAGCAAATAGGAATTTTCCTGCAATTACAAACTGAAAAGGAAAGTTACATACCTTCAGAGCACTGAGGAAACACTTCATTCTGCTGCTAACTTTCTACATAGAATTTGTGAATACTCAAAGATAGCGGTTGTGGAATGCTTCATTCTCATCTTGCTGTGAAAGCAACCTGCTGAGAGACCAATAGGAAAAAACACCACTACCCTGATGCAATTTCTAATGCTGTCTACAAAAATGAAGTTTAGGATCTTTTCTGAAAACGAATCCTAAAAGTGTTGAAGTTGATCCAATGCCTTTCAACTAAACTCAAGATTCCCACTGACCTCAGTGAGTCTGGATTGGGTTTAAATTTCCTTTTTGCTCAGGGAAGCATTAGTACTGTTGAAATGACTTTCATCAGTTTAAGCTGGATTAATGATACAGTAGCCATTTCTCATAAAATCATAGAATAATTTAGGTTGGAAGGGTCTTCTGGAGGTCATCTAGTTCAACTCCTAGCTCAAAGCAGGTCCAGCGAAATGGGGTTGCTTAGGCCTTTGTCCAGCTTTGAATATCTCTGAGGATGGAAAATCCACCTCTCTGGGCACCTGTTTCTGTGTTTCCAATCAGAATTTCCTGAGTTGCGATTTGTGTCTGTTGTTTCTTGTCTTATCACTACATACCTCTGAAGAGTCTGCAGTTGAAGACAGCAATAAAATCTCTCACCCTTCTCCTCTTACAGCTGAACAAAGATGGTTCTCTAAGTCTCTCTTCATCTTGGTGGCCCTCCACTTTACTTTCTCCAGTATGCTGAAGAATTTGCTTACCCAGGAAGGACTAGGAGGTTGCTTACATAGCTTTGGTTTAAATACTTGTATCTAGGATCTTGCCTGTTGCTGTATCGTATAAAATGCTTTTTAATATCATTAAAAAACTCAGCTATGCAAAATAAAAATATCTTTTGCAACTCTGCTGAACCTCTCTGGGTTGACACCTGTGCTACCATACACAGACAGCTGATGGATCCTCAACAAAGCAACCAGTTCCTTGCACTGATGCTTAATGTCAAGTAAGAGTTGATTTCAGAAACTGGAATAGGTGAAATGCTCATCAGATCATGTACACGTCTTGGATTTGTGTTTCTGTAGATTTTAACTGAAACTTCTTGCAGCATACCGTCCTATACACCTTGGAAGAGGAACAGGGCCAGCTTCCTGACAGGCCCACGTCTTCCTGATCCTAGGCAGTGCAGGAAACTGTTTTAGATGTTGGTAGTAGTTAGAGTAGCCTTAGAGCTGCTTTGTCTTGGGGTTGATTACCAGAAAGGGACTGTTGGCGTGCCAGGTGCACCGCACTGACCCTCTCCTAACACCAGCGTGTCCTATTCTTCAGCTGCTTGAGAAAGTGCTGTGCTCTAATTTGCTTCTCTGACATCCAGGGATTTTCCCAGATGAATAATTAGATCAGCTCTCTGTTTATTGTGTTGCTGGAATGGAAGCTAATATTTAGCCACTGTATCTCCTTACCTCTTTACCTCCTTAAAATATGTACTATCTAAGCATGACTACTGCCTATGACTTTTGTTAACTGAGATACACAGAAAAAAAATTTCCCCAGTAGCATATGCTTCTAGAGCTCCTTACGTAATATCTTCATTAAAGTGCCAATCACAGGGTTCTGCTAAGAGCCAGGTCAGACTGTGATTGGCTTTTTAGGCCGTGTTCACTTTTGGACTTTTTACCTGAGAAATTCCACAGGTTCACATGCTTGATTATGCAATTATTTTCTTGAATTCATGAAAAAACTCTCCCCATGCTGAGATTACAGCCCCAAATCTGATCTTCCTCATAATTTATATTCTGATAGCAAAAGGTTTAGAAACAGAAGTCTGGATTTTTCTCTTAAAAATGATGGTTGTTAGTGAAAATTCTCTGATATTTTGTGTTTTGCTTTGGGAAGACCAGCAGAGGGTGCCTGAGCTAGAGAGCAAGCCCCGTTCCAGATTTGCGCTGGAATTGTTAACAATACGTAAAAAAAGAAATAAACTTTAAGTCAGTGTTCTGTTAAAAACAAAGAGGAATAAATTAATGAAAATTAAGGGAAACTAACTGGTTTAGGAAAATTGCACTATTAAAAGACTGTCAAAAAAGAGGTAGTAATGATTAAGGAAAAAAATAATTTGGGGATTAGGAAAGGAATTTTAGTTGTCTGATTCTGTCATTGGCTAACAGCGACTAAAGGACTGGTTCCCTGAAGTATCTTTTCCTGGGTTCTGGCTGACTACAGTGGGTGCTCAGGGAGACAAAGTTCTGCAGAATCAGCCTTTGGGACACCACCTTCTTTTCCTCCTCCTGTCCCTCACTTCATATTAAATGTTGCAAGAGAGAAAGTTTTCACTAGTTCCCTGTGTGAGTAGTCTTATCAGTATTAGTGCAATGAGAAAGCCTGTGAAGAAAGAAGCCTTTTTAGATTGATCACAACAGATTTAAACCGAATAAATATTATTATATATGTCTATATATTTATTCAGAAAATCCCAGGTGTGGAAAGGGGGCGCAAATCTTTCCATTGACTTTGGTGACCTTGAAACCCAGCCCAGGATGGGTTTCAGAAATGGGATGCAGAACAGGGATCCAAGAATCAGAATGTAAATATCAAAGATAATGCATTCCTCTTCTTCACCATCTGAAGAGGTTTGTTCTATACCAAGAAAGCAAGAAAGCTTTTTTTTTTTTTAATAAAGAAAAACATGAAATACTTGCTTTCCCTCACTTAACCAGATATGATATATTCATATGATATGGTGCGTTCAGATATTTTCTAGCCTTATCTATAGCTATTCCTCTGAGGAAAAGTTCTTCATATATTTGTATCTTGACTTCTTCTAATATTTAATTTGAATAATCATGAAGATAAGTACTAATGTCATACAAGCAAAATGGCATTATCACCAAATGGAGTTTTGTTCAAATAACCTGAACGTGTTCTGTATTTCTGTTATTTATATAAGCATAGGTGACTTAGTCACACCCCTTAATGTAAACTAAAGAACGTATGTTATGAAAAGGAAATGGATAATACAACTTGAGGAGTCTGGGTTCCATCACTTTCCCATCACACTAAACAAATCTTATCTTCATATAAATGGCCCATCTCCTCCAGAAAAGGTTGGAGTTTTTCTGCATTTCTCTTTTTATTACTTCTCCGAGTAAAATCGCTTTGAATGGCAATAAAAAGGAAGAGAAGTCAAAGTAGCGTGGTCTAGAGGAATGAGAAGGGCTCAGGCAGGCAGTCCCGAATAAAATTCACCCTTATGTGAAAGACACATCTGGAAGAGTTAAGTCACATTCAAATACCAGGTAGGTCAGTGAGGAAGACTTGATGTGCAGGAGCTCTTTGTCCGGAGGCAAGCGTTGTCCTTTAAAAAGTAACATGCCCCTTTTAAACAGATGCTAATGTAGGTGTCAGTAAAAGCACTTCGAGCACTTCGCAAACAAAAAGTGAAGCCAAGCAGTTTATAACATAATTGAAAAGCCATGGATGTGAAATTTGGAAGAAGGGCAGGGCCGAGCGTAGCTGCAGGTGGCTGGGATCACTGCAGAGTTTTACAGCTTCAAACACAAGTGTCACACCGGGTAGGTGGTAGGAAATGGCTCTCGCTTCTCATATTGAGGAAGTCCTTCCCAGGGGATACCACAAAGTCACTGACTAACAACCAGGAGTCATCTACTTCTGTGTCTGAAGATGCTTCCTATATTTGTCCTGGCTGGCTGAATAAGAATTGTCTTGCCACGGTGTATTTTTATTTTATTATGTTTTATTTTTCTGTGATGCTCTGTTGTCATCGGATATTTTTCTTTGTATTTTTTTTCTGAGGGAGGAATCAGTGAGGTGTAGGGAGGGGAGAGGAGGAAAGAATGATTTACTCACAGTTACACCAGTTTAACTTAGGGTTTGCTTAACTGAACAGTTGCAAAAACTTGAGTAACCATCTTTGCTGTATCTTTGCTAGTAAGTAAAACAATCTGTGGACTTTCTGTTCCTGAGACCAACTGGCCTGACCTGGCTTATGTCTGTAGCTGATGCCCCTCAGCCATACCCCAGACATACCCTCAGACATTCCTTGGGACAGTGTTTGTGGGCAAAGCCATGCCATGAACCACAGTAACAATTCAAAGTATGGATGAACATGTGCCAGTGTATGACTCCACGCCATGGCCCTGTTTGACTTACTGGTATAGCTGCAGCTTACTCTGGCAAAAACGTGATTTCTGTGTCTTACTTTCTATTGCTTGGGAACAGGTTGTACTAAACTGATTCAGTGGCCAGGAAGTTTCATTTCTGTTTCATTTACCGTTTTAAAAATGGATAGAAGACACAGTAGTTCAGCTTGCCCTAATCAGAATTAGTCCCAAGTTTTAAACTGATGGGAGCTCACACACAAATCCTTAACTAAACTGTCTGAAATAAAATGAATGCAAGGGATAAGTAAAATTAAAGAGATATGAAGGAAAAGATTCAAGTTTTTTCCTTCAAGCCTGTCTTTAAGTGGCCTGAGTAAGAAGGCAGGCATAAGGGGCTAATAAACATGAAGATTTAACAACGTGCCAAAAGCTGAAATGAGAGGAGATTAGGGTGGCTAGGAATGCAGGGGCTTAAGTACACAACAGCTCAGAGACTTGAACTCAAGAAGGTAATTCTGATGCAGAAAGCAGACAGCTTGTGCTCTTTGTAGGCAATAGCAAACATTTCACAGACACAGTGACAGCAGAATTAGCGGACCTCAAATTAGCCTCAGATCAAAATGATTCCTGTATTTAAAAGGCTTGAATTGACGACCCTTACCTAGGATAATTTTTTAAGTTTTAAGTTTTCAGTAAATGTTATTAAAAAAGAGACAATGTTTTCTTAACCAGATATAAAATAAAAACTATAGAAAGACAGATTTATGTAAGAAGTATTTCTGGCAGGCCATTACATTTACATGGCACTGTCTGCCTGGATGTGTGTTTGTCTCCTCTTCTGGCAAAACTAAAGTATATGGCATAGGTAACAGTCTGAAGCAGATAGCATGGAGTTAAAACTGGCCTTACTTCACTTGCACTCATTTTATGATGGATTTTCCCTAAAATTTTGGTCTCATAAACAAAGCAAAGAGCTTTTCTCCTTAGAAGCTGTTCTGTTTTGCTCATAGTGGAAGAGGAAATACAGGAAAAAGGAATATAGTGTTGCTGTACTTATTGCTATTAATTTCAATGTTATTGTACCAACATAAATAATTTACCGAAGTCAGAGCATTTTTCAAATCTATGTTTTACACAGTAATCTCAGATAATTGCACTGGACCTTTATTTACTCTAACATGGATCAAAGAAATTGCGTCACAGTACTATGGAAAATATTCACACCCATGTTCTGCCAGTATTATTACCAGGGCTGGCATTAGGTCATCTGAGGCCCCCTTGTGAACATTCAAAAAGGAAGCACTTCACCCATAAATCTGTGAAAATTTACTCATTTTATAGAATCATAGAATCACAGAATGGATTGGGTTGGAAGGAACCTTAAAGATCATCTAGTCCAACCCTCCTGCCATGGGCAGGGACATCTTTCACTGGAGCAGGTTGCTCAAAGCCTTGTCCAACCTAGCCTTCAACACTTCCAATGATGGGGCATTCAGAACTTCTCTGGGCAACCTGTTCCAGTGTCTCACCACCCTCGGAGTAAAAATGTTTTTCCTTAAACCCAAGCTACATCTACCCACTTTCAGTTTAAAACCATTGCCCCTTGTCCTGCCACGACAGGCCCTGGTAAAAAGTCTGTCTCTGTGTTTCTTATGAGCCCCTTTATATATTAAAAGGCCACAACAAGGTCTTGCCAGCACCTTTTGTTCTCCAGGCTGAGCAACTGCAACTCTCTCAGCCTTCCAGTCCTCTCACCATTTTTATGGCTCTCCTCTGAACTGCTCTGACAGGTCCATGTCTTTTTGTGCTGGGGACCCCATAGCTGGACACGGTACTTCAGGTGGCGTCTTACCAGAGCAGAATAGAGGGGGAGAATGTGGGCTGCAAGCGCACATTGCCGGCTCACGTCCAATTTTTCATCCACCAGTATCCCCAGGTCTTTCTCCATAGGACAGCTCTCAATCCCTTCATCCCCCAGTTCCACTGTGCCATTGCACTTTTGCACAAGGTCTTCTCAATACTGCACAACTGGAGAAAAAAAAAATACATAGAAATAGCAATCTAATCAAACATTTATTTCTGCGTTATTGCTTTGGAGACAGAAGGCAGCTTACCTTGCTTTTATTTACATTAAGCCTGTCAATATAATTTGTGTAACTTTTAAGAATATGGCACATTATCATGTTATGTGCTGAGTTTAATTGATCTGTTATCTACTGCCACAGAGTCAACATGGGGAACCTCAGCAAGGTTCAGAGCAGGGTGTGGAGCAAGACTGTGACCTCCCACATTGGCAACTATTTCTCATGATGTTTTCAGAGCCTGTACTTCAGCTTTACATTGGCTCTTGCACTTCACAACCGCAGTTAAGTACTTTGCGTAGTTATCAGAATATGTTTACTGAACACCAAAGTGCTGTCTGCATCAATCACAGCACAAAGTGCAACAGAACTGTCACTCATTCTGTTGATGTTCAGGTTGACTTTGGTTGACTTTTAAAAACTATTTAGCAGTAATGGCCTCTTCAGAAAGTGAAAATTAGCTCCCTGTGTGGAAACTAAGTTCAGGCATTAGAAGGAGAAATACTTTACGTTTTCCTTGGGAATTTAGATATTGGTCAAATCCAAGGGCTTTATTATGATGTGATCCTTTAAGAGATGTTTCATTTTGCTTTGGTACGTTGTCAGACAGCTCTTCTCTAAGTAGTTGCTGGCTCTGAAGCAACAAAAAGAGTGTATGCTGCTGTCAACACTGGAAGTTGTACTTCCAGCAGGAAAGTCAGAGCACTGCTGGCCATCAAGGTGAGACTGGAAGCTTGGGCAGTCCTGGACTCCCATCAATCTTTGGCCAGTTCCTTTGAGGTTGAGAAGAAATCTGACAGTCTGGCATGATTCGGATGGTTTATAGCAGCCATATGTAAAAGCTGCAGCCTGTGGTAGCTTTACTGCTTTTTAGCTGTTGGGGATCTCAAAAGAAATCTTTTTAATAGACTCATGTGTGTATAATTAAGATAATTCCTTAAGTATATTTATACCTCAGAAAGCTGTAATGCAAATTTTGTGGCAATTCAGGTCTTGATTCATGAATCCTTTGGTCATAGACGGAGCTGGGACAGACTGGGCAGCGGTGTTTGGTAACCATGGCCATCCTGTGCCAAGACTTCTGATAGATCAGGCCTTAGCCCATGAGATTTTGGGATCAGGGTCTTATGTGTCGCTCTGAATAGCTGTGTGGCCTGTCCTACATAAACTCTGCATGTGTTTGTGTTGAGTGTCTGGCAAGGAGGCATAAATTATTATGAGTTCCTCTTTTGTATCTGTACCTCCTGCTGTGAAAGACTTTGAAGCACCAAGGTATTAAGAACAGAGTTGTGTGCCTCTGCACTTAAGCACTAGCAAATCTATGGTGAAGAGCTGTAGATGACAGTGATGTGATGTCCAGAAATGCCGCAGGCCCTGGGCTTTTAGCACTCGTGGGTATCCAGCACCAGTGATTTTGGAGTCTAGGGTTTAAACCCAAGTTCTGGCCTTGGCCAGAGCGGGCCTATGCAAGAACTTGGTTTGCCTTGGCCAGGCAGTGCAGTGGGAGGCATGGCCAAGAACAGCATTACTGCACAAACCTGGGTGGGGAAGGCCTCCATGGTGGGGAACAAGCCACTGCCCCCTCCAAAGGGATGCGGTATGGTCCTTGACAGGAGCGGGGGGTGACTGCAGCTGGGCTGGGGGCTCCTGGGGAGCTCCAGTGGGGAGGGGAATGGCTGGTGTCCCCAGGGCACAGCCGTGAGGCTCTCCTCAGGAAGATGGACACTGGTTTTTGATCTCTGGAACACCACGTTTTGATCTCCGAAGCCAAACCGCCCTGGACATCTGCCCAATGCCCAATGCCGTGCAGTGTCCAGCGTTGTTTTCAAGCAGGAAAAGGCCGGGCAGCTCCCCTCTCCCCGGGGGAACGTCCAGGAGGGGAAGTTTTTTAAAAGAGGTCCCCGCTCCCAGAAACCGACCTTCACCCCCGTCTCACATGCACGGCCTCTCCCCCACAACCGCAGCCCTTATCGCCGCAGCCTTGACTGCGCCTGTGTCGGGTCCGCCTTTATCCACCGGCCTCGGCAGCCGCGGGGCTCCCGCCGGGAGCAGGGGCAGGCCGCGGCGGGGGGCGGGCAGCGACGCGGAGCTTGCCTGCCCTTGCCCGCCGGGGAAAGGGGGTGGAAGGGGCAGCGGGAGGCGGGGAAGAGGAGGCCGGCGCTGGCTTCAGGCAGCGGGGGCGGCTCCCGCCGCGCCGCGGCCCTGATAAAGGGGCGGCAGGAGCCGCGGGCGGCGGCAGCAGCGGGCAGTCATGGCGTGGGGCTGCGCGCTCTGCCTGGCGCTGGCGGGCGGCGCCTTCCTGGTCCTGCTGGCGCAGCTGCTGCGCTGGCTGCGGGCCGACGGCGACCTCACGCTGCTGTGGGCCGAGTGGCAGGGGAAGAAGCCAGGTAAAGCGGCCCGCCAGCGGCCGCCAGGAGGGTGGTGTCAAGGGGGGGGTGCCTGGGGCGGGGAGCGGTGTCGCCGAGGGCGGGTTTGGGGCGCTCCGTGAGGGGAAGGGGAATGGCAGCGTGTGGGGAGGGAGGAGAGGGGAGGGACGGGGCTGAAGTTGCCTCAGCTCGGCCGACCCAGATCTTGGCAGCTGCCCCGCGGGCGTGTCGGAAGATAGTAAAAATAACCCCAAAAGCATAATTTTCCTGCCCTTAACTAGCATTTGGTACTCTCGCACCACTAAAATATCTCTCTAAAAAGCAACTTCGCAGTGATAGTGAGCTCCAGCAGATCTGTGGTGAGCTCTGGCTCCTTTGGCCCCAAATCAGTTGTTTTGCACCGTTTCTGGGCAGATGTCTGGCTCTGGCATCGGCCCGTGGAGTAGCCCAGGCTGCGAGGTTCAGAGACGGCGTTAGTTGGAAAAAAAAAAAAAAGGAAGAAAAGAGGATGCTTGGCGCATGTGGCCAGAACGAGTTGCTTCATAGTGGGTTTAGCTTCTGTTTCAGTTTGTTCTGGATCTCAGTTTCACAGTAGCAGTGAAAGTGTTTACAACACAGTAAACATGAATATTAATGTTTGGATTAAATGGGTTTGCTCTTCTGAGAGTTGTGCCCTGAAAGGCATAAGGGGGCAGCACCACACGATTGCTATCTGTGGCTTTACACCACTTTTCTGTAACGTGGTGCTTTTGACACCTGTGGGTACAAAAGTTCAATAAAATGCCTTCAGACAGGGATTTTCAGCTCTTGCTTGTGTTGATCTTTCTAATCTGACTAATTCTGCCTACTTCTGGACAAAGATCTTTAAAAATCACAGGTTTTATTTGCTTAATAGGGGCTTTTGATCAGAAAAGCCACAAATTTGTGAATATCCCCCCTTAGCCTAGCCAGCAGTGGCGATTCGGGGCCACTGTGAGCTGTGCTGGGTGCAGGTGGTTGAGGTGAAAGCAAGGAGCTCTTCTCGCATCTCGCCAGTCGGGGGAAGAAGCTCATCTGAAAGAAGATGGGACAGGGGACAGTATCAACCTGTCCCATGTGGGAAATGAAACGGAATGTTGGGTTGAAATAGGGAGATAGAACTATATCGAATGAAAGTGGATCAGGAATGTGTGACTGGGGTGAATGGTGGAGTAAGGGTTTGGGCTTGAGATTCAGTAGGGGATGGTGGCATGGGTGAAGGTCAGCATTAGAAAGGGCTTGAGAGAAGAGTACAACAAACTTGTTGAGACATCTGTCTCTGCTTTCAGTAGAAGCTTGCTGCAAAAGTGCTAGTCCATATAATGGAGAAGAGAACAGAAAAGCATGCACAAGTAATAAAGCACTAAGAAATTCTAATCTTGAGCAAATACGTGAGCAAACCACACATAACTCTTAGGATATGCATCTCAAAGTTTTATAGTAACTGCGTTAGGCAGTTCCCTTATTATAAGAAAACTGCAATAAAGCTTTGTGTGTGGACTTCGCAAAGATCACAGAAAGACTTGGAGCAGAGAAGCAAGATAAATCTTGACTAATACAAGCAGAATTGAAGCTTTGTCCTGAGGGATCTATGTGCACTGCACATCAAGATGTAGGAGCTCTCAGGTAGACATAGTGTTATTTGAATGTAGCCTTCAGTCTTATTGGAAGCCTGGAAACCTATTAACTAGTCCCTAAAAGTTCCCATATAAAGAGCAATGTAGTTATTTTCTGATGTAGTTGTTTCAACATGTGGGAAGAATCGGGCAGAATTTTGTGAACATGAGCTTTGCTCTGCGAACAGGTGAGCTGTGTTTTGCCTCCCCCCTGTCTCCCAGCCTCAGTGCTTGTAATTAACTAAAATATGTAGCTGAAATGGTAGCATTTAAGTGTCATTTTGCTGATAGTTCAGCCATATATGTGTGGGATGGTGGTGCCGCAGTGCTGATCCTAACTGTTCAGGTACGAAAACAGAAGGGACAAATACTAGAAAAGATGTTTCTTTAAATATATTTCCCCTTTTCTCTTCCTCCTCCCCATATTGTGCACATAACGTAGCGTGCCTACGTAAGTAACGTGGATCCCATGGGAAAAAAAACCTTGATTTTTTTATTTTTTTTTTAAAAGCTGTTATCAGATCTGTCAGTCTTGCAGTCATTATATTGTGTTACTGCTTCTACAACATTATTATGGATGTTGGAGTTTTTGGAGATAAAAATACTTACCAGAATGCAGACTGATCTCATATACTTCTTTCTCTTCTGCTATAATTGCGAAGAAAGGCCTTAATATGGTTCCATTTCAATGGTTCAGTTCTATTGGGAGAATTCACTTCTGGATTTTGTCATTGGCCGATGCTGGATTGCTTCCTATCTTCTAAATATTTGTGTGGTCAGGAGACAAGGGTTACTGGGTGCTTAGTTACTTTCCTTATGTGTTGTGTTTCATTAGCTGAACAGCAGTCACTCTAAATGGTGTGCTTTTCACAGGCAGCATAATGTTATCAAGCTAAGGAGGATGCTTTTACATATGAAAACCTATGTATCTGAAAGCCTGCTCTTAAAGCTGGGAATAAGGGTATGATTCCTTAGGGCTGTGGGGGGAATGTTCTGCTTTAAACCTACCCACTTCAAATTTTTTTTAATGAATGAAATACATGGCAACCTTGTGCTATAGGAGCTATAAAATTTTGGAAAAAAAACCCTAAATAGAGCTACAAAAACACTTCTTGGATTACTTGCAGTACTACTCTGTTCAGCCTCTCATTTGTTATGCCTTGTAACACAGTAGTTAATGGTTAGTAATAGTATAATCTGCTTTTCTTTTTTAATTTGTCATGGTTAATTTTTAAACTTATTTCCAGTAACAACAGGATGTTTATTCTAGAGGAAGCAGTTGATTTGACACTTGTTCTACAACAGCATTTGAGCTAGGTTTTCCATTATGTTAATTCCCAGTAGCTCAGTGCTTGGTAACTATCAGCACTGAGGAATCAGTGGAACACTTTCCTTATCTCAACTAATTATTCTGTCTACAGAACAAGATCCTGAATAACTGCAGTGAAGCTGCCCAAGACAGGTTGGGAACAGGGAAACTAAATAGTAGGATGAAGCGGATTTGTTTTCAGTAGCAAGACGAGATGAGCGTGGTAAGCAGGGTTGAAAGTATGTCCATGTGTTCTTTTGTTCATGTAGTGTTTGTCTACACAGGTGTTCTGCCCCAAAAAAACCCCAGTAATAGGAGACATGAACACCCACGTTTCTTGTCATTAATTCAATGAATTAGTAATGTATTGGAATGAAACTGTAGGAAGAGAGTGTGAATAAGCTTTATAGACAGCAGTGATTCGGAATAATAATTAATAAATTGGTTATTCCTGCAACTTCAGCAACAGCTGTTTCTACCTTCCAAGTACATCTCTCCTTTGGAAGGGGACTGTTGCTGCTTTTGTTACTCTTTTTAAAAGCAAACAAAAAAACCCCCAAACAACCGAAACACACCAAATCTTGGTTTTAGGAGGGATTTTTCTGTGACTAGAATACCGTAATCTTAAAAAAAGACAAATAATACTCACTGCCAGTCCCACCAACTCAAGTTGAGTTGTGATAGTGATTCTTGAGTGCTCTCTGCTCTTGTCGGAAGGGTGGAAGGTTTTGGTGCTGATCTCTTCCTGGGATTTATGTCTTTAAGACCCTGAAAGTAGAAATTTGAAGCACAGTGTAGTATGGAAAGAACCAGGAACTTATTACTGAAGTGAGCAGGATGTAAAAGCAGTCCCAGCCACTGGCTGCAGCGAAAAGGAAGTACTTTTGCTAAATTAAATGAGTGGGTAAGTTTTGGTGAGCTGAAAAATGGTATTCTGGCCGTTTTCAGAATAGAACTGGCTTTAAGTCTCAGGAACTGCATTTTGCTCTGCTATTTGAATTATACCATGAAATCTTTCTTGGTTGTCTAGATGTTGTTGCAGTTCTCTTCTGTACAAACTTGAGAAATAGAAGGAAGAGCTTTTGTCAGCAGTGGTCTGAGTACTTGAGTGAGATTTCCACTAAGACTAATAGTCACTAAGACTAATCTTAAAGAACACATACAAGTTTTAGGCAATGATATGTTCTGGAAAGTGCTCTGCTGTTAGTGAGCATTCATCCTTAAATCATATTCTAGAAATAAATGGGTGATTTTCATCTTATCTGCTGGTTTGATGACTTTGGATAGGTGTCTGGAAAGCTAAACCTTTTCCCAGTACCCAGGTGTATCATAGAGTGGGGATGATTGCCAACAACAGGGAACAGGCATATGAGCAGAGAAGTAAAAGGAGTAAGGTGCTATTATTTTTATTACAGGTTAAAAAAGCATGCCTGGGCAGGAATTCACATGTGAGCTTACACCTTGAGAACTCTGTGTACTGTACACTGGCCGATGCGGGAATTAACCTGCATCAGATACAAAACAAAGTGTGTGAACACCCATTTGGTTTGTTCTGATGAGCTGTCTTCGTTCAGAGAATTTTCTTCTGTCGGCGATAACTTAGGAACATTTTTGAGGTAGAACATTGTTGGGAAAGGTTTGCTTTGGCTTTTGTTTGGATTTGCAATACAGTAACTGTTTCCTCTCATTTCCAAGAATTCTCTTCTCCCTTTTCCTCTGAAGCTCTTTTTGATGAGGTTAGTGGAAACACTGTGTGTGGGTGGGCTGCAGAAATGCAATCAAATTTCTTCCATCAGGTAGATAATCAGTGTTTATTCAGATTAGCCTTGGAACAAAGTTCAAGTGACAACAGAACAGCTATGAACGATTTCACAACTGCACGTGACCAAAAAATAAAGATGTCGGGATTTTGTAACAACCCCCCAAAAAGAGCATATATCTTAAAAACAATATCAGATTATACCCCTGCAGTGACTTAAATGTTTATCCTAGCATTGGCAATGTGTGAGCTGCTGTCTTGATTCTTTTGATAGAAAATGAACTGCGTGGCAAGGTTGTCTGGGTGACAGGAGCTTCAAGTGGAATCGGAGAAGAATTGGCTTACCAGCTGTCAAAGATAGGAGCCTTGCTTGCCATCTCAGCAAGAAGAGAGGATGAGCTGCAGAGAGTGAAAAAGAAATGCCTTCGTAAGTACGACTTACTACTTCATGTGAACAATTCCATTCTTGCTGTGATGGAGTTGCCACAGAATACTAACCCACATATCACAGGAATAAATTTCATGATGAAAGTGAACTTTATACTTAGCTTCACTGTTCATTTGAAGCTGTTATTTTCTTCTTGTGACTGAGAAGCCTTTGTATAGACTTGCATTATGAGTTCCTTCATAAGCCAATATTACTTTAAAAAGTCTCATCAATTGCAAGTGGTCTTGTAAGATACTAGATTAAGAAAATGAATTAATACTGTGGGGAAGTGAGGAAACAATCTGAGGGGCATCATCCTTTGAAGAACCAAACCATGTAGCTGATGCTACTAAGAAGTCGTCTTCCTTCAGGTTTGTGAATGTTACAGGCAGACTGGCAACTGATTTTCCTCTCCGGAAAAAGAATGAATAGAAAGGTTCAGAAAAAGTTGTTCTGAGCAAGTGCAAGAAATAGAATTTCCCGTAGATCAAGAGGAATAAATGTGAAGCAGGATGTTTAACTATTCCAGTTATCTTTCATAGACCTGCTAAGTCACTAGTCTGGCTTCATTCTTCCTGTTTCTCCTTTTCCCTCCTGTTTTCTGACTTTACAGCAAGAAGGATAGACAGTTAATTCACACTAATTTTGAACATGATTAATATTATGCCTCTTTCAGACTATTTATCCTCTATGGCTCAGCGTGCAGTATTCTATACTAAATGTTTCTAGAAATCTAAACATTGCAGCGGGCTACTCTGAAAATCTGTCAAGGAGCTTTCAAAAATGCACAACTCCTTATTTCTGTTTTCTGATGCTTCAAAAAAAGCAGTCACTTCAATAGATGTCTTCAAGAAGAACCAAGGGACATAAGATGACAGTGTGATTAAGTGGTAATCATGGCAAAATTCCAACACTGTGTGATGCAATGTTTAGAAGTCAGTAAAAGTATGCAACTGCATTTGCGTCTGTGGTCATTTGTTGTCATTGCAAAACTGATAACACTAGACAGACTGGCAGGAGCCATAATCCTGGATATCCATTTTCAACCAGCACTCGTGTGAGAGCGTGATGTACTAAGAAATATTCCGAAATACTATTTCAATTGGTGTAAACCAAGAGTACAGATTTATCTAAGATGATTTATGCCTCTGCCAGCTTTAAGTGACCATGTGAATGTCTTAGAATCATAGAATAGTTAGGGTTGGAAGGGACATTCCAACCCCACTGGAATGAGCAGGGACATCTTAAACTAGATCAGGTTGCTCAGAGCCCTGTCCAACCTGACCTTGAATGTTTCCAGGGATGGGGCATCTACCACCTCTCTGGGCAACCAGTGCCAGTGTTTCACCGTCCTCATCGTAGAAAATGTATTCCTTATCTGTCTAAATCACCCCTCTCTTAATTTAAAACCATTATCCCTTTTCCTATAGCAACAGGCCCTATTAAAAAGTCTGTCCCCATCTTTCTTGTAAGCCCCCTTTAAGTACTGAAAGGCTGCAATAAGGTCTCCCTGGAGCCTTCTCTTCTCCAGGCTGAATAACCCCAACTCTCTCAGCCTGTCCTCACAGGAGAGGTGCTCCAGCCCTCTGATCACTTTTGGTGGCCCTGCTCTGGACTCGCTCCAACAGGTCCACGTCCTTCCTGTGCTGAAGACTCCAGAGCTGGATGCAGTACTCCAGGTGGGGTCTCACGAGAGTGGAGTAGAAGGGCAGAAGCACCTCCCTTGACCTTCTGGCTCCGTTTCTTTTGATGCAGCTGCAAGTGCACATTGTCAGTTCATGTCCAGCTCTTCATCCACCAGTACCCCCAAGTTCTTCTCAGCGGGGTTGCTCTCAATCCCTTCATCTCCCAGCCTGTATTGATACCAGGGATTTCCCTGACCTGGTGCAGGACTCTGCACTTGGCCTTGTTGAACCTCATGAGGTTGACATGGGCTTACTTCGCAAGCTTGTCCATGTCCCTCTGGAGGGATGGCATCTTGTCCCACAGGTGTGTCAGCCGCACCACTCAGCTTGGTGTTGTCTACAAACTTGCTGAGAGTGCACTCAATACCACTGTGTGTCATTGATGAAGATAATGAACAGTACTGGTCCCAATACAGGCCCCTGAGGGACACCACTTGTCACCGATCTCCATCTGGACATTGAGCTGTTTACCAGTGCCCCCTGAATGCAACCATCCAACCAGTTCCTCATCCACCAAATCCGTATCTCTCCAATTTAGAGAGAAGGATCCTGTGGGGGACAGTGTCAAAGCCCTTACAGAAGTCCAGATAGGTGATATTCACAGCTCTTCCCTTGTCCACTGGTGTAGCCACTCCATCATAGAAGACCACTAGGCTGGTCAGGCAGGACTTGCCCTTGGTGAAGCCATGCTGGCTGTCTTGAATCACCTCCCTGTCCTCCATGTGCCTTAGCATAGCTTCTAGGAGGATCTGTTCCATGATCTTCCCAGGCACAGAGGTGAGGCTGACAGGGCGATAGTTCCCAGGGTCCTCCTTTCTACCCTTTTTAAAAATGGGTGCAATGTTTCCCTTTTTCCAGTCACCGGGGACTTCACCTGACTGACGTGCCTTTTCAAATATCATGGAAAGTGGCTTGGCAACGACATCAACCAGTTCCCTCAGGACTGCATCTCCTCAGGTCCCATAGACTTGTGTATGTTCAGGTTCCTCAGGTGGTCATAAACCTGATCTTCTCTTACAGTGGGAAGGATTTTACTGGGGTGATGGGACAGTCTTAGTTGTGGTATGTACTAGATTTAAAGTTTTATGTAGCCATGTGTTTTGCAAGTATACGCTACTGAACTTTTAACTATAGGTCAGATTAGTAGGATGGAAACTCTTCAGTAATAGTTACTCCATATTTTCTATAGCCAGCCTTTAAGTAGTGGAAGAGAGTAATTGGGCCCACTTCCTCTCTTATCCTTCTCTTTTCAAGTCTATGTAAAGCCAGCTTTCCGCTCCTTTCCGTGATTATCATGTGCGCTAACCCCCCAGCCATCTTAGTGTCCCTATGCTACACTATCTTACCAGTATTTTTCTTGAACTAGGGGGTCCAAACTTGGACACAGTACTCCAAATGGCAAGTGCTGTGTAGGTGCACTTAGAAATCACTTCCCTCAGTCTACTCTTGCTAGTGCAGCCCATTAGCATTTGTAATTGCCAGAAGTAATTGCTGACTTACGTTCAATTTGCTGTTGTCCTGCTATCAGGACCTCAGGTCTTGTTTGGAGACCTGATACCTATACCCGCGTAGCATAGTTTTGTCCCAGGTGTGAAACTTTGAGCTTAATGAGTTTTGTCAGACCATTCTTACAGCTTGTTAAGATGCCCCTGAATGGCAGTCCTAGTCTCCAGCAACTGCTTCTTTGAACTTGATGTTAACTGAAAATTTGCTGAAAATATGTGTTTTGTCCCATCGTCTGGGTCATTAATGAAGATATTAGAAGATACTGATTATGGAGGGATACCACTTATAACTGTCCACCAGTTAGACTTTGAATGGTTGATTGCTATTCTTTAGACCCGGTGACCCAGCCTGTTTTTCACTTGCGTTGTAATCACTCATCTACACCCCTCGTATTTCCCCAATATAGCTTCAAGGATGCTATGGAAGGCAACATAGAAAGCTACATAGACAGAGTAAACAACTCCACTGCTCTCCCCTTGTCCACAGAGCCAGCCATCTTATCACAAAAAGCAATTAAGTTGGTCAGGCAGTATATGTCCATGCTAAATCTATGCTGGCCCTTCCCAGTCACCTTCTTGTCCTTCATGTACTTGGAAATTGCTTTCAGGAGGAATTGTCACATAATTTTTCCAAGGACTGAGGTTAGGCTGTGTGACATTTAGTTTTCTCCAGTTACTGGGCAGCTACTCCACTTATCAAGTACCTTCCAAAGATAAGCGATGTTGGTCAGCTCTTGTAGCTCTTGGGTGTTTATACTGCGCTGCTCACATGTGCAGTTTGTGCCTAACTTGGTCTTCCTCTGATGTTGTTAGTATTTCTTTCCCCCAGAGTCTAGCCTCAGGACTGTGGGAGACCTGAGAGGAGATCTTGCCAGTGAAAACTAAGGCAAAGAAGGCAATGAGTACCTCATGTTTTTCTGTGCCCTTCGTTACTCATCACCATCCATGTTCATCAATGAACTCACTCTGTCTTTGGTCTTCCTTTCGTTGGTGCTGTATGTATGAAGCCTGTGTTGCCTTTCACATTCCTCACCAGTTTCAGCTTCGTCTGAGCATTGATCTTCCTGATTCTGTCCCTGCATGGTTGGGCAGTGGGTCCACATGCTTCCTGGGTGGCTTGTCCCCGCTTCCACCTGCATGTTTTCTTTTTGCAATTGAGTTAAAGAGTATTCTATAAGGTTTGAGTAGCATGGGATGGATTAAGATTGAGCTGTAACAGGTAATATCAACTTGAATTTGACTGAATTGTATGGCATAATTGGAGCTAATAGGCTTTAACACGCCTGCTGTAGATGCTATATACACAGCAGCAACTTAACTATATAATTTGCATATTAACATCAAAAAAAGCGTGTCTATCATGTCCAAAATTTAGAGACACCACCCTATGATACGCTTTTATGTGTTCTACACTGCTTAAAAGCTGAAGGAGAAAGAGAGAACCAAAAGTACTGTAAAAGCTATCGTAATACCTGTTGAGTCACGCATATGCCAACTCAACGCTTCATTGCACTTCCGCAGGAGGGAGAGAAAACAACTTGTATAACTTACACGGTTCCTGCAAGTGGCTTCTGTATTTCCCCCAGGCACTCTCTGCAACATGAGTTGAATTTGGCAATAATGTTGGAGGCTATTTTCTCTCAAAAGCCCTAAAAAGGAAAAAAAAAGTAGATGGGGGCTGCGGTGTTGTTTCTTGGTTTGACAAAGCTCAAGTATGATTTTAATATGGATAGGCTAAATTAATGACAGACAATCTATAATTTACAGAATTATACAGTAATTGAGTTTGGAATGGACCTCAGGAGGTGCTGTTGTCCAGCCTCTGCTAAAAGCTTGTGTTCTGTTAAAGGGCATTATACAAGATAGAAATAAAAGATATAAGCGGAAATGCTGAAGAGCTGGAAAATAAAAGGTCTATGTTGAGTAATAGTGTTTATCATGTTACAAGAAACTGCTGTCTTGGATTAACATGTATTGAAATCCTCTATGGGATCCTAGGGAAAGGAGGCGTACAGTTGATGTCGTAACAAAAGATTATTTGAAGTCAGCATTATTTATGCAGCTGTCTTTCAAAAAAAACCAAGTTGGCTTTGAGTGATTGTAACCACATTTTAGTTAAAAAGTAACTAGAGCTTAACAAACCATCAAGAGGGAAGAGACAGCTTATGATTGCTTGATAGGAAAATGTCAGTCAGAAGACCTGCTGCTTGGTGGTTGGGCAGTTTGATCCCCACCAGAAGCCATGTATTGTAAAGCTGCTATATAAGGAGACTTTAAAGGACCTCCAGATAATACTGTGCACTACAAGTGCACAGTTTCACAGCTGTGTGAAGGTGGCCTTTGGTCTGTGTAGACTGAATTTTGAGCGCTCAGTTTCAGATATGTTGCTTCCGAAAGCTGGAGGCCACGTGTCTCCACTTTGCAGCTGGAGACACTTCACTAAAGGATGTTAACTAACATATGTTAGCATGTGTGTAAAATGATGAACTCTTAAACTAAGGTCTCCCACTTGGGAGCAAGTGTTTTTCTGGGTTATTTTAATTGTTCCCTTAAAAACATCAGTTTAGTAGTGGCCAAAAAAGGAGGTGAAATATTAGGACTTATTAGGAATGGAGAGCATCATTCTGACAATGTATAAATTGGGACATGTACACGTTCAACACTGCACAGTTTGGTCATCTGCCAGAAAAACAGGGGGATGGGTGGATGGTAGAATAAGTTTTAGAAAAAGGGTAACAAGAATGTTTGAAAGTTTTGTGAAAGCTGTCTAGGAATAACTAGAGCAAGGATTCCTCACCCTAGAAAAGAAGCACAGAGGCTGATAGAGATGTATAGTCTGAGTGCTTTGGGGGAGGGTGGAAATCAGACTGAGCTACTGATTGCTCCAAAATGAGAACTAGGCCTCTGCTTTGATATTTTCCTGAAGTCAAAAGTTTCCTACATCATATAAAAGATTGCTTCCTTCCTTACCAGCATTTTGCTTCTCTTTCTCTGTTTTTTTTTTTCTTTCTTCCCGTATAGCTTTCTTGGCTGTGTTGACTGTGTGGTCTTGTTAATCCACGTCAGAAACATTCCACACCCCAGTAAGCTTCAACTGTGCAAATCTGCTTGAGGGAGCATGAGGCAGAAGTGTGTCTCTGAGAGGGTAGTTTAAACTACATGGATTTATTGCTGTCTTTCTGGAAGAAACAAGAGGTAGGGAGGGAAAAAGACACATGAAGGGGTTGGAGGGAGGAATAAATGGAAGTACTGGTAGCTTTAAACCAGCCAGATGGGTTTATTGTAACCAGTAACGTAAATGCTAGTGACCTGTGAACAGAGGCAACTTAGAGATTTAAGGAACCTCCAAAGTTGTACATCACTGTAAAGACAAAGTTCAACCTTACTTGTATATGCAAGAAATAGTAATTAAAAAATCAGAGCCACAGGCCCTTTAAAAAGGGCGGCTGGTTAAAGGGGAGCAGCTACACTTAGTTGTGGCTAGGAATCAATTTAGAAACAAAAATAGCACTATCAAACTAATATAAATAAAGTAAAAATATCATGTTATATGTAGTTAAAAAAACCCAAAAAGATTAACACTGAAGATTTTATTTTTGTGCCCCAAAACCTCAGGGTAACAAGTCACTGCTCAAGAAATACTGTCTATGGAAAAGGTCAGTTGTTCTGAAGAGGCACTGGTAGAAACACTCAACATGAAGGCTTGAACTGGATGACAGCTGACTTTTATTTAAGGAGATGGATATATTAAAAGCTGTCAGTTAAACAAAAAGTTTCTCCTTCTACCTCCTCCAATAATCTAGCTTCTCTACACTTTGCCTCATAGCTAGTCACGTATATATGTTGTGTTTTGGGTCTAAATTGTACGAGTCCTCTCGTCAGGAATAAACATGCTTGACCAGTTAACATACAAGCAAAGCGTCAACAAGCACTGCGCTTCTGCATGGCTCCGTGAAAAATTTCAGTATCGAATAATCCTGTTGCAGGTTAATCCCAATTATTGCAATTTATTTGAAGAACAGAATTGTCTGTATTGTTTAATATAGACAATTAATTATATATGTTTAATAAAGTCAAGCTTTTCACAAGCAAAACCACAACGATGAGAAAGAATGATTTGGTGGGACCAGATTAAAAATGAAAACACAGCAAGCATTTTATTTCCAACTTAATGCTATGGTTTCTTCATGTTTTTTTAGTGAAAATGTGGTGTATAAAAGCACATTTAATTTCCCACAATTGTTATGTTATTTGTTGCTAACATTGTTATGTTAGCGATCTTATTGGATCCCACTCACTTTATTCTTCTTTTTAGAGATTAGCAACTTGAGTGAAAAAGATATCCTTGTTCTGCGTCTTGACTTGACTGATAGAAGCTCTCATGAAGCTGCAACCAACAGTGTTCTTAAACATTTTGGCAAGGTGAGGCGTACTTCTGGAGTTAAAAATTCTTTTTATTATCTATCTCCTATCCTTGCATTTATGTTTACATTGCACTTTTATTCTATCATATGGTAAATTCACCAGTGTCTACATCTTGCTTAAGTTTCAGTATTAAACATGCCAAAAAGTACCTAAGTTCTCATTCCTTCTATTGCTTGCTTCTGAGTTTCAGCAGGCTTTGCAGAGATGCAGCAATGAACAAATAATCACTGGTCGTTACCAACAACTAAAAATTCACTTGCATCAAGTTACTGAATTCCTGGACCATGTGGAACAATCCTCAGCTGTATATTTAGGGCTCAAAATTGTGTATGAAAGTCAGAACCTTTATTTTGTAGTTCCAGTAATGCATGTAATTTGGCTTCAGAGCCCTATGGGACAAACCCGGACATCAGGCCCAACTTCCTCGTTTTCCTTGTTTTGTGCAGTTTTCTTGATTGCTTATTCAGAGTACAGAGTTAAGATAGCAGCAGTCAGATCTAACCAATGTGAAGTACAATGTGCAAAACTTCAAGCTGGGCCATTAGTCCACTGGTATTTTGATTTCACAGTGAAATTATTGGTGCAAGATTTGTTTCTTCTGTTCTTTACTCTAGTTGGTTTCTGGTTTTGCACAAAACGTATTTTCAGAGGTCACCTTGAAGGACCTGAGCATTACGTGTTATTTCCTACAGTGCAGTCAGGTTAAAAAATGTTGTGTGGAAAACAACTTTCCAGTTGCCAGTGTCCCTGTACTAGGAGTTAAAACCTTGTTTGGCATCAAACACTGTATTCCTGTTTTGACAACTCAGCTCAAAATTAGTCAGCCTTCAGTTCAAAGGGGAATCTAGTGGGGGAGAGGAGCTGCTGAAACTTTCTCAGCAGCTGATACATCTTACTTGTGTACGTCAGAGACAACACCAGAAGGAAGACAATAGTCAATTAACAATTGCCTGAGGAAGTGCAGATATTAAAGGAAATGTTTTATCTTAATATATCGTTGCATTTTTCCTGAGATTGATGTTTTGGTCAACAATGGTGGACGTTCCCAACGCTCTCTGTTCGTGGATACAAACCTGGATGTCTACAGTGCCATCATCGAACTCAACTACCTAGGCACAATCTCTTTAACCAAACATGTCCTGAATCACATGATCCAAAGGAAAAAAGGAAAGATTGTCACTGTGAGCAGCGTGATGGGTATCATGGGAGCTCCTCTTGCCTCCGGCTACTGTGCCAGCAAGCATGCTCTGCAGGTAAGTTGAATTTCTGAGTTTAAGTCTTGCGGTGTAGTAGATCCACATCAGTTAGCGCTGTAGCAAAGGACTTTATTCTGTGCAGAAAACACAAGTCTCCCCTGAAGTTGCACGCAGATCTCAGGTTTTGAAAGTCCTTTAAAATTAATTTGCTCTGAAACGTGAAATATCTCAGCCCCCAGTGTAGATTTATTTTCCTGAATAAAATTCCAATGCCATCTTAGTTGGGTCTAGCCACTATGTAGTTATATTCCAATGTGAAACACAAGACCACAAGACCTTAGCTTCTGGCCTTCAGATTAAGGAATACCTAAATCAGAGGAATATTCTGTTGCATGCAGAAGCCCTAATGTCCTCATCTTAATTCAGTTAGGGAGGAAAAATCACTGGTGAGAGTTTTAAGACTACAGGAAATCTTTAGGACAGTAAAGTGAGAACAGTGAGTGATAAAGCAGACTGCTCAGAGAAATGAGTTCCTGATGTAGCTGGGAACATCTGAATGAATCTTCCTAACAGTTGTGAATCTTGCTGTGGTGTGAAGAACTGTCAGCTTGTAGTGTCTTAGGAAGTTATCTTCTGTGTAACACTTAACTTTCAATATTGCTTGGTAAGAGTTTTTGAAAGCAGCCTCACTTGTGTAGAAAAACGTAAAAGAAGAGCTCAGAAAAGTATATGGGGAAAAAAGAATGCCTGTATCATTGAGGAATTGTTTAACTAGTGAATTTATTTAGACGTATTTGTCTTTCACTGGTGTTTGACTTCCTGATAATGTACATTTTGATCTCAATAAAATATGCATCAGCTGTGCTCAGTGATGATTTAAAAAACTGGTACCTTCTTACTCCCTGCTGGATTTAAGCACATAAACAGAGTAAATAGCTTTGCTTAAGCTATGGGATCAATAGCTTTTTGACAATTTGACTAAAACCAACAAAAATGTAACAAGTGGCTGACACTGCAAAGCCACTAGACACTTGATAGAAGTAGAAGATGTAGAAGACGGTGACAGGTCTCTGCTAATACGGTTTTCAGTTAGTGACGAGGAGGGATCTGTGCTCTTCATTTGAGTGGCAGCGATGAAATTGCCCATTAGAGGCCAGCTTTTGGTTTAAGACTAGTAGATTAAAATTAGAAGAATGCAATGAGCAGAAGCATGAATTCCCTTTATGCTCCTCTATTAAACGTTCTTTTGGTTGAATTATCTTTTGGGTGTGGTGTACCTGGTCCAAGCATGGCTAATTAGTTGCAGAGCACAAGGAATTCATGTGTTGCTTTTAAAAATTCTCAGTAGTCTGAATTTCACGTTAAGATCAAGAACATGGAAGAAACTTTAATGAGATAATTTACTAAAATTTCTGTATTAATTAAAAATAAGCTAACTGAACTGCTTATATCTTTGTTAGATTCTACCTCTGCTCAATAACCAGGCTTAGACTCCAAACCTCCTTCCTTGTTTATTTCACGGTAATTCTGCAAATACTAATTGCAGGTGTTAAAACATGTGATTTGCAATATAGATTTTGAAAAGACTCAGTCTGAGAGTCTCTTGTCAGTCTGGAGTTATGGCTAGGTGTTGGTTTGAAACCCCAAAAAACTAGAAAAGCTTTTTTGAAATATCAAACTTCACCAGTACAGTTCAAGTAAAGGAAGACTGTAGGAATGTAGGAATCTTCAGGTAGCCCAGTAGCCCATCTCTGGTGATGACCAAAAAGGAGAGAGAGGGGGGTAGGGGAAAAATAAGACAAAGCCAAAGTGATGCTTTTCCTGTTGCGCTTTCCCAGCATTTATCAACTTTTATTCCAAGATCTTAATGAAATGAAGACTGCATTTTGGCCATCAGTTATTAAATATGTGTGCCCATCTGACATGAATTCATGGGTATGTTTTGCGTTGTGGTTATGGTTTGGGGTTTTTTTTTCATTCATGCCTTAGAGTCTACCACAGCTGACACAGTTAATGCTGCAATCTTAATTATGCCTTTTTTGAAAAAGTCCCTCCTTTTGTTCTGTTGGCATTTTTTGTTTGTTTTTTTTTTTTTTAATAATTTCTTTTAAATGGCAGTTGAAGAAGGAAGGAAGGAATTCTGTTAAGAATTAAAATTTCTCTTTGAAACAATTGCACTTTGATGCCAACTGGAATTCTTCATAACAACGTTCTACTGATGAGATTACCTTTTATTTAGGTTCTGGGAGTGCTGTAAGAGCATGAATCAAGTCCACGGGAGTCTGCATCTGACTGATACAGTTTCTCTCTTAGTGTGATGATGCTCATGGACATCATCATGATCTAGTTGTCTTTCATATAATTGGTGGCACGTGGAATGGATCAGAAATGGTGGCCATCAAAATGTTCCTTAATCAGGAACTTGTCTAATAAGCACGTGGACTGCACTGAGCAGCAACCACTACTCTCTTGGTTCAGTTTTTGGCCATTAGGGGAATTTCTAAATGTTTCTGTTGTAGTAGAAGTCAGTTCAGCCTTGCCTTCTTCAGTGTCTTCTAGGATTTGGTCACTAAGCTGGAAAGGCCCAGAAATGGCTTAAAGCGGTTCTTGTTCAACAGACCCTTTGTCGGCATGTAAGAGCTGGCTTCAGTCTGGGCTTGGGGGAAACACTCAGATTCTTCCCCTTGCACTTGAGTTCCTTTACTGCTCCCAAATCTGGCTCTGCCCCTGCCTGAATTTAAAGAAAAGAGAGCACTTTCTTTTCTTGCTTAAGAATTTTAAGCTTCTCTTCTGGGAGGAAGTGGAGGAATTTCATACCAGCTACCTTTGTGTATTCCGAGAGAAGTGCTGGAATTAGAGAACCTGTATATACTGTAGATAGAGCCTCCAGAGGGGACTCTTCAGGAGGCTCTGTTCAGCGAGCATCAGCCAGGATTTTGGCTGAGCAAGTGTCCTTGGCCATCCTGTGTTGGTGAAGACTGCACCTCTTCCACGGTGCAAAAACTTGGAACTGCAGCACAAGGGAAGGAGAGGCCACACAAAACCCTTGAAATGGAGGAGGATAGCAGAATGCCCACAGAGCAGAAACAGGAGCTTGCTGTGATCTCTGGCAACATGCATTTCATGTTTACAGGCTGTGCAACCCTTTAATGAAATAGCACTGACTTTGACAGTGCTACTCTGAAAAAAGTCTCAGCAGCCCTGTGCTCGGCCGCTGTGTAGACAGGACCTCCAAAGACAACATAAGATCACTGGACCAATACTGAGATTTTGGTATCTTGCAGCTTGCTCAGGTCAGCAAGGCTCCCTTTGTAACACTTGGAGAGAAGCAGCAGTCTGAGTGCAGGGTGCCAGAGCCAGTGTGCTCTGCAGGAAGGCGTCTGAAGTTGCCTACAGAGCTGGCCACCGCTGTGTGCCTTTGTGTGGCTACTCGAAACTGCGGGCAGGTGCCCATTTTTAGGTAGAACTTGAATGCCAGAAGCCTCCCAGCGTTTGAGCAGGTGTATGTACTTTGTCACAAGCGACTGAGCAACGTTTCTGGCTTCCTTTCTCTCGCAGCATTTCCAGACACACACCCTTCCACTTCTTCAGCTCCTGGAAGTACATCTTGAGTTTGTCTGCTTCAGGCAAAATGGGAGTCAATTCTGTTCCTCACCAAGTCACCAGGGAGTGTGGGCTAGGAGAGCTCTTGGCTTGGTCCTGCTCATGCAGTTTAGTGTTGATGGAATAACTAACGATTGCCCAAAGGAGGGAAGACAGCTGCGTAGGCTGCTGTTTAGGCTGTGTTTCTAGGAGAGCCTGGGCTTCCCGTCTCTGCTGCAGTGAACAGGATGCAAAGCATTCATGTGTACATGGAGCAGTTCCACGTCTCCCCTCACCCAAGTGGCCATGCTCATTGTACACACTGACACCTTCTCCCCTTTGGGGTCTAGTGTCTTTTTACGTGTTACTTTTTCCTCAGCTGGACTGATGGCACAACTTTTGTGACGGGACTGCACAACTTGGGTGTTAAGGGGCTTTTCTGAGACAAGCAGGCTCAAGACCCCTTGGGAAAAAGAGGGGGATGTGGGAAGTACAAGTTGGGGCTGTAGCCTGGAGTAATGGATAAAGCACAGCCGTATCGGTGCCACATCTGAAGGTGTTCACCAGGGCTGGTGGAGGCTCCTCTCAGGGCAGGAGGTAATCTAGGGGAGGGCCCAGGTTTTTAATCCAAAACAACTGCGTGGTTGGCAAATCTGATATGCTTTCCCATGTGTCCAGAAGCAGACATAAAGACACTGGGCATATAAGTGTCTTTATGTTAGAATTTACTCCTCTAGAAGTGACACATCTCCAGGCTTTGATAACACGCTGTGAAGATGCGGTACTAGATATAAGGCCTGCAGGTACTTATAACTTGAAATATGTGGTCAGTGTTTTTACAGAATGTAATTGCAAAGCATGTATGCAATCTATAAACTGGAATTGGTCACCAGCAATTGGGAAATTAGAGACCATGTTCTTGGCCATAGGTGCGCACCAGTGCGCAACTCATTGCCTAGGTTTAGTGGATTGCCCCAGTTGACTACTTCTGTGTCGTCACAGGAGCATATCTGACTGATTTTATCCCTGGGTTGCAATTTACTTCAGAGCTCTGGGTCAGCCAGCTCTCTTCCTAAACTGGATGGGATTACAAATTGCAAATTTTTAGTACAGTGGGAGGAATTTATCAGCCTGTGCTCACTCTCTGTCTCTGTTGTGACACAAAATTATGTGTTATAATAAATACAGGGAACTGTTGTCAACCAGATCAAAGGTAAGAAATGATGTGGAGTTTGCTAAATCATAATTCTGCAGTGCTTGACCAGTAACTCTGGTGGGAAGCACCTTCCCAAATTGATCATATTCCCCATAATAGTTGCTGTCTAAATGTGCATTGCCACAGAGATTAAGAAAACTTGTATCCTGGTAGCTTAAAGAAAAGAAACACTTGCAATTTTTGTAATTCTTGTTTAATTTAGATACGCTGGTAGCGTATTCCTGAGGTGAAATGAGATTTGTATCTATGTGGATGCAAATTTCAAACTCTGCAGTGAATTGAGTGGTGCCAAATTATCCCCTAAAATATCAGGGTGCGGCCTTGACTTTACCTATTGAAAAGTTTTCTTCCTCCTCTTCTATAAAACCAGTGCCGCATCCTCAACAGAAAGAATGTAAAATCTTTAATCTCACCACAAAGAGCAATTCCCTTGCAAATGATCGTATCCACAATATTGCAGTTCTTACGGTTGGTGGCACTTCCAGTACCAGAACAGCGAGGCTGAGCACTTGTAGCTGTGGCTAACTCCAGTGGGAGCTAACGATGGGTGGCACCTCTAGTAATGAGCCCCCGGAATGCTCTGTCAGTGGGACTTGTCCTCGATACAGGGACAGCAGAATCTGGCTGTGGTTTGGAGAAGTATTGAAGAGAAGTAGAGAAGTGTTGTATTTGAGAAGTCAAGGATTGATTCATCAGTGATATAGGTATCAATGATGTCTATAATTGCAGATAAAATTTTAGATTAGCCATTGAACACAGAAAGACAAAAAAAGCAGTAGGAATTGCTTTTAGTGGAATACTGCTATCTTTAGAATTAGGAAGAAAACATGTAGTCTTTAAAGCCTTGCTACATGTGGAAATATGGCAAAGGAAGATTATGTTATAGTCTTTTCTTCTAGGGTTTTTTTAATTCTCTTCGGACGGAGCTGACTGACTACCCTGAGATAAGCATTATCAACATATGCCCAGGACCTGTACAGTCTCAGATTATACAAAATGTCTTTACGGAGAATCTGTCAAAGGTAAGGATTCAGTTCTGTTGTGATAAATTCAACTTTTGCTGCGGGTCCAGTGATCCTTTTGTGGTTTTCTGTTCTTTTTCTCCTCATAGCAAAAGCCAACCTCATCTTCTTACTAAGAAATGCTTTGATTGGTGCAGAACTATGTATAATCCTGTAATTCTTTGTGGTATCAAGTCCATACCAAATGAAAATAAAGTTTGAGAGTTGCTATGCCTTCTCTCTGCCAACACATACAATCCAAGTCTAGTAAAATTTACTGTACAACCGCCCTGCTGCGGTTTTAGGGGAAAAGCCAGGATTTTCTGGACACAATTCTGCACGCGGAATACTGTCCTTTCTGCACAGGTAGCTTTTTGTTTGCTCTAGTCACGATGTCCCCTGTTCGGCTGACGCTGTTGCTGGCAAAACTGCTAGAGTCAGCTGATGCGAGGCATGCATTCCTTTCCTGTTAGTGATTGTTCAAGGGGAAAAAGCAAAACCTTACAACTGCGCAATTGGTTTTTATAAAGGCTGTCTAATAAAGTATCTGGCAAAAATTGCTACTATGATACATCAAAATGTAATCTGTCCTAAATTCAGTCAATTTAAAGCTCAGGATAACCCACCAGTGGGGGCGGGGAGAGAAGCTCCCATTTTTAAATTGAGTTCTGAAAGGATTTTTGGCTTGCAGAACCTCATACTTCTGTGAAAGAAAAGATGTACTTTTTGAACAGTCTGGAATGCTTGCAAAACAAATTCCTCAGATTTCTGCATGGCAAAAGGCCTAGGAGGAAGACCGAATCTAGAGCAGAATTGCTTTTGCTCTGGAAAACAGAAGCGGTTGACAGAGCAGTCTGTTGTTGCTGGAGTGAAATGCACATAAACTCAGAGCGCTGTGGCTTAGGTTCACGAAGCGATACGTGTGGACAGGGTGTCAGGCAAGGCATTCCTGCCGCTGAGGAAGAAGCCTGTTGCTCTTCTCGTTTGAGATGGCTGCCCACAGAGCAGAGCTGGCAGGAATATTCAAGTGAATGGGGAATGTGGCCTCATCTACTCACTTGTTTACTGAATAACTTGCAGCATATAATGGGGTGGGTGGCTGGGAACAGGAAAGTTCCCATTTCTCGGAGCCCTCAGTTGCAGAATGGGTAACTTGTTCTAAAACCTCTTTCACAACAAAGTAGAAGTCATGCTGAAGCAGGACAGATGTTGGAGATCCATTTTTAAACCTTCTTTGACCCATCAATTGAGGCATTAATTAAAAGGCTGCTTTATTTAAGTATTTGTGCTAAAGGAAGGCGGTAAGTGTTCCCCCACGGAAGACTAAAGGATTAGCATAGTGAGGCACAGGGTCCCCAGCCCCAGTCTCTGCTGTACTGGCTGGGTTGTTGTTCTACTTGTGTGCTGTGGAGAAACTGGGAGGAGTGTGTGTGCTGCACAGCGCCTGGCCCTTTCTCTCCCACAAACAGAAGTCCAGTTCTAATCTCTCCTCGCTCGCTCTCCCCTCCAGTCCATAGAGAACAGCGGTGATCAGTCCCACAAGATGCCAACCGACCGCTGTGTCCGGCTCACCCTGGTGAGCACAGCCAATGACCTGAAGGAAGCTTGGATCAGTGACCACCCCTATCTGGCCGTTTGCTACCTCTGGCAGTATGCACCCACTTGGGCTTGGTGGCTGATGAACAGAATGGGCAAGAGGAGGATACAGAACTTTAAGAGCGGAGTGGTAAGTGTATTCCTCTCTCCTCCCCTTGCTTGCTTTTGTTACTCTGCTGACAGACTCTTTAGACATGGGAATGTTGAGATTGCCTTTTGGATCCGTTTCTTTTTTCCCTCCTCGCTCCCCTAGCAGCTGATGCCAGGCCAGACTCCATCACTGCATGCCTGACAGTCTAGAATTACCACAGTGGGGCCACGTCACAGAACAGTGAAGTCAGTGCGTTGTGTAGCGCCAAAGGTCTTGCTCTGGTCTTCATCACACGTCTGCAAGTTCAGAACTCAGCATTAACGCAGAGCTGAGCTATAAGTCATTAGTACAAGTTATTTAATGCAGCTTGGAATTAAGACTTGAAAACATTTCCCTTGATTGTGTCTAGTTTTTATATCAGAGACATAATCTGAGCACCTCCCAGAAGTACATTCAGCAATACTACTGCGTGTCAGGGCCCTTCACTCAACATTTACATCCCTGAAGACAGTGTTCTGTTCTTGCAATACTGCTCAGTAGATGGTACTTGTCTTACTGGGTTTTTGTTTAACTTGGTACAAAAAAAACAGGAAAAATCCTCTAAAAGCAGGAAATGCAAAAATAAGGGTGGCACCTGCAGCTTCAAGCTTCCTACTTCCACACTGTAACAGCCCACTGTCACAATCTGTGTATGTCGAGCAAAGTAACACTGTGGGCAAAGGACTTACTTAAATATGGGGAGGAAACACTGATTTAATGTACTCTCACTCTAGGATGCTGATGCCTCTTACTCAAGAAAGAAGAAGTAAGGACAGACGTGTACAAAATCCTGCTTGTGCTAAGGCTGAGAAACTTTTTTCATATTGCATGACTGCAAACAAAAGCTTTTTTTATCTGTTGTACCTTTATCATCATGTAACTTGACAAATCTATCAAGCTGTATACACATTTGACTAAATAAAAATCTCTTTCTAAACATACCTGTTTCATGTCAGACTCCCGTAAACTGAATTATTAAGCTTACAAGAATTGAGACAGGAGAGGCCAGGCAGCATTGTTTTGTTTTTCTGCTGCTATGACATTGGCAAATCCTTGGTAAGCAGGCTCAAAATCAAATACCCACAGGACCCTGTTTCCCTCGCTTTCATTCCTAATGGACCTTCAGCAAAAAAAACCAACACCACAAGTAGAAGCTTGTGATATAAAGGGTAAGGACATACACTCTGTGTTTGAAACATTCTTTTGGGAAAAGGAGATTATATTTCATCTTTGCTGTACAGGTGGTCTGAGAGAAAAAATGTATATCATCATGTGTATTTAGAGTTAATCCCTTAACTTCCGGCACAACATTTAGAAGTATTTAGTCTTTAGGTCTCTCAGGACCACGGCAGAGTCCACAGTCCTCAGTCTTCAGGTTGTTTTGTAAAGTCTGAGGATTGGGCAGCGCACAGCAAAGCAGTGGGGAAGAGAGAGGGTGATGGTATAATTGTAACCCCTGTCGTAGGCAGCACTCAGCCTTGCTCTGAACCTGGCACATGCTAAATCTAAAGAGCATCGTGGAGAGAAGATCAGGGGAAAGCGCCTGTAGCGGAATAGCCTGTAGCTACAAGAGGGGACACGGTGTTAACGAGAAATCCATTTCACAGCAGATGATTGCTTACAGCCAAGACAGCAGTGCTTGTGTCAGAGCTGACTTAGGGCAGCCGTCGCAGGGTAGGCAATTTAAGCATGAAATAGATGCTGAGTTCCCAACTCAGTCAGAAACAGGCCCTTCCAGACAGAGTCCAGTCTCAGCAGTGCTGGTGTTCTTGGTGCTGGGCAGCAAGAGCCCTGGGGAACCAAGGATTGTACTTGAAACGTTTACCATCCTGCTGACTCCCAATTCAACCATTAGCTAAAAGTACCTCTGCCGTGGTTAATTCATCTCTACTTACAAGGTTGGTGACCTTCTTCCTGTTGGCAGAGGCCTCAGTAATGTTTGGACGTACCTCAGGCCACACACTATCCAGGTAAGAAAAAATTCTTAATTATATCATTGAGTGATAATAAAAGAACAACCACCCATTTCTAAATTACTGAATCTTTCCAACCACAGCAAAAAGTCCGTCAAGAGTGATGTTTTTTAACATGACATTTAACAAATATGGAAACTACTGTCTAGGAAAAAAAAAACAAAAAACAACACATGATGACAATCTTCTGGAAGAACAGGAGGTTCATTTCACTTGCTAACACACCAGTTCTTGGACTGTGGTTTGTGAAATGTGCTAAAGGGGCAGCAGTAAGTCTGCATGACAAAATGCAGCAACTCTGAATACAATACACACGCACAGATGATGTTCACGGGATGCTTTATCTAATCCACAGAAGATGTGGCAGTACAGTACGCAGCAGGCAGCTCACTCTCCAGTTTGTCTCCTTTTTCACTCCCAAACCAGCCTAAGCCTTTGCGCTCAAAGAGGTTGCTTCCCTTGCTTGAGCTTAGGGCAGTTGCTGCTAGACAAGTAAACACAGCCCCGCCTTTGTGGACTATGCCATTGCCACCAGCAGCGCAAGACAGACCAGCACGAAGGAGCGACAGCAGTGATGACAGGTGGGGAGGAAGTTGCCTCTTTTGGAGAGGAAGCTGATGTTCAAGGAAAAGGCAGGAAGTAGAAACTTGCCAAAAAAGGACAAAGCATTTGCCGTTTGAAAACCTCACTTCCCTGACACCGATTCCTGTTGCTTTATGGTACCAAGGCAGTCTCCAGGATTTAAATAGTTTTTGTAAAGGCTCAAGAAAGGGGTGAAAATCCTCTAGTAAGGTTTTAAAACTGATCTCATTAAATAAAGGTTGCCCAAAGTGACAATAAAGGTATCTTACACTGACCTGTGTGTGATGAACATCACAATCTGTAAAGCAAGTAGGCATTGGTAAGAATTAAGTAAAGCTGATGCACACAGCTGGTTAAAAACATTCCCCATAGTCACACAGGAAAGCGATGGGGGGGGCCTGTCAAAGACAGTGCTAGATATTCAGTAATCTCACTAACAGCGTATATTATGTGCTTAGGAGAGGTGCAGACAAGACCAGGCTTGAAGGTGTTCTAAATTCCTGATAATCAAAGAAATGCTGCAAAACAAACAGGACACAGTTCAAGGATGTGCAGACAAAACAATATGCTTCACAGGGGCACTCAGCTGCACAAATTTGTGATACAGAACGAGAGGCTGTAACTCATGATTCTGCCAAAAAAAGAGACTCTAAAGAGAGTTACAGAAAATTGTAACATGAATCAGGGTCATACTGTTGCAAAACATACTGGGATGTGTGAACTGGCTCAGAATATCAACAAATAAGGGGCTGTAGGACACACTCCCTGCAGTAGCAGGGACAGGATTTTACAGCGCGTTAGAGCCCAGCTCCACATTCCTGTCCACAAACAGGAATTCTGCACATCAGTAATTCTGTTCCTCCATCTGGTACCAATCAGGATCTCTTGCTGGGACACCAGGGCTGGTTACCAGCAGCGCTTTTCAAGAAGACTTGACAGCAGATGGAGAGAACCAGAGGAAAGGAAGAGAAAACGATCACAGCGCTCTCATTTTTTCCTCAAATGGTTTATTCAGTTTACAGAAGACAAAGAATGAGGGCAGAAATTATAACCATCTTCAAATAAAAGACTGCTGCAAAAAAAAAGGTAAGTAAGTTTTCTGTGACCATACAGAAGACAAGTAGTAAGAGGCTTACAATAAGGCAGGGAGGTTTAATTAGATTTAGGAAAAACCCCAGACTTTCCAACTGCTGCAAGAACAGCAAAGAACTGGAGCAAACTACTTGACAAGTTCATGATACTCCTGGTATTGAAAGTTTTAGATCAGATTAAACTTGCCAGTAGTTCATTTTGAGAGGGAGATGAAGCAGGTTCTCTCTAAAAGCCCCTTCCAGCTCAATTTCCATCACTATTGCCAGGCACAGTTCATGGCCAAGCAATGGGATTTTAGGTTAGTGGCAGTTTATTATTCATGCTCCCACACACCAATCACCACCTAAAAAGCTGCTTACAACAACGTTCTGTGCGAATTCCATCCTGTACATTAAAGCATTATACCATGGAGTTTGACAGGTGTTTCCTTTCCACTTCTGAATTCCACCCCAAGGTTTGCATATTTTTTTTAAAAAACATTTATGGTCACAGATCAAAAGAAATGGCTAATAGCCAAGTAATAAGCATGCTCCAAATTATACAACACTGGGTGTTCTAAACTAGTACTAATTCAGTTACGGAGCAGATCTGATTTAAATTGATTCTACAGGTTAAAGAAAGATAATAACCTACACCCTGCTTGGCCTACGCCAGCAGTAACCACCCTGTAACTACTGATCTACAGAGAAGACATGTTGATGTGCTAAAGACGGGCGGTAACGAACAGGATAAACAAGCCACTAGAGAGAGGAGCCAGACCTGTCTTCGAGGAGACCTGTAATATTGCAAACCGATTGCCAAATTCCGTTCTAACCTCTGGTACGGCTAA
This sequence comes from Rissa tridactyla, assembly GCF_028500815.1. NCBI lineage: Eukaryota > Metazoa > Chordata > Aves > Charadriiformes > Laridae > Rissa > Rissa tridactyla. The sequence goes on from NC_071469.1 coordinate 65,932,870, forward strand.
AAAAAAAAAAAAAAATTAATTCTGGCACAGACAGCTGGATTCTGCCCCCCCATCATCAGGCTCTCACTGTATTTGTGGAAGACTGGTTAGTGACACAGACGTAGGTTGCAAAAAAAATTCACATATATTTTTATATATATAAAAATACATGGATATTGGGAGAAGGAAATAAAGTTAATCCATTTGAACTTAAATTCCTTCTCTCCCCTAATTACACGTTTATTTCATCAGTAGGTCACACAGGTTTTTAATGTGTCAGAATGCACAGTTTTATTCTCTTTGCCCCAAAACGAGTACTTTGGTAAAAATCGTCCCTTGCAACTTACTTTGTTAAAGCATGGCTGATACTACAACTAAGGAAGATCAGCTAAAGTCTTATATTTTAACAATTCAGTCCAATATAAAATTGCCAGAATAAAAAAAAAAAATCATATAAATAGTTGTATGTACACTTTGGTTACCAACTCTATGGTTGACGGTACTACAGGGAGCTGTAACCTGACTGTCAGTGCAAGTCACCTGTCCAACTATTAAAAAGAGAAAAACAAACATAAAAAAAAATCAGAATGCACCAAAAATCGTTAATGATCAGAATTATGCTGCTCTTCTCTAAACTGGAGAAGAGAATTTCAGCATCTCCTGGCTTGTCAGCCACACAGGCAATGGTGTCTCACGTGTTCCAGCAGCAAGAAAACAGTTCAAAACTTCCTGCCTGCTGAAGGTTCTGTCTAGCACCATTTCCATGCAAATTATGTATGCTGGCCTGGCACTGCCATCCAACACCACTTTGAGAGTAAAATCTTATTTGTAGTGTATAAATGTAGCGTGAACATTTGATTCCCAACATGCAGATGAGAAAATAGAAAGTAATAACAATAAAAAAGTGCTACAGACGTTCTAGAATAAAGGCAAATGCAGAAGTTCAGAAGAATAAATGGGGTAGCCAAGAGGCGGGTCTGCAGCTTGCACAGTAAGGTTTCGCAGAAGAACGGGGTGTGCCTGGATGCTGTAACGTTCTTCATCATCATTTGTAGCATACAGCAGCTCCCAGGACAGATTTGCCCACTGACCTCGGACAGCTTCATCATTAAGTTTTCCCACTTGTACTAAGAGTTCCTGAAGAGTGAGGACTCGCCCAGTGTAAATTCCCTTTAAGAACAAACAGATCAAAGTGTTCAGTACAGTCTCTGAGCATTTTAGTTACAAAGCACGAAATCAAGCTGTGGGGCTACACGCTATGGGTATGGTCCCTTTAAAAATGGCAGAGTGTATAAACTAGCCTCCTCGGTTCAACATTTCCATCTAGGAAGACAGTCAGGAAATATTGCTGCATCTAAAGAACAATGCGGTGTGATTTTCAGCAATAGCGATGTCAGCTCCTGTCTAGTACAAGCAAACTCTGGTTGCTCAGCCTTCATGTTTTGGAACGTAATTAAAAAGAAGGAAAAAAAAAAACCCAAACAGTGGAAAAGAAAAACTTTGAGCTCGCTTACTAGTAATTTTTCTTCTTACCATGTTTGGGTCGTGCCCCAGTGAAAAAAGGTATGGCTTTTCCTGAAGAACTGCTTGCTGCCACTCAAGATCCGATACCAGTCCAATGTACCAATCGTTTTCATATTCCTCCAGATAGTTAACCAGCTCTTTGAAGTTCTCAACTGGACCCAGGCTTGCTTTGTCAACCATAAGTTTAAACGTGTATCTGAAAGGTACAGAGCCACACAGTAAGTAGCGCAGCAAACGACAGGAGGAAAAAAGCCTCTTCAGGCTAGAAAAGGCAGAGAGGCACCATCAAGTGTTATCAGGCACCAGCAACTTTGGAAGTTATTGCTTGTCAGCTGAGTCACTGAGTCAAAAGTTAGTACGGGGATGCTTTTAGCTCACCCAGACGTAAAACACATTAGCTTAAACATCCTTCATTCACCTCAAACACTGTTACTGCTGCCTGATCATGGAAAGTGCAGAACATCTAACTCTATCGCAGTTCTCTTTACGGGGACAATGAAAATGGGTGGGTTTTACCCCACTTAACACAGCAGATTCCAGTGTTGGAGGCAGCTGTTGTGGGGAAGAAGGAAGCAACCTCCATATCACGGTCTTCGCTGCCTGGGGTTACAGGCAATATTTATGGAGGAAGAAGCTACAAATATATTTAAATGATACGGTTTTAACACAAACTACTCTTAGAGAAGTGATACTTTCTTTCAAAGTACAGGAGTCTTTATATAATTGTTATGATAGGAGGGAATATTTTTCTTTTACCTGAATGCTTTCAATGCAAGTTGGAATAGCTCCGGTTTGCCAGTTAGCCAGTCCAAACCAACAGACCACGGAATACCACCAGTGTACGCTCTGAACACGTGGCTCGGGGCAGGCACGGTGTTATCCAGTCCAAACAGACCAAAACAACACGACAATACTCCATGGATGTACAAGTCTTTCAAAGCTTTATCTTTCATAAGGTCTTCAAGTAAATTAGAAGGCTTTTCTTTCAGATGAAAGAAGTCCAGCTGACTCAAAATGAAGTGGTACCATTCTTCTGGAAACCTCTGCCTCATTTCATTGACTTTGGAAGTAGGCACTGGGGCTGTTCTCCATTCCTCAGGAATGCTCAATAGCTCCGAGTAAGAGCAACTAAATGCAACCTTAGGTAAAATTTCTTGCTGTTTCCCTTTGTCTACAGCAGGAAGCCCAAGCACAACAGCCCTGTATAGCTTATCTTCTGGTGACATTTCTTGTGGGCTGTCTTGGCTCTGTGTTTCTACAGATCCTGGAATAGACAGATGTACTTTTGGTGTAGTTCCCCACTGCCGAGGTTCTTTTCTGTCTTTCATTCTGGGTTCAAGATCAAAAATGTCACTATCATCAGTCCAGTCCTCAATTGTATCAACGCTAAAACTATCTTCTTCCCTCAGAGGCCTAGATCTTTCTATTGCACAGCTATGCTGATTTTCTGGAAATGATCCTTTTTTGTTCTCGTCAGCATTGCCCAGGCTTTCCCATGTTTTCGATTTTTTATAACAATACTGGACAAGCATCCAGACAAGAACTTTAACGAAATCATCTTTCAGATGCTTTAAATTCTCATGAGAGTCAATTATTCCAGATAACACATTTTTGGCATCGGAATACAGCCGCACAGGTAGAACAGTACAAGGAGTCAAAATGTGTCCAAAATAGTGATTAGGAGAGAGAATCTTTGTCTGCTCCTGATGTTCGAAGGCCGTTTCAAAAATTTCATCAACTCTGTGAGCTTCAGCAGCATGACAGGATGTTTCCTGCAATTCTAGCCCCTAAAACCAAATTGTTTTCATTTATGCTTTAGTCTTCACCAGTACGTATCCTTAAATGATAGCAAGCTGTTTTCTCACAAACAAAATTCTTCCGAACAAGTAAAGGTACATTCCATTGTCAATATTTCCACAACTCGACCTACAAATCTAACTAGAAATAATAGTAATAGCAAGGCACTCACTACAATATTAGACACAGATCTGTGTCTTAAAAAAATAAATCTTTGCCTCATACAGATCTTATGAGACAGCTTATTAAAGATGTGTCACAAGCTAGATAATAAAAAAAATTCACATCTGCTAAGCACATCAGTTGCAAGACTAGTTAATATAGCAATAACACTCAGCTTAAAAAAATGACCGTAACATCAGGCAGTTACATTGCTGAAATATTATGCAGAAAAATGTTTGCATGATATCAAAACATTAATATGTCAGCCCTCGGCATGCAGTTACCTTAATGTTAACACCACAGTATGTGAAGCCTTTTTCCAGTACCAATATCCACATCAGTCTATCTTGAAAACGGCACAAGTAATGTGATCCAGGTAGAGAGAGACCTAGACAAGAAAAATCCAAAACAAAAACTATGGTATTATTGTAGCATTATATTGGTGAAAACCTGCAGAATTCAACTGCAAACACAAAATATTTCTGCATCAACATCAAAAATCAGTTAAAACTGGCTACCTAGTACCCTAGAATCTTAAAGGAATAGCTGCAAAGCTAGATCTTGAAATTGTAGTGGTATCTTTGAAAAAGCTGTGAAAATCTGGGAAATCCTCAGAGAGCTGCAGGACTACAACATTCACACTGGACCAGGGTTAAGCAACCCCACCCTCAATTCCCTTTGTAGACATGACTTTCATGATTAGAGATAATCTTTGGCTGTATTTCCAAGCGCACAGTTCCCACTGATGTCACCTGGAGATCTAAAATTGTTATGATTGCTGAATACATTAAAGAATTGTCATCTAGCACATGAGTACCTTAATGCCGCTATTTGCTGTGGAGCATGAAGTTTATTTGTTATGGGAGAAATAAAAAATGTAACTTAACAGGATTTGTTACTTACACTACCAGGTCCTACATTGACTTATCTGTATTCCAGAATGATTAGAAAATATCCCTTAGGATGCGAAACCCAGAGTGTAAACAATTCTGCTAAAGTGTTAGCTTACAAATGACGTAATATCACACCCATTCTACAGATACATAAAGATCTACATTTTCAAGAGCACCTGCTCATCTTTAAAGATTTTTGAATCGGTATTGTACATGTTGAACACTAACAGCAGACACAGCAGAAATCATCTGTAGTGTTTCTGAAATACCTCTGCGTGTATGTGTAATAAATCGGATCCCACTGTCTTTAAGTTTGACATCACCAAAAATACAGCCCCACAAAATAAACTGGAATTTGAAAATCACGTCCTGAACAACCTCAGATCACACATCAAAGTATTAGTACTCAAAAATCCCACAATCTGGCTGTCACTGTAAAAATTAGATGACACTTATGGCCAATAAAAAGGTACTTTTTCTCTCTTCTACCTATTTAACAAAAAGCACAATGTCAGACTTCCTATCAACTGGTGGTTATACTGTATTTCTTTTAAGTTATAGCTTACTGTCAACTTCTCCAGGCATGACGTTTGCTGCCAGTTTATGACCTGCTTCTGCTCTCACTCACGTCCAAGTGATCACTCACTTGCACAGCGAATTTTAGTTTTAGAATGTTGTAAGATGGAATCAGTGAAACCAACCATTAAGCTGTAGTTAAAATTTTAGTAACCTTTCTATTCCACTGAGCTAATGAAGTGCATTTTCTTGCTAACACTTTGCAAAGATTTTAATTCTTTTCTTGCTAGCTGTTAAAGCTCCTTTACATAGAAAAAAGTATGGTTTTAAATTAAAATAGAGACACACAAAGTGGTACCTCTTCATTTTGAACTCATCTGAGAACATCACATTTTTTCTTGCTTGAAGACATTAATTCAAAGATTTTCATATTAAAGAAGAGACTTTTTCTCCCCTTCAAGGCTCATGTTTAAATTATTTAACCCGAGGCATACCTGCCACCACAGTCATGACGGCAGTGGGGAAATACATATCTATCTCTATAATATGTACAGATAGATATGACAGATAGATATATTTATATCTGTCTGTTATTTATTATATATATAAAAAAACCCATACATAGGCTGATGAAGTAGGCAAACTGAAGTGGTTCTCCTCTTTAGAGGAAAAAAGCTTCCTAATTTTATTTTTTTAATACCTCTCTACACCAGTACTAAAACTGCAGCAAATGTAAAGCACTTCCATATAGTCTTCAGAAAAGCATGATTAAGGTTAACTTCCACTGTCTTCAAATATTAGTCCATTTTTTCTAGTCATAAGCCGTTTTCCAAGAGGTTCATGTAAATATTTGCCTCTTGTCTAAGGGCAACAATCTTTTGATTATTTAGGTTACACAAAGAGTGTTTCTCAAGAAAACGAGCTTGCAATTTTAACAGTTATTCTATCTCCAGCTGGGAAAAAGACTCTGCATTTCTTCACCTCTGTTTATATAATTCTGTGAAATACCCATCATGACATCTTTCATAGGCTTTAAGACAAGAAGTCCCATTACAACTCTACCCTAACAAGATGTGACATTAAGTCTTATCAACTGGTTCAGTTCTCAACTGCTTACTGCTAGTTAGGCTACATCACGTATTTTACAGACATCCAGTCCATATTCACCATACCTCAAGAACACAGCCAAATTAGCAAAATCACCTTCTGGTGAGTAATGGGATTGATGCAGAGAAAGACACATATATACACAACCACAAAGAACAGTCTGACATACCACCTCCTCTCTACTGTCAAGAGAGCTCTATTTATTGCCTCCAATTAGGTGCCATGAATGCATACCATCCTCTTTTGTTTAGTATAAAAGGATTAGGATTGATACTGTTTCATCGCCATTTAGTTTCTCCTTATTTTAAGGATAACAAACCACAATTATTTTCTTACAAGAACGTAACAAGTAGAGATGTACAAGAAGGATAAAAGTAATCACTTTTTCCCCGATTGAACAGTCTCTGAATGTCAGATTTAACCTACACCATGAAATGTGGTTTAAATCAGATGCTATGATTCTTCTGTTCTCCAGCAAAATCATGTCTCCTAAAATATTTAGTTGTGTTCCTTCACAGTGTTGCCAGCACACCTACCTAGGCTACCGGCTGCTAGTGCAGACTGCAGAGCAACAGCCAGACTTGGAACCATCTGCTGGTAGTACACGGTATCGGAGCAAACACAAGCTGTAGCACCCACAGGTCCTGGCCAGCTTCGGATAGGCCTAGGAAACCCAATCAAAAATACCGGTAGCGTGAAGAGCGGCAGCAAGGGAGAAGAAAGGAGCGCAGAGACAGCGATGAAGGTCAGCAGGATCGGGAAGAAAACGACATTGAGTGTGACTAAAGTGGCAGTAGATTTGCGACGCTGTTTTTTCTCTGTCCATGATGTCAAAACAATAGCTATGGCAAACTGTAACTTTGAGACAAACTGAAGCAGTCGATCCCGTAGGATACCAACCTGCAAGATACATACAAGCAGCATGTTTATTTGTGTCCTGTATCGTATCATATTCAGCACTGGCAAAGCTGCCTTATCTACAATTTTAAGAAAATGAAGCGTTATCATCATTGACTGGTATTAGAGTGCATATCTTAGTACAGTTTTTCAGCCTCTGTTTGCTAGGTCCCGAATTCTGTAATTCTCTAATAGGGGAAGGCAAGGAAACAAAGACTTTAAGTAGCAACTATCTGCTTAAATTTACAACATGACAATTACCAGCAGGAGTCTGATTCCTGTATCAAGGCTCTTGTTCCACCAGAGGTCTGGATTTAACACCAACATTTGTGCTACTGACACAACTACTATGTCCAGTAGGGCATTTTCTGTATTCTGCCAGACCTAAAATAGAGGTATGTTAGACATACATTTAAAAATGTATTTTTCTGTCTCTGCTTTCATGACCTGGAATATTTCTTCCAAGTCACCTTAATACTCAAATCATGTAGAAGAGAATTTCTTAGGCTAACATATTTAAAATTCAAATTACCATCCTAAATATTCTTGTGAATCCAATGCAAACAGACACAGAATGAAGATTTTGTAGCGAACGGTCTAGTGACAGGAATGCTATCATAGCAAACGGGGACACTGTAATTGAAATAAGAGAATCATTTATTTCCTTTCAAAAACATAATTAAAATCTACAGAGGTAAGCAGTTTTATCGCAGAATGGAAATCTTGGTGTAAAGAGAACTCTTTCCTTCATTATTACAAATTCCTCTTTGTATTATGCTTCCAGGACATCAAACAGCGTATTTGCACTAATGGCCCAAGATGGCAAACATTTATGTCGATGCTTAGTTGTTACTTGCTATTACTTTTTTTTGTTTGTTTGTTTCCCCAACAGAATGGAAATATTCAAATAAGTAAAAATAAACATGGGAATAGCACTCATCAATCCACTTCCCCAAACTGATGCTTCTTTATGAAATTAAATAATTTAGATCAAATTTTGGTTCCCCAAAAGTAGATACATTTTCCCTAACCTACCACAAAAGAGACTGTTCTCTTTACTAGCAAGTTGTAAGAACTAAATATTTAGTCAGCTTGAAGACTCTCAACTCACTTTTGTTCCTCAGTATCTTTTAAAAAAAAATAAATCTAAAAGAGCCATTTTTTCAAAAGTGAGTACTGATTTTATAACCAAAATCCTTTAAAACACCTTGCCTTCTGAGCTGGACTTTTAGAAGGCTCAACTTTTTAGGTTTATCCCTAAAAAAAGAAATAAATAAAATCACTAATCACTTTCAGATATTCTGAACCAGTAATTTTGACCTCACTGCACAATTTAGCAAACATCAACAAATATTTCCATCAACTTGGATTTTCTTATTTCATTCATAGAACCTTGCACATACAGTAATTCTAGCGTTGTTTCAATCTTCCTACAAGCATCATCTAACAAACAACAGACAGTGCGTATTCCTACCTAGTGTTAGTAAAATCCTCCTGACAACACCAACTTTCATTAGCCTTCTTTGCTTCTCCATGAACACAGTCACAGTCCTGACATCCTTTGGATAAAAGGGGTTTCGGAAGATTCCAAACAAGTACACTCTCTGAATCTCTCTAAGAATCCATACAATTATAAGTAATATGATCAGAATGTAACTCACTATAGCCTGAGGACTGACTTTGGAAAACGATGAAAAGCCTGCAAATTGATGAAGCAGGCTGGCTTCTATGAGAGTAAACGTCAATACAGTCAAATAAAAAATAAATTCCCTCCACCCAAATTGTATTCTAAGACCTCTGTGCATATTTTTAAATTTGCTGGAGGTTACATGGCTTATCATGGTGTGTTTGAAGGCAAAACCAATCTCGCTTAGGTTAAGACTCAGTATGAACCCAAATCCAGTCATGAAGAGGACCACACCGAGAGTGCTGGGAATGAAATACGATGCTATTGCTGTTCCAGCAGAAATGAGAAACATTACTAATAACCTGTGAAGGAGAAAATAAAAAAGATTTGCTTGAAAAGAAAAAGGTTATAAACGATATTGATATATTTTACAATTATATAAACAAGGTTTACTTTGTGTTACTTGACATAGGTGACCCTCCTAGTCCAAACTCCAACAGTTGTTCCATTCCCCACAGAAAAAGTGCGTCAAGCGGGGGCAGAATTCCCACTGCCCATAAGAACGGCAGAAAAAGAAATATGATGTGCAAGATCTGGTTTGTCTGTTCTAGAATGGGTGTGTTGACAGCAAACCTGGATAAAAGAATAAATGTATGTGAATTCTGTGAAGGAAAAGATAACTGATGTGTGGGAAGGCTTTTTAACTACTACAGCAAATCCAGAAACATAAACATTACAGATTCTATCTACAAAATATCAAAGGGTATCTTGTAAGAGGAAAAATAAGGACATAAATTTATGCTTGGGGCAGTAATACAGTAATTAGGATAATTTTTAATTCAAAAGATTTGAAGCCTTCAGATTACACAGATGAGTCAAGTGACATAACTATCCTAATTGTTTTGATACCATTGTGATAATACACTCAAGAAATACTTGTGCAAAAACAAAAGGCCCAGACCACAATTGTTGAACAAAAAAAATGCTAAGTATTTTTTTCAAAATTACAAAAGCAAAACCTTATGCAAGTCTAAGACTCAAGATGTAAGCATTAACACTGAAAGAACTGGCATGTTGCCTGTACACTAAGATATAAACTCTCTTTATGAATACAAAAAGTTATTTTCTACATTGCAGTATTAAAATCTTTTTGTAAAAATGCAAAAAATCGGTATTAGAAATCTGCATAAATTCTAAGCGATATATAGTTCGCCATGTAGCTAATTAACTTAAAGGTGGACTGCTAAGATATTTGGTTTCTCTCTACTTCTTAATAAATAAATAAGCCTCAAAGGAATTTTGTCAGGACTTTAAAGAACATCTGAATTTTCTCCTCAGGAAATTAGATAAAAGAATTTGGGATCCAAGACCACGTGTATAATTCTCATATCATAACTGAAGAGGCAACTCGGGCAAATCATTAACAAAGACATCTCAAAGCACAAAACTAATAAAATCAAACATGGTTTTTTAAAAACGCACTTGAAGTACCCCAAGCATAAAATATGTACATGTGACAAAGTGATATAAATATCACCTGACAGGGAGAAAGAATGCATAAAGTAAACGTAAAAGCATCTTGCTTTAAGAGATTCTACAAATACTTTAGCTAAGACATTCTTCGGAAAAGTGAAAATATAGAAGTCTCCTATTTGTAGGCTGATATAGTTATTTTGTATTACAAAAGCATTTAAAAATCCAAGTTCAAAATCCACATAATAGAGATATAGCAATGTTCACATTTGCTTATCCATTCATTAAAAACAAATTCATTGTGCTTTTTCTGCATGTAATTTATAACCCTCTGCAATCACTTTGCAGAGACTAAATTAGAAAATATTCTAGGATGAGATCTGGATATAAATCCAGTGCTCCTGAAGTTTGCGGTGCTTATGTCTATAATTCCAGGTCTGGAACATGTTTTTCGAAAACATGCTCTTTAAAAAAGGATGTTGATGCAAATGCTTTTGTACAAAAATACTGAAATTGACACTCGATGATAATTTTAGCTGTCCCTTACTTAGAAACGGCTCTTCCTAATTTACATAGAATGCTATAAAAATTTAAGAACAACCTTTTATGCACAGCGTAGAGCATCAATTTTTGCCATATACTCTTCTAGCTTCTTCCTTTGTAGTTCCTACAGTTGCTTAAAATCTCAAATCTTCCTCAGAAGAATCATTTCATCTTTCTCATTAAAAATATATATAGAATAACCATTAATTTAATTAACTAAATGCTGTATTATGTTTACCTGTGTGCAAGATCCACTGCAAAAAAGACAAAAATGTAGAAAGGTCTCATCAGAGCAGTGATTTCATAAGTATCCAGTGCTTGGAAAGTAGCTGTTTCAGTAGCTGTATTTATGATTAATGAATACTCTCCTATACATATAGTCACCCATCCAAATACAAAAATCATAACCGTTCCTCCAATGTTGCTATACAGCAAGGTTATTCTGTCTGGCAGCAAATACCAAGTTCCCAACCCACACAATGCCCCTGCCAGAAGGGAATGAAATACAGTGTTGATTATATACTTCTTGCCAGAAATAATAAATTTTACTGTCTCTGAACCTACACAGCTGGAAAATTCAAACTCATCTTCATCTGTTAGGGTATTCTGAATTTGTATTCTTTCTACTGTCACTGTTTTCTGTTTTGCATATAGATTTGTCATCTGAAGAACAAGTGCTGTAACAAACATCAGTCCTCCTGAAAGTGCTGCAGTATAGTAGTCTTTCATAACTCCTAACTGGTACAAAAGTGTTCCTACTCCTCCCCAAACCCATGGCATCAAGAAAAGAATAATCTGATTCACATATATGTAAGGAGGGGCACAATAGCCTAATTTAAACCGGGGACCTCCCAGCACAGTCTGTGGAAAGCGCTTCAAAAAGAACTCCTGTTTGTAATCATTCAGCAGAGGTACATCTGGACCCATTCTTATTACTCAGGAATGCTGGATGAATATCATTTTTCCTGTAAGAGAGAGAAAAAGAAAGAAACATTACTGAATCTGGAACTCAGAACTTATCCAGGGAATTCTTCGGTCCTGTTTTCATTTACTAAGTTACAGTGGAATTCTGACATGTTAGCATTAGTAGATATCATCCTAAGGCACCAACAGAATCTGCTAGAAACTAGCAAACACCTAAAGAAACTGCTAAGCAAACACTTAAAATGGAAAAACATTATTTATTTTAAAATAAAGAATATGTTCACGATCTGAAGCTTTCAAATAAAACATAGAATCAGTTCTTGGGAGATGGTAAAACCAACTCATCTCGACACCAGAACACCTTCCTAAAACTGATTTTTTTTTTCCCCATGCGGTCTGATTACAATCACTTCTTGCTACAGACCTCTAACTCAAATTAATCCTATAAAGCATCTTCATAAACAAACAGAAGAGTCAGTGATTTCACTGAATAGCCATATAAGTGCAAGGATACAGTCACACCAAGGTCCCTGTAAAAATCAAAGCCTTATGAAATAAACTAACTGTAAAAAAAAATAAAATTATTAGTATTGTTTTCCACATCAGCATTTTTACTGTCCTACACAGCCTAGTTGCAGAACAGGATCTCACTGTACTAAGCACTACACAAGATGTAAAGTAAACAGTTCACTTTCTGCTTCCTAAAACATATAAAATAAAAAAAATAAACACAATACTTGTGAGTTGTAGCAGAATCGGCATATATTCTTGTCTGTCAATGGAGAAAGCTGAAAAGAGGAAAAAAGATACCTGTAAACATTTACAATAAATCATCAAATTGAAATCAGATATGACCACTCATTTAGACATGATCAGGCAATGTAGAAGTAATGAATGTAAGAAGGTAACTATGATATTCAAATATAATTTTATGCTACTAGTCACAAAAGCAAGAATCCATGAATGACAGGTAGAAATACTCCAGCTAAGAAACAGGGTGATAAAACAGCACAAAAATGCAGTGCTAAAGCACTTCATTAATAATAATTCTTAAGAAAAGAGATGCTGGTATGCATTTGGAGTTGCACCAGTACTGAAATGCTAACTTTCTTCTACTGGACCTGTTTAATCTGATGAATACCTATTAGCCATCATTACTGATATATTAAAAATTAGACTTGCTGCCGTGGAGTTTCCAAACTACTGTGATCCCTTCTTTATACAATACTAAATGCTTTTAGGTGCTTCTGAGACCAATTTACTCCTTAATAAACAGTTATCAGTCACTTGACTGAAGGTAGATACTGGTCATCACACGACTAAGTTAGAAACAGTGCAAATGAGAGAGAATAAAGGCCATTTGTACGCATTACCACAACTGGAAATTTGCATTCAGGGTTCACGAAGTCCATACACTCCACAATGAAAAGCAGGACCCCACAGGCTCTGTAACTATTCTCCATGTAGGCTGTGGAATGGCTTTTTTTTTTTTTCTTACAAATTGGAATTTTTACACATAGAATACTGACTACGGAATATTGAAACCATAGAGTTTTTTTGGTCATACTGTTTCAAGCCATTGAAAGTTTCTTAAGGGAACAAGAGGGCAGCAGACAGCCCTAATGGAAAAGACACATGTTGACAATGGAGAGGGGAATTCATTCCAGTCAGCTCAGGAATTTGAAAATGTAACAGGGACACGCCCAACTAAAAACAAATTTCAATGTAATTAAAGAAAAAAATAATCACAATTCAGCCAGTGTCATTTAGAAAAAGAAACACTGCTTAGAGGGCTACATAGGCATGAAACTAAGTTGCTGTGGAAGTTACACATCATAGAAGATTCTTATGCACCTAAATGATACAAGCTGAGTTTTTAAAAGAGCTGTAGAACCATAAGGTACATACTTTTGGGCAGCTGTGGTTTTCTGCTCTAAGAAGGGCTATTTTTGTTTCCAGTTTGAGTCTGCATTTGTGTTTGTCGGTTTATATTGCTAACAAAATGTTAACAAAACATTCCTCTTACAGTTTCTGTGTAAACAATAGACATCTTTGTGTGAGACAAAAAAAAAATGTACATAAACAATATAGTTCTACTTGGTTACACTCCAAAACAAGCCATAAAAAGATGTGAATTTATTTATAAATGAAAATACTAAGACTGAAGGTCACAGACTATGGAAACAACACCCTCGACTATCCTCCTGGCTTCCAAATAGCCAGGTAGCACGTAAGGACTTCAAAAAGACACTCATGTGTCTTGTTATTTCTGTGCAAAGCCCTAGCAACAAGGCTCCCCACAAAAGTGAGTGTTTACAGGACCTGGCTTCAATATACATTCCTAACATACAGGACTGGCCCAACTTTGACAACTTGCTTGGTTACCCAAACAACCTGCACCACAACAGTTTGTCATCACCAGCAGTGATCCATGCAACTTCAGTACTATCATAACAAGGACGGTAAAAGGACTTTACCACCACAAAGTCATTTAACATGTTCCACTCCCCCCACCCAATATTCTCTCTGTCCTCATTATAAAAAGAAACAAAACAAATCTTGCTCAAATTCAGGCAGACATTCACAGGAGGGCATGAATTTTTGTCCAAACGACCATCATCCTTCACGTCCACTGACAGCAGATCAGCTCCGTTCAGTCTGGTTTTATTTCAAGCAATTAGAGGAGAAGAGGTGTACAGCTCTCAGCTGTCTAAGCTGCCAAAGCACATAAGGCTTAAGAATACTTACCTCAGTGGTCTTCGAGGTCTCTTCATGCAAGACTGAGTGATGGCTATAAACCACCTGCTAGCACAGGAGGGAGGAATGCCAGCGTGGGAGACACGGGGTGGGGTGGCTACGGACATCCCCTGCCCTGACACCGGCACCTCTACTCCATGGTTAAAGACTCAGCTGTGCCGCAGGCCAGCAGGGAGCCAGATGGAGCAGGCTGGGGGCCCTCTCCTCAACAGCATCCATGCCAACCCCTGGCACGACCAGGGGATGAAGCGTTTTAAGCCAATGGGCTCCAGCTATGGGAACAGCGTCCTGGGACCACTTTGGGAAGAGCCGCTGACCACCTCCTTCTCCAGACACCTCTGCACCTGACCAGATGGGCTTCCACCAGAGCCACCACACCTTCTACCCAGCCACCTCTCCTCCGGATCTTCTGCAGGAACGGAACTAATCAACTTAAGCGACCAAAAACAAAGCCTGTACTGTTTTTTACTCCTGAGGGGATGGGGAGGCCAGGCAGCCACCGGGCCCGCCGAGGCACGGCCGGTGGGGAGACTCAGGGGAAGGTAACGCCGGTCAGGCAGAGCCAGGCGCTGCTACCGCACCGCCGCCTCCCCGCTTCGGGGAGGCCGTGGCGCCTCTGCCTGCCTCGGTGAAGGGCTCCGCGGCTCCCGGATGCGGGGGGAAGCGGGCAGGTGGGTGCCTGCGCCCCTGCGGCAAACGGCCGGGGCCGGCGAGAGGCAGCCACGGTAAAGTGCCTCTGCGAGGCGGGAACCTACCTCTGGCCCAGGCTCGGAGTAGGTCAGGGGCTTTGCGGGAAGGGGGGAGAAGCGGAACGGGGCTGAGCCTGCGGTGGGAGGAGAAGAAAAGGGAGGAGGAGGATGGCGGAGCGCTCCCCCCTCCTCGCCCCAAGGCTGTCCTGAGGGAGCGTGAACAGCGCAGGCCGCAGCCGGCCGCTCCTCCCCGCCAGCAGAGCTCCTCCACCCCGGTGCTGCTGCTGTTAAGGACGGTGAAAAGGGGGAAGAAGGAGGCGGTGGCTAACAGCCGTGGTGACGCCCGGCCTCGCCGCGCTAGCCGCCCCCGCCCCGCCCCCTTTTCCCTCCCCTCGGTCGCCGCCATTTTGGCCGCCTGAGGCAGCCGGTGGCGTCGAGGCGCTGCGGGGGTCCCCGCCGCCGGCGGGAAATGGCTCCGGCCAGCGGAGTGGTAGCGGGTGGCTTCTCCAGGTGTTACCAAAGCATATCCCTGAAATGTTATCAGTAACTAGTGTCGAAAGGCCTTATGTGTATTCTCACGAATAATCAGGATTCTATCCTTGATTTATCAAGCATGAGCTAGTGAAAAGAACTCCTAATTAAGGGAGGCAAGTAGCATATCATTCTTGAGGAAGCACATCGAGCATAAGGACCTTGAGGATGGGACTAATCTACACATTTCGAGAAGTTTAGCCACCTTGGCAGGAAAGTGAAAGTTCTTAAGTGTCCTAAGCGGAACTACTTTCATTATAATACTAAAAATCACGCCCATAGGTCAAGAAGACCCTTGCCCAGGTGAAGACTCTTCCCTTGAGCATGCATGATAGCTATAACATGATGGTGTAATCATATGTAAATTACTAACCAATCAAGTATAGGTAGGAGGTACTAACACTATAATGATGATGTAAAATGTGTATAAAAATTGTGTGGAGAGTTCTGATGGGGGTGCATGACAGGGGGAGAGATCACCCGTGCACCCGGCGCCGTAAATAAACTACTGTCAGCTTTCTAAACTACAAACCTGGTTTAGAGAGTGATAATTCCGGTATGGATTTTGGTAACACGGGCGTCTCTTTGGCGGGGCTGGCACAAGAGCTGCAAGTGGCGGGCAAAGGCGAGGGGCTGACGGCCTTCCCGCGCCCCTGCGGCGGAGCTGCCACCAGCCCGGTGGCCCCTGGCCGCCCTGCCTGGCCACCCTGCCTGGCCGCGGTTCCCTCACCGCTATGGGTTTCTGCAGCTGTGCTTTCCACACATAACCATTGTCCTTCTGTTGGAAAACTAGGCATGAAGCATCTCGCTCCCTCTAGCTGTGGCCTGCCAGCAGGTTCCCGAAGCAAAGGAGAAGAGAGAAAGGGTGAAGAAAATCCCTCGGTCCGCAGAGGAGCCGTGGCAAGGCAGGCAGGGGCTCCCTGTGGCCACCATCGCCAGCCGTGAGCCAGGCCTTGCGCCTCCTGGGGCCCCTCTGTCTACATTGGTCCGTGTCCCCTCTGCTAGCAGCCTAGCTTCTCAAGGCTGGTCCCTCTTTAGCTGATGAATTCCTCACCCAGATGGCTTTGGTTTCCTCAAGTTTCTTTCTGTGCCTCTGAGAGGTGGCATGGAGGTGTCAAAGGTTGTTTTTTCATCACTTTTTTATTCGTTTCCATAATCTTCCCACATTAACAAAACTGCAAAACCAAACAAATTAGTCTGTTTCTTTAATTATTACAACATTTAACATTAACATTCAATAGGCAACGTTCTAGTATTACATTAAAACATTTAGCACAAATACTCAATCCACAGCATTCTGACATGATACTAAAACACTCAAACATTTCCTTAATCATGAATGTCAATGGTCTTTCTCTGCTTAACTAATTGGAGGTGAGAACACTGATTCTAGCCCCAGGTAGAGGAAAATGCATTCTCAGTTTTCTTTTAAGTTAAATAAATTTGAGCATTCACTGGCAAGTTGGAATGTAAATCCAAATACTGCAATACTTCAAATACTGCAATACTTCAGATACTGCAATACAACACTTCAAATTACACCCATTAAACATTGACAATATTTAATAGAGTGAGCATGCTTAATGTAATTTATACCTAATAAATCTAAAATTTATAACTCACTCTGTTCATTAGAGCACCAGGGCATGCATATGTCTACCTTAACATCTATGTTATAACAATCACCGTATAAATTCTTACAAACAGTTATATCCATTTTGATCTGAATCCCTAATAAAATTTAACACACAGGCATATGCTGAGAATTTTAGATAAACTAAAAGAATTACTGTAATCAATTTAATTCTTATCAGACGCATCAGAACCTTTTTGTTGGTCTGTTAATCTTTATTCTTCGGAGATAATAAAAAGGCTGTTAGATTGGGCTATCCAGTGTAAAACCTTGGAAATGCTAGCAAACAAAAACGTTCGTTTACTTTCACTGACTTTCTTTTAAATGAGGTTCAATGGTACAAATGATACTGAAGTCCAGCCTGCTGGAAGACAAATATCTCAAACAAACTGTCTGTTTTTCTCAGGATCCTTGACTTCGGATTTATTCACCTTGTCCTTCAAATGTTTCTGTTGCAATCCTATTCAAATAGAGTATTTTTATGTCTTACAGATATTCCAAGATAAATAGCATCTTTGTACAATTCACTAAAGGTCTGTAGCAGGGATTTACTCTTTGTTCACAAGTTTCATCCTGTACCAGTTCACTAATTCAGTTACAATTTTGTAAAGATGATGATTCTGTTCTGGAATATGTAAATCCTAAATAGCATTGGCAGGGGGGGAAGCAGACATTAGATTTATTTCTTTGCAAGTTTGGCTGCTTGTGTTTCAAAACTCAGAGAAGGCTTTTTGCCTGTCCTCATTTCCTATGATTTCTCCCTTGCTCAACAGAATAAATCACAATTTCAGTCAGTGCAAACTCCAAGCTACTTACTGGAGAAGGGAGCATACTAATTTATTTCTCTTAAGAGTTCTAAGAATTTTCTGGGTTAGATAAAATGTGCTAACAGAGTAAACTGTTCTAGGTAAATTCTGCCAACCTCCAGCTGTCTTTTGCAGGTTATCTCACAATGTGTAACTGCAAGCATGTGAACTATCCCACTGAAATTAATAGGACTCCTCATCTGCTTAAAATTAAGATATACATAAACTGTTTGCAGACTTGGGGCTTGGTTTCTGGCTTGCTTCTTTTTAGTTTGTGTTTGCTTCTTTTTAGTTTGTGAAAGGGCTCGTAGTCCCGACTCCCCAAATAATCGTTTTGCCTATTTCCGTATTTTTTAGGTTTACTTTGTTTAGAATGATGCATGCAGTAGCAAATATTTTTCTTACTCACCTTTCTTCTCTTTAAAGATAAACCCCAAAAATGATTTTTGTTTTGGAATGCATCTTTATACAATGATCAGAGTAGGAGAAACAGATGCGTTATTGCATTTACTGATCATTAAGGAAGACAGAGCTTGTAGGAAGATATTATTTTAAAGAGAATTAGTGCTAGGTAAAAAAAATGGTTACTTTCAAATCAGATCATGGAAGTTATTTATCCTCTTTTTCCTGATGCCCAAAGTTAATTATTGGTATATTGCGATCTGTAATCTGTCATTCCCAAGCAGGAGACGTCAGAGTGAAATCTGACTCCTCATTTTACTCAGGCTTTTTGTTCTGCATCCCATACCAGACCCATCTTGCATTTGTCTGTGTGGCTTTTTAGAAAGCTGCATGTGCTGGATGTATGTTATCCTGATGACGTTTCTGTGGCTCCCTTGGAATTAATGCCTTTTGACAATATGGCCTTAGGCTGGCAGAAAATATGACATACTAGGGAGCTTCCTTCTTTCTGGATGACTTTATCCCTTTAAAATAAACTTTATGAAAAAGTACCCCATTCTTACATGTGAAAGATACCTATTTTTTCCTGAAGGCAAAGGCTTTTGATGACAGTTCTGAACTACCATTAAGAGTTCAAGGGTAACATTCATCCATGTCATGAGTTTTATCAACTGAAGCATCAACTCCCATTCAGCTACCCTTCCTGTATGGCAGCTAAGCATGTATTTCAAATAATTTCAGACTTGATACCTAGATATTTATTATGACATTAAAGCAATATAAAAAGTATTTATCAGTTTAGTTTTGTGTGTAATATGGTTTGGATTTTATGAGAACCGTATTCTTCCAATATTGCGGCCAGTGAAGGATAAAACAGTCAGAGTTTGCAGGTTTCCTTTTAGTTTGTATAGAATATACTTAAAATCAGGAGCTGTGGGCTGAATTCCTTTTGTTGTTTAACAAAGAAAAGTTTTCCTTTTTTTTCCCTCCTTGTATTTAATGCTGAAAACCTCTTCATTGTGGAAGCAATGTAGTTAAATATTTTATGTTTTGGGAAAGACTCACTTGCCTTGGAAGTCTCTTTCAATTGCTGTGGTTTGAAAATCTATCACTGATCTGAGGAGAAAGGGACAGAGAAAGAATTACAAATTGCAAATCTGTGTACTACTAGAATCATAAGTGACAACCCGGGATTGACTATGGGATATTCTGCATCTTTAGTTTGACAGGCCATGCAGACTTCACAGTTGTCATTTATACCACAGTCTGTGGCCACACAGATGTGGTTATACATGGAGACAGATCATGTGCAAGACACTCCACTCCAGCGACACTAAACCTTTTACTGCTGGAGCTTAAGTTCAATTTGTAGCTGCCACAGCAGTATTAAAGTTTGTATTGTCTACATGTAAGGCAATGTACCCTATGTCCTTTTGCACTTCACCCAATTAAGAATGGTCATATTCACACGCGCTAGTTGTTAGACTAGGTTCAGATCTCTGTCATCAGGCATCCAACTTTGCAATCGCTTAAGAAAATATTCTTGACCGAAGAAATTAATTCAGAGCTCTAAGTGAGACATTTCGGCTTTGGGCAAGATGGGGAACAGAGTGAAGTAGGTGTCTCTGGAGGATAGTTTGGTGCTCACTAGGTGAAGAGCTGCTGATATTAGCCATTGTGAAACATCACTGCAGGAGCAGGTCTGAGCTGCTGTCTTAGTGCATCTGTTTTGTGGTTGTGCATAAAGTGCCTCTATCCACTTGGAGCGGTGACGCCCCTGGCAGGGCTGGTACCTGCTTAAGAAGGACCAAAAGTCAGCAGTATGATGCCAGGAACTGCCTTTTGTGAAGTAGGCTAGTGACCATCCGCCCTGGGAGGAAGGAGGCTGAGGATCTTCTTAGCCTTAAAGAGTCCAACTCACTGTGCCACTCCGTAAAAGATGTCCTAACCGTGAGGCTGCAGACAAGACTATGAAAGAGGCATTATCTACTATTGTAGTAAAATCAGACTAGAGAGGGACCCTGGTCCCATCACCCAAGGATGAGTATTTCCCTTGTGTGCCTGACTTAAAGTATTAAGTAGTCCTTACCTGTTGCTTCTAATTATGTCTTCAGAAAAGTAGACCAGTGACAGAAGATCTCAATGTGAAGATTCTCACTTGAAATCTCCACATTATTGAGGAGTTCGGCTATGGTGTCTTGGTATATACCAGAATCATCACTTGCTCCTACAGCGTTACAGACCATCAGGTCTGCTGATGAATCTCCCACACGGAGAAGAGATCCACTGCCAGCCATCAAAATGCTTCCCAGGAGCAGAGCTGGCCCTTCAGAGATCTTCTGTGTGGCAGTATTGGATAGGATGCTTAGACAGTAAAGGAACATCTTGGGTGAACTTGTTGCTCTTGAGAAGACCTTGTGAGCATGCCTCTGTTTAAGCCTGTCCAGGTCTGTCCTAAGTAGTAAAACAATATGTATATATAGACACAAAAGGTAAAGTCTTGTTCTGTGCTGGTGCTCAGCACACTGCAATACTGTTAATTAAGCTTTGTTAGTTTGATGTCCAGTTTTTCTGACATGGGTTTTGATCTCATCTTGCAGAATTCTAAAACTCTGCCTTTTTTCTTTGTATGTGCAAGTACATTTAAAAAGGGTTTTCGTAATTTCTTTGTGTCCAGCTTCTCTAATAAGGTTGGACAGATTCTCGCAGTTTCTGTTGCTAATATGATTCCTGGCAAATAGAGCAGAAGGTTCAGGAGAACAAAAGAAATTATCTAATTTTAGTAATGGTGCAGACTGAGTCTGTCATTTTTCTCTCTCTTTTATCCTCCTACCCTTTCTGAATGTCAGAACCTTTCCCAGCACTGCCGCTTTTCAGTTTGAATTGAATTCTTGTTCTTCATCAAGGACTGGGCATGAGGAGGTTTTAGATACTCCTCTGAACAGAAGCTGGAGTATTTGAGAGGCTTGTCAGTGAAATTCTGACTGGTCACAGGTAATTTGCTAAGAATGAACCGCTTCCAGCAAAGCTGTTTTTGCAAATTAGGAAACCCTATATCTGAAATTTCGCTTAATATATATGTCATATTTCTATTATCCATTTTAAATCTTAAATTGAATTTGAGTCTATTACAGTATAAAGACAATAAAGGAATTTAGTTTCTGAACGACAAAGAGGGTTGTGTTTAGTGTAGTAGGTCTGCTCAGCTTGCAGATACTCAGACCTCTATCCAGTGAAGTTCTTTGGCCTGTATGTATTTGAAGTATGAGAATTCTGTAGAAGCCTTAACTTAAAATGTATTCTTTCAAAGGCAATGGAAATACTAACATGTTTTAAATTAAATGTATGCTTACAAACTTTGCTAGGTTTGGATCTCGAGGGATTGTTCTAGTGAAGAACAGTTATACTTTTCTCAGTTGACCATTATTCTTGTGCTCCTGTTTTGGATGTGAGAAATAAACAGGCTGTATTTGCAATTTGGAGGATGGCAATTATAGATATCTGATGCGCAGTACTGGACAAGAAAGCAGGGAGTAAAGAATAACACGGTTAGAAGTAAAAATTGCTTGAGCAGTAACAAAATGCAGAGGACGTCCTTTCTCAGACGTTAATTTATCGAGTGTACAACAAGAACACCAGTATGGTTAGAAATAAATTATAGTGCAACATTTAGTGACATAATATATTACAAAATGAAAAATAAAGCCAGTCTAAAGATTACTTTTGTTCCTGAACAGGTCTACTTAAACAACCATGTCAAACTTGATTAAAAACGTGCAGTCATTTTTCAAAATAAATCATTCCTTAGTATCTAGCTCCAGTTTGTTTCATTTCATGTCATCTGTATAGAAGAGGGCGGACAAGCATCACAATTAAATCTATAAAACCTAGAACCGTATTCACGTTGAAATAACTTCCTGTGATTGATGTAACAGACCACACTATTAGGCCTAAAATCGGTCTTTGCAATACACTTGATGTACTTTGGAATAGTATTTTCATCTGCAGATGCTCACTAAATAATTAGGCAGCAATACACTAGATGTACTTTAGAATAGTATTTTCATCTGCGGATGCTCAGTAAATAATTAGGCAGACCTCCTCCCTGAACTTATGTGATGGACTTAAAAACTAGGCTGACTGATTTTGAGACGGGAAGAGTACTGCTTCTCAGCTTCGTGTCTTTAGGAATTACATTTACATTCTTTTTTCTGGAATCATTAGGTCTGAAAAAAAATGAAAGCTTAAATGTATTCCAGGAGCTGGAGCTTAAAAAAAGCCCTCTGCCAAATAGGCAAGGTTTGCGATGAAACCTCCCTTATCTCCACCAAGCAGCTCATCACGTAGCCAGGAAATGGAAGGGGAGGACCATTCTCTCTCCGTTTCTGTTTTCCATGCGTGAAGAGGTTTAGATGGTTCCACCCTGATACTCAGATAAATGCAGCATTCAGGCTGGGATAATGTCCTGTACCAGCCTGCGGCGCTGGACGGGTCAGGTTGAATGGTGGTAGGGAATGGCCACACAGCAATGTGTCTGTCCCCCATGCCACAGTCCTCTGTGCCTATTGCACCACGCAGCGTTAACGAGAGTCCACTGCCCCCTTTGTCCTCTCTCTTTCCTGCCACAGTAAATATACGCGTGACTGCCAGCCCACCCCTTCCCAGCAGTGCTCCGTCTTGCTTATCCCTCGTCCCTTTTCTGCTCTGGTGCCTGGCCATTACTCCCACTCCACCTACAGTCATGGAATAGTACAATATTTCTGTTAAAATGAATGTTCCTGAAATGCTTCTTGTCCAGGGGCCAGGTGGAAGACTAGAAATGGAAGAAGAATCGGGGGGCTGCTGACAGTTTTCCCCACAGTACAAGAAGGTCAGCTCTCCCAGGCTTCTCTGTTGGGTACACTGTAACCATCTTCATAGTTCTTTCCTGTCTGGCATATGTTTGTCACAGGATGATTTTCTGGCCAGGCTAAGGCATCCATAGTCCTTTTGGTGCAGCAGAGCCTGCAGCACAGGCTCAATCACTGTTTCAGCCAGTCCCTCCCATTGCTATCACATGCAGCTCTTATCAGGGTGCTAATACTGTGGCTAACGATGTCTGTGTTCCTGAGGCACATTAAGAAATCTGGCATATAGCCCACAGCTAGAGCTCAAATTCTGCAACAATAATGTTTACATTGGCAGGCCTTGGAACAGAAACTGACATTCACTCCAGCTGGCTGGTGTGATTCTAGCAATTAATTCAGCTTTTCCAGTGGTAAGAGTTTGTTGATACAGCTTGTTGCTCTTCCTGTTGCAAAGCACATCAATAACTTGGAAAAAAACTGTCTAGGTAGTCACAGAATCACAGATTGCTGAGATTGGAAGGGACCTTTGGAAGTCATCTAGTCCAAGCCCTGCTTAGAGCGGGTCAGTTACAGCAGGCTGCTCAGGGCTGTGTCCAGTTGGATGGAGACTCCACCGCCTCTCTGGGCAACCTGTTCCAGTGTTTGACCCCCTGGTAAAAAAAAAAGTAAAACCTTTTTCTGTTTAAATGGAATTTCCTGTACCTCAGTGCATGTCCGTTGCCTCTTGTCTGGCACTGGGCATCACCAAAGTCTGTCTCTGTCTTCTTACTCCTTCACATCAGGAGTTTATACACATTGGTAAGATCTTTCTGAGCTTCTCCAGGCTAAACAATCCCTGGTCCTTCAGTCTCTTCCCATATGATGGATTCTCCAATCCATTAACCATCGTCGTGGCCCTTTGCCAGACTCATTCCAGTAAGTCCATGTCTCTCTTGCTCTGGAGAGCCCAGGATTGGACCCAGCAGTGCAGATGTGGCCTCACCAGTGCTGAAGAGAGGAGAAGGATCGCCTCCCTTGACATGCTGGAGATGCTCTTCCATGTGCAGCCCTGGAGGCTGTTGGCCTTCTTTGCTGCAAGGTCACATAGCTGGCTCATGGCTAGCTTGTTGTCCACCAGGACCCCCAAGGCCTTTCCTGCAAAGCTGCCTTCCAACTGGGTAGCCTCAACCTGTACTGGTACTTGGGGTTATTCATCTCTGGGTGCAAGACTTTCCAGTCCTCTTTGTTGAAGTGGATGAGATTGCTGTTTGCCTGCTGTAAGTCTTTGTAAAGAACCACTTGGGATAGAGCTGGAGGGATGGAGATTTAGGTGTCTCAGGTTCCCACAAAGTCCACATCGTTAGTCATCTGATTTTTTTCCTCATGACTCTGCTGAGACCAAGTCATCATCCTGAGCTCTGGAGGCTGTCAGAAATCTGAAATGAGGACAAAAGCAATCTGCACAAGGAATAGCTTTATAAGTTTGTAAGAAAGAGATACTGTAGGTATTTAATTCTCCATATTGTAATCTGAGTCCTAAAATTTTGTATTTATAGCATTTCTTTTTTAACAACAGGAATTCTGCCCAAAAATAAATGCGTCTAAACGGAAGCTTCTTGATTATGAACGAACCACTTATTTTCTGTGTATTTATATAACTGAAATTCATCTTTTTCTCTGTATACTGTGTTTCTTCTGCAAGGTTCTTGTTTCCAACAACAGGGCCTCACCGCCTCTGCCCTCAGCTCACCTGTGGTGAGGAAGTAGAGTGTCCGTGTTGTTTCCCAAGTATACAAAATGTGGCAAAACACTGGCTGTGAAATGTCACTGACTGGAATCACCATCAGATTGCCAAATGTCTTGTATATGTCCAATTTTTTCTTTGCCTTTATCATGTTGCCTGTTATTTTGGGGGTAGTAGGGACCTAGAGGCGCCTGGAGTGGTCTGATAGAGCTCCTGGTTTCTTCCTTGACTTTCGCCACTCATATTGGACAGTCATCAATTCACAACACGGATTTGCACTCAACTGGGAAGATTTGTTACTTTGGGCCCTACCTCGAATCCAGACTTTCCAGTCTACAATGGATGGCTCAGCCAGTGCATTAAGGACATCGGGAACATAAATCCTGGTTTCTGGGAGTCAATACTGAATATGCCTTTGTGTTGGAGGCAGCCTATATTTTCAACTCATTTGGAGGTCAGGAGTACCCAGGCCTGTTCTTTCACCCACACTGAGAAATTTAAGCACATTCAAAACCCTCTAGCTACCTTTCTTTACCCAAACTCACTGAGCAATTTTTAACAGATGAACGTAGTTTACTTATTTTTTTAATTTACTTCTTTGGTTTGAAATGTCTTTGGTTTCCTTCAGGTTTTGTGCTGCAAATTTATCAATAACACCGAAATTTAAATTTGTCAATAAGGTGTGCAACCAAAACAACAACATATAAAGTCGGTGTAGCAAAGAAAGGAAGCAGAAATGTTGCTAAAATTTATTCAGGATATTTACAATTAATCTGCTCCCTCCTAACCTCACTGTTCTTCACTCCTAACTTCACAGTCAGGACGTAGGGTATTCATGGCAAGGTAGTGTGAATCTCTTCGTGTTCACGGAAATCTGTCCTGCAGACATTAATGCCTCAGCTCCGCTCCCTGCGTGGCTGGACATAGCCCAGCACCTTGCTGTCTCCGTGCCCTGCAAATACAGTGCCCCACACCTCCCAGCTGGAAAGCTTCAATTTGGAGGGTGGAAGAATGGCCTGGTGTTTAAGTTACTAGATTGAGATGCTTCCCGGCTAAAAAAGTGAAAAATTGTTTTCTTTAAACAAACGTGATTTAATCTGACCTTCAGTAAATCTGCTAACTTCAGTTTTCCCCGTGCAAATTAGGTACTGTCAGGCTAAATTGATTGGATATCTGGTGGTAGGAGGGAAAACCTAATTATTTTAAAAAAGACCCAAATCCTGCTTCACAGACAGAGCTCATCTCTTGTGAGTAGGACAGAGTTATTACAGAAAACAGCAGTAGTCATACTAGTGACAGGCTCTGGTTTGTTTAAATAGGTCCTGTTAACATTTAAGACTTTTTTTCCCCTTTTAAAATTTCCATTTTGAAGTTCATGGTGATTCATGATAATATGTTTTTCCTTTTGTGGTTAACACGTTGACCCAGCATCTCGGCAGCAGCACTGAGAAGCTGTGGTGGTGAATCCAGGTCCTCAGGTCTCTGAAGGAAGCACCCATGAACGGCTCCCTGGGATTAAGGAGGAAGCGGAGGTTTTAATGAAGCATACTCCATTCTTCAAAGGGGTGAAGGGAGGTGAGGGAAGCCCCTGTTTGCTTATGCGATTATTGCTAATTACTGTAATTGAACGTCCTCATGACAGGAATATTTGGTGCCTGAGGTAAAGCTTGTTTGCTTCCATTCCTTTTTTTCAACTGTCTCGTGGTGCCCTCTCGAGGTAGGAGAGCAGCCCATTTTATTTGCTATTTTATGGCAGCTGGAACACAAACTGGAAACACAGAGCCTGGTGAAGAAGCTGAGAAATTGCTGTTTGCTTTGAAAAAGAAATTAAATTTGCTATAACTCGATGCAAAGCCAATGTTTTTTTTGGATTCCCATTTAAAAAAGCATGCCTATCCCTTTGCCTCCAGCTTTTCCACTAGAAAGGACAGAAAAAACACGGGAGATACTTCTTCGTAATGCCCTGAGGTCACAAAGGTACGTTTCATGGGCAATGCACCTTTGTGAAATGCATTTCATGGATTTCATGCCAGCTGATCATTGCAAGGTTAAAGTTTCCATGCAGGAAGGGAACGCATTTCCCACAACATGCTCTTCTGCCCTTGAAGTTCAGCAAAAAATGCATCAAGAAATGCTGACATGTTTGGATACTAAAGTGGATTATGAAGCCTTGACATATTAGGAAGGCCAGCCTTTGGGCTCAAGTCAACCAGAGGGCATTGTGCTTGTGGGGAAGGTTTGTGAGTGAGGTACTTATCCCTCCTGGTTAGGGGGAAGCCAAGTGCCTTGGATGTGATCAGCACATTACTGCGAAGGACCACAAGCTATATGTTTCTCTTTAAAAGTGACTATTAGATGCTTGGTCTTGAAATATCTCTTGCCAGGTGATAACAGATTCCACAAATGCCTCATCTTAAATCCAACAAGGGGCAAGGATTGGCAGTATCGTGGGTCCTCAAGAGTCAGTGAATTAATCAGTTTTGTTTTGGACTGGGATAAGGTTGATGCTGAGTGTTTGGGGCAAGGGCAGCCTGTTTGAGAGATGAGCATGCTATGGGTGCACGCTGAATTATTAGTAGTCTCCCTTACAGCTGAGTAGGATATATTTCACCTCACTGTGCAGCCTCTGCCATCACCTTCTCACGGGATCCTACTGAGTTGCCCCAGGCCATTTCTTTCTGCCTCACCTGGAGTACTGCGTCCAATTCTGGAGCCCCTACTACAAGAAAGATATGGATGTGCTGGAACGTGCCCAGAGAAGGGCCACGAGGATGATCAGAGGGCTGGAGCACCTCTCCTATGAGGACAGACTGAGAGAGTTGTGGTTGTTCAGTCTGGAAAAAAGAAGGCTCCGAGGAGACCTTATAGTGGCCTTCCAGTATCTTAAGGGGGCCTACAAGAAAGCTGGTGAGGGACTTTTTAGGATGTCGGGTAATGGTAGGACCAGAGGGAATGGATTAAAACTAGAGATGGGTCGATTCAGACTGGACATTAGGAAGAAGTTCTTCACCATGAGGGTGGTGAGACACTGGCACAGGTTGCCCAGAGAGGTGGTGGAAGCCCCATCCCTGGAGGTTTTTAAGGCCAGGCTGGATGGGGCTCTGAGCAACCTGATCTAGTGGGAGATACCCCTGCCCTTGGCAGGGGGGTTGGCACTAGATGATCTTTAAGGTCCCTTCTAACCCTAAGAATTCTATGATCCCATTCAATGCAGGTTTCAGGAGAATAGACACAGGACCCAATTGCTGGCTGTATTTTTTTGAAGCCTGAGTCCTTTCAGACCTCTTTCCCCTTCCAGGTGCCCTAGCAGCAGTAATCACCATGAAGTCTGCTATGTCTGTTTGATCAAAAACTCTGTTTCTTTGTTCCCGATGTACCCTTCAGATTAGATGAGCAGAGAGTGCTTGGTGTAGGCTTATGTTCAGACCTGGGAGCAGCAGAGGCTATGGCAGGCCATGGAGGTAAGTGCACCAACAAGGCTCACCAACATGATGGGGTGATGAATGCGACTCTACTTGGTTGTCTCAGCAAGTGGTGTGACACCTTTTCTCCTCCTGATAGCATGACAGCTGTGATTTTCTGAGGCACCTGAAGCAGTTGGCACCCGAGGAGCAAGATTTTCTCAATGGAGTGTTTTTTGCTCAGATTTTCCTCTGCTGCTATTATAGACTGCAGACTTTGTGAACTACAGCCCCTCCTCCATCCTGGCTTTTATGTGCAGCGCAGTTTTGGAGTTCAGAAGGCTTTTCGTGTGTTGATTTTGTGCCCATATTGAATACATTTTAAAAATACTTCTCTTTTAAATATCTCTGCTTCTCATGGATAACTTTTGATGGGGACATTTGGAAATAAATGTAAACAAATGCTGAACAACATGCTGAATCTGAAGGCATAAATCCCCTCCACAGAGCTGCAAATTGAAGACTCAAAGCTCCTGTTGTGTTGAAAAGAGGGACTCTTGGGCCCGACAAGGGGTAAGATGTTAATAAAACCTTTGTTCGCTGTTACAATAGGGAACAGCTAAGTGTGGTTTGGGGTTTCTGCCAAGTTAACCCTGACTTATTCCCATTGTCACAAGTACTGCTAAGAAACCCCTTAACATGTTATTAAAGATAAAGAATGAAAAACAGTTAATACTTTTCATTTTGAATGCCGTATTTAAAGCAAAAGCTTTCATTTTAAAAACATCCTTTATTTCCTTTCCCTAGTTGCTAGACTAGGGGCTCTAAAGAAAATTCACATTTTATGTGTCATTAACTTTCTTTTTGTGAGGAAAAAACAAAGCTAGCTTACATGGTCTGAAACTGGCACTGCTGTTAATATTACAGGAGTCTTATTTTCTCTAAGATGAAAGTGCAGGTGTTCTGAGTCCCCCCAAACACATGCTAACCTGGCTTATTTGATCGTTTCCTTCCCTGTGGTCTGCTGGTCTCTGCCCATCTGTGGTCTCTTGCTCTGTTGTTGTTAGTTCCTTGGGGCAGGAACTATGTGCAGAGCATTCAGATCCATGACTGGACGGAATTGCTTATGATAATGTGAATAATAACAACAAAAAGCCATGGAGAAATAAGACAACATTCAATCAGCATTTCAACTTTTGGTTTCTTCAGTGAATAAAGGCAAAAGAGAGACAGGTTCTGTCTACAGTCCTGCCTTTCATTTGCAAGCGTGCTATTAGGGAATCAGAGGCTACTCAATATGTGGTCTTGGAAACCCTTTGGATGAGTATTAGATTGTAGGAGGCATTGTTTTAGATGCGTCTTCATGAGAAGCTGATAGTAGGATGACAACAAGTAGTATTATCTTGACAACTAGGGAAGAAACGAAGGAGAGAGGTGGTGGGTGTACCTGAGTACTCTTTGGTCAGATCAGGATGTCTCGAGCATCAGACACAGGGGTGCAGTGGTGTCATGTTTAAAAGCAGGCTGGCAGAATACGCTGCGGCAATATTTACATTTC
This sequence comes from Rissa tridactyla, assembly GCF_028500815.1. Lineage (NCBI taxonomy): Eukaryota > Metazoa > Chordata > Aves > Charadriiformes > Laridae > Rissa > Rissa tridactyla. Next base: position 65,962,659 of record NC_071469.1, read on the forward strand.
TTTCAGCCCTCATATCTTCCTCTACTCTCCTTTGTGCCACCCACTCATCTTAGGAAAGGTGACATCTTTATCCTGGTAGAATTAACTAATCAAAATATGCTGCTGGTGATTTCAATTATAAATGTTTCCTCCCATTCTTAAAATGTTTCCACTTATTTTCTTGGCAGGACCTTGAGAATCTCTCCTGAGAGTTGCTTTCACATAGATATGCACAGAATAAATAGTTTATCTCCAGCTCCTGCTGACTTTCATGAATAATTTGATGTGAAAAGCTAAGTTGGACTTCTGCTGTGTCGGATAACTTGGGAGTACAAGCTTCTAATATTCCAGCCACAGACTGAAACAGACTTTCTAGTTGTAGAGGCCAAAGTGGCCTTTCTGGCTTCCACTCATCTGCAACCTTTCTTGGCAATTTCCTGTGCCGTACTTTTCCCTCCTTTAGCTACCTGGCTGCTTTGGGCTCCCCAGAAAACGAGAGAGGCTCTAGGGCTTCAGCTGGCAGGACTTCTCTTGTGAAGGAAAGCTATCTACTAAACAAAGAAGATTTTGTAGGACATAAGACTGTGATTTTTACTGTTTCTTGTTCACCTCCCTGGGTATATGCCAGAAAATACTGTGGTCACTCCTGAAGGTGAGGAGCTTGTTTTACGGGGAGTATTCATCTCCCCAGTCTCATTGAAGGCAAACAGAATTGCTTATCTGAGTAATGTCACACACGTGCCTAAATGATTGCAAGAGACTGAAAGGAGTTGGGAGCAGAAATAATAGCACTACTTTATCTCTCACAGAGCAGCGCCAACAAAATAATGAAGCCATGTGAATAAAGAACCAACATAATAATCAAGCTCTAACCATTTTTGGAAAATTAGCACTTCTTCCATAACAGTAACGGCTGCTGGGAAAATGGTACAAAATATTAACTGTCAGGTTAAGCACACCTTAATCAACATGTGCAGAGTCCCACTGATGTGTCCTCAAACCTGTTACTTAAGTACTTGTTAAGGCCAATTAAATAAACAAAATTTTAAAGCCTAATAGCATAAACCACGTAAATAACATAAAAGCGCCATAATGGTTGAATGGGTGGGTGTTTAGCCCTTCTTGATTTAAAACAGTGAAGTGAAAAATGTTGGAGCCCTTGAAGGTGATTTCGAAGACGAGGAAGTGACTGTGCTACACAAACAGCAATCAGAGACAATTAAGAGAACTGGGACAAGTGCCTCATTCTCTCCACAGACTGCATGGGAAATTGCACTTTACATTTCAGTCTCGTTGCATTTCAAATAAGGCCCCCCAGCTATGTCATTTTTCAAGTCCAACTCAAATCAAAAGGTATTGCTTAAAATCTTCCTATTACTCCAGAAGTGAAAGGAATGATTGTCTATGCTGATGAGCCTGGAAGATTGTCTTGGAAAGAATTTGACAGTTTTGTCTCCCAGTCCCATTATAATGTTATTACTGCCCCTGAAGAAGACTGACAGAGCCTGAATACCAGCGTAAGTATGGGGTAGTTTAGGATGGCTCTCTGCTGCCGCAGATTTCATGTTGTTTATCTGCACTGTAGAGAAACTGTGTGCATGTGTTTTCCTTTAAAGCTTAATCGGATGAAGAATCTTAGTGAGACCGTGTAGTAACAAAAGAACAGAAAATACAAGCAAGCTAAAAAAAAAACCCATAAAATTTGAAAGAATTAAAATAGGGAAATTTGCAAATAATTATCCATGTCTAATTATAACCCTATCTCAATGCAGAATGCACAGCGCATGAGTGATACTTTTCCAAGAGCTTTCTGATAAGCATGGAAATGTTTCAGTATGTGATTCAGGAATTTTGGATGTGCAGAAGTGGCCGTACTTTTGTAGCGTTCTTCCCAAAGACAATGAGCTTTCAGAGCTCTTGTAGCTGTTTTGGTTTGTCATAATACGCTATGGTGCCTAGAAATGAGCACCTTGGTTTTTAAACATGCTTAAATACCGATTTAAGTGACTAAGTTTCCCCCAGGGCATAATGCTCATCTGCGTGTCATTTGAGTAATGGTATAACTTTGGCTGGTATTTATCCTGTTAGTTATGAATAAGAAGTAATTGGGAAGTAAGATGAACATAATGAATTAAGTTATTAGAACATCAGTGCTTTTTTAATGTGATGCATATGCGAGACAGAGTGTTTACTTAAAAAAAACCCGAACAACAACGAAATAGTGGGGCTGTGGGAAGGGTTGAGAGCACGAATACATGCTAGAGGCACTGCCTGGTTGTACTGTCTCAGGCGCAGTGCTCGGCTAAATGCCTCTGCCCATGTTTCCATCTTGCTGCAGCCCGGGAGTGCTGGAACCCTGAGGAATCCTACTCCCAAGTGCCACTCGCTTCCCGAGGCCCCGGTGCAGCTGCTCTGTCTTCATCTCAGGCTGTGTGCCGGGGGAGCGAGTGGTGGCCCAGCCGCTGCTGCCGCCCCAACACCTGTTGGTGTGCCGAGGGACGCGGGGGGACTCTGTGCTTGGGCTGCCTGCCCCTGCGCTGCCCAGTGCCCTTCCCTTAACCGGCCCTGCCTCCTCTGCTACCGTCATGGAAACTGTAAGATGGAGGGGCCGTGTTGCATACACAGAAGTGATGCAAAAGCTTTGCCTTACAGCAATTTTCCCAAGGAATTATCAATTTCATCTTACCGTTTTCTTTGCATAAGGCACTTTTTGTCTTTCAAAGTTTGTTTTGTTTTGTTCTTTTTTAATGAAAAAGGCTCTAAATGTAGATGTTCAATTATAATGCTAATTAATAGAAAGTTAGTATAAGATCTCTTCACTCAGATACAATCAACTCTGCATAAACCGGGTCATTTTAGAAAACAAGAACCTAAATCAATTATTTCCAGATTAAAGATTTAAACTTTCACTTTTCACTTTATAACAATTGACCAAGAGATGAATTGCAGTTACGGTGACAACCTAGTACTTGCTCTCCTCAATCCAGTACCAAAGCTACCCAGATCTCTGTCAAAAAAAAAACCAACAATGCCTTTGATATGTGAGGGCTGCAGAGCAAATATGCACACTGAAATTAAGAGAAATTTGTAAAGGAAACAGGCTGCTTCTGAGCCAGGGATTGTAGAAGTCCTTTATAAATTGCGATGACCCCAACAAGAAGCCTTTCCAGCGTGTTGACAGAAAGCAAGTCCAGCTAGAACATTCGTGCATGGAACTACACAAAAGAAAGAAAAATTCTGAAAAACCATACTCACTGCTCTCAGAACCTTACCCCAGTGCCCAGAGTCACAACGGATGTCTCCAGCAGAAATCTCATGCACTTCAGTGGCACTTCCTTGGAGCATGGTACTACTTCACTAACAATTGTGCAGTTGGGTCCTAACCTGCTTGTTTTAAAACAGCTTTAGCAAAAATATATTTAGGGGCAAATTCTTGTCACAGTTAGACCAGTGGGAGTTTTGTGACTTAGTTTCTATATTATACAACAATATAACTTCTCTTACATTTTCATGTACCTCAAATATGATACTCCTAACCGGAAGGAACACATTCATGTACATAAAAACTATGTGTATAAAAATGAATGTTTATTATTTTATATTCAGTAGTAACTTTATGGCTCTGCATTAATATCTCTCTGTTGTTTTCTGAAAGAGAGCTGAAAGACCAATGGGAGCAAAATACCAACCTGAGATAGCAATCTAGCAAGAAAAGCAGTGGTGTCACTGCAGAGGGACTTCCAGCAGAAGAAATGACACATTTACTGAGACTGTCAGTCCAAATCCATGCTGCTTTGGTACTCCGGATAAAGATCAGGCCAACTTAAGAGCTGGTGACACGCCACACAGACAGATGGACAGATTGTTGAGCAACACAGAGACCATGCAGGAGCATCAAGTGTGGATTCTAAAGGCAGCATTCCCAACTGGGAGACTGCAGACAGCTGCCCAGCCTTAATCTTTTAAAAACAGTTTCTGATTTAGGAAACGCCGCAGTTCGTATGGTTCTAGACGATGTAACGTACTGAACAAACCAGGGATGGGAAGGGGTATTGTTATTTCATGTTGGTAAAATAGGCTTGAGCAGCACAAAGAGAAGGAAGCGAAGAAGGGGCCTTCCCTCTGAGCCCTGGAGAGAGTGAGGGTGAGAAATGGTGACGGAATTCCGCTGTGCTTTTCTGTGGCAAGGCCAAACAGATCCCACACACTGCTGAGCAGAGCAGCAGAGGGAGTGCCAAAGCTGCTTGTTGGATGGGGAGGAGATGGGGAGGATTCAGAAACTGGAATTCATCATAAACTCACACTTCAGTCTTCCTCTCCAAAGAGGATCAGAGTCAGGGTAGGGGCACTGTGCGACAACTTTCCTCAGACAAGGGTAGCATTTACTAGACAAGATAAACTCGGACTCTTGACTTATTATAGGCTGCAAAACCCAAAGGTGAAGACCTGATGCCAACGCATTTCTTTTCTGAGGGAAATAGTTTAAAAGATATTATCTGAATTTAAATATTTAGCTTTAAGCAGTTTCTTTCCTGGCACACCAAACTTTAGACAATTAAATTAAATTTGTGAACCTTAAGTAAAAATGGGATTGCTGTATAGGAATTTGAATGATTGGTCCTCATGTGCATCAGCATCCCTCTGACTTAAAATTTTTCATCCCTTCTGTTTGCAAAATGGATAGGGTCTTCCGAGGCAGATACTTGATCCAGACAGTACAATATTCTGTCTTCTAATAATCAGTCCAAGCTGCATTTCGAACACCACTTCTACTCCATTTTCTGTAATTCATTCATTATTTCTTCCAAAATCCGGTTTTGCCCCATGTATTTTGCCAGTGTTGATGCATATTGGGCAGTCAGGTCTAGAGTCATCCCAGGTTACTCTTGTTTGTGTTACTCTTGTTGTGAACTCAACTTATATTTAACCTGGGAATAACCATCATAAAAGGTTAACACAAGGGAGAAAAAAATAAATGCATCCAGTGCACTCAGTATCATGTCCACTTACAAATTGGGTTAGAAAGGGACAGGATGAGTGAAGGGACTGATAAAGGGCACAAGCACCTCATTTTTGGCAGTGCTTTAGCTTTGCTAAATCAGAAATCTGTTACCAACTAGAAGCACTGATTTATTGCGGGGTTCATCTCTTTGCATGCACCAAAGGGATAACAGAAAGCAGATAGCCTTGTTGGTGTTTGCAGAAGAAAGGAATACATTGACTTGTCTGAAACTTTTGTTCTCACACATGCATATGATCAGATTAACGTTGTGGGGTCTAAATGGGGCTGTGCATGTGTCAATTACAAAAAAACACACCAGGAGTGTATTTTGATGGTGAAGAAAAAACTTAAAGCAGCACCTTTAATAAATATTAGCATATTACCTAATTCTTTTGAAGTTCCTGGAAGAAGAAACACCTTTCCGTGAATGCACTTGCCTAAGACCTTTGTTCTTCTATCTGAGTCAGACACAACCAGTTCCTGTTAATTTTGCAGTGAGGTGGGCATGCAGCTACACTTTTTGGACTTCTACAGATTATGCTTACAAGCTTAATAACAATTATATGCCTACAGTACACTAAATAAAAGAAATACAGTGAAGGAACATAAAGGGTATGAGGTTGTCAGCAAAATGTTTATACTTTAGGATGAAGTATATCAACAGTATGTCTAGGCCAGCTGACCCATGAACACTTCTACTTCCATCTCAGGACAAAACTTTGGGACTTTCTTCCGTGGCCTCTCTAGTTCTCACATAAAGGTAACATGCACAACATGCCAGTGGTTGTGTTGTATCCAGGAGAGCTCTGATTTGGATCATCGGAGGCCCAAGACCATGTCTGTCAGCGTAAACATTATCTAACTGTTGGCTCTATCTTGGCGTGCAAAGATCAAGCGCAGAACACCGTGCACCACCAGCAGAGAGAAAGACATTACTGTGACCCCACCTCCAAGTCAGTGATGTCTCAAAGGGGTGAATCTGGATTTAAGTCTGCCTTGGCTTTTTTAAGGTCACCGATTCTCTCTAAAGAAACAAAACAACACATATTGTGTGCGCACAGACACACACACACACTAATTAAAAGAATTAAGATGGAAATTAGGTTGTGTTGCAAATCAAGAGTCTTGTTAAGTGGAAATTTGCCATATGCTCTCCAACACTAGACACAAAGAAGAGCCATTCTACTAACTTAAACCTCAGTTTTTCTGTAGGATTGGAGTGCACATTGCTGTCAATTGGCTTGTTTAGTTTAGTGTTTGTTTAATTAAATAATGTTTATTTGGGGGACTGAATACCAAGGTTACTTTGAAGAAGTTTTTGGAAACTTTTTCTCTCAGTCTGCAAAGCTTTCATTTTGAGGAGAAAGTAACACAAATAAGAAAATGCAGAGGTGCGAGCGGGCTTAGTGTAAAGAAGACTTGGAGGTTTATGTGTCTTCCTTCTTTTTTTTTTTTTAAACAGTCCAATTATGTACCACATAGCAGCAACTGGGCTAACAACAGCCATATGATGGAGTAGCTTCTAATCCGGTTGTGGGTCTAGCTCCATGAGACAGACTCCAAGTAGATGAGTTTTAAATCTCCTTAGAATTAAGAAGGGTTTGGCAACCAAATTAATTGTTTTGGAAAAATCCTGCTTTATGGATCATGAAGAGGATAAAAAGGGAAAAAACATGTCATCTGTAGTGGTTAGTCAGATGTTCTTTTGGAGTTACAACTATTTCCTCTCTAATTCCTCTTCTTGTTGACATTCCCGTTAAAAGAATAATGAGTACTATGTTCGTTGCCTTAGTGCTACTCATCCCTGTGTACGTTACGAAATCTTTGCATTAAGCTACCCAAATGGATTGAATCGTATTGTAAGGCAGACATTAAAAACAATTGCACTCAACTGTAAGCACGCGTAAAAGCGAAGCATAAACTGATACACTACAATACAAGTGGTAATAATTGCTGGTACCCTGCACAGTAGTTTGTTTCAAAGAGGCGGTGGGGCCCAGACAACCGAGAGCAGGCATCAGTCTGGTTTAGCAGGACTGAATTATTTCACTCTTTGGATTTTTAATATTTATGTAGTTACCCTTTTACCAGTGAGGCTGTGATGCTTTGGAAAAATATGTTATATGTATTATTAGTGCCATGTTTCAATAATGGGAGACAATTAAACAATCGCTGGGTAATAGTTTCCCAGGTGTAATTCTATTTTATATATTTTGTAGATATGTAATGTATTCTCACAGAGGCTACATTACTTAATTACCCAATGCTTTTAAAGTATTTTGGTAAAAATAGGTGTGCAAAAAAAGGTATTATTATTTCACAGGTGGCATAAAAGCAGCTTCATTAAGGGGGCTGCTGCTAATAGTCTTTTAATACAGAAAGCCAGGAGATGGTTCTTCACATGGTACATTAAACAGTGAAATATGCCAATTTTGACTTGATTTCTATGCTGCTAAACTACCCCGCATTCATTTGCTTCAGCTTTAAGCCCTTCCATTCTAGTATTCTCTAGCCCCGGTTACAGAATTGCAGCTTGCTTTTCACCTATCTTCTAACAGTTCAACATAGATGTCTGGGTCCAGTCCATTGTTCCAATTGTATATAGTTTAAAAAGCTCTGCAGTATTTTACTCTTTCCATTATATCTTGGCTTCCCTGAGCGCTCTGCTCGCTGCATTTTGCTTGTGCTGGCTCTGTTTTCTAAACCCATTTATGGCTTTTTTTTTCTGTACACCCTTGTTCATTGGGGAGCTTAAATTGACTTCTCTCCATTCTGTTTCCTTAACTAAAAACGCACCATTAAGGTTGATTGAAGTCTTTTGAAAACACTTCATAAAAAATGAAAGGCCATAAGAAATTAGGCTACCAGTGTTTGCAAATACCTGTTTTCAGCCAAATTGATGGGAAGGAATAAGAAGTGAAATTTAAAAATGCTACTGATATATATTTGTTTGCTACTTATTTTTATGAGACTAGAAAAAGCATGTGTAAAACATTTTGAGGAATAAAATATTGAGACATTAACAAAATGTGTCATGCACTATCTTTTCGTTGCAGAAAGCTTTTACCCCCCAAAACATCAGGAGCAGTTCTGAAGACAGAAAGTGGCATAATGAACAGAAGCATCTGGATCAGTTATTTTCACGATTTTCTTTCTAAATCTTTTTTTTATTCTTAAATACTTCTCTTCAGAGAACATGAAAACTATTTCTTTCTCAGAGTAACGCTTGAACCATGGAATAACATATTTATCAGGAATAGGAGGGGTTCTTAAGAAATTGCTTTACAAATGGGAGAAAAAGAAAAGTTAATTAAATCAGCAAAACTTTGAGTCTCCTTTCAGCACAAAAACATCTGTGCAGTGGCTGAGGAAATTAAGTGTGTTTTACATTACGTACATGTACACTTAACAAAGCCGCCTCGCTTCACAAATCACCCAACAGGAATAAGGAAAGTCATTCCGAACAGCACGCTGAATTGTCAAGGAAAATTTTGTGGGCATATGGAAATGCATCGACTTTAAAAAGAGAAATATCAAGAGGGATTTGCAGAAAGTTAAAAGCAAAGCAAGCGCTTTAGAATCAAAAGTGATTACACGGAAAATGGCAGCTTGCTTGTCAGAGCAGCTGCGGCGGCTTCCTCACCAAACAAAATACTAATCGTTCCAGCTGTTTCCAGGCTCTCCTAATACTGATGCTTATCGTTAAAAGAGTATATGCTTTAGAAATGTGGAAAGCTCTGAAAGGAAAATTATTTAATTTTAGTTTATTTTTAGATAATTTTTCAGACAACTGCCAAACTTGTTTTATTTACGAGATATATTAGTTCTATGGCTTTTTCTGTTTTCAGAAATGGAGAGATTCATTCTGACAGTCATCCCACTAAATGTAGACATCTAAAATGAGGAAGACTTTCGGTATAAGACTTCTGTTATGGAACAGTAGCAAAAAATCTGCATAGTGTGAGTTTTACTTAATAGAATTTTTCCAACAAAAAAATCTTAATGTGGACCCCACTCCCCCACCTAGCCCAAAGATCAAACTCAGGTTTGAATTCAAGATCAAACAAACTTGTAAATGAAAGCTGTTCCCAGGCTTTGCCTTTAATATTATGATCCATTTAAAATTTTTGTTCCTTTTTGTTTTATAAAAACAATAGAATAAGCCCGCCAGACCTCAAATGCGGTACTATTTGATGATGTACGGTGAACACAAATTGTAGCATACTGTATCACTTCCTTTAGAAATTCTCCCGTTAATGGAGGAAAAGAGCAGCGAGATCAACGAGAGAAGTAGCTAAGTACAAGGAGGTCATGCAGCAGCGATGAGTTCTGTAGCGGAGGTACAAGGAAACCCTGTCAGTTTCCATCCCATTAAACAAGCTATGAGCCATGTGTTGGACTCGCTGGGATTACCAGCAAACCCCTACCAAGCTGCGTGCTAGCTCTTGCTCACATCCCCCATCAATTATTCAGTTCCTTTTATGCAAATAATGTTTCATAGAAGCAGTGGAGATCCATAATGGGAAAAAAAGTAACATCCATTTAGAAGAATTAAATGGTAGATGAAAAGTGTGACACTTTGCAGGCAAAAGCTATTGAAATGGTGCAGCACCAATACTTTTTAAATGTCTGCACGCATGCACGGATGGGGAGATTCAAAGTTTTGTTTACTTTTTTTTGACAATCAACTTTATACAAAATGAAGTAAGAAGGCAATAGACAAAGGCTCCTGCATTCAGAGTTCTGCCTCGGGGACAGTTGCAGAAGCGAGGCCTCTGTAGCAGATCTGCCTGTGTTCTTCAGGCTCTAAGCTTTCATTTTGTATTTTACAGGGAATGTATGCAATAAGCCTGGATGCGAATGGTGTTTATACTAAAGAGAGGCTTCACTGTTCTTTAGAGTCAGGAGTCAGAAAAAAGCTAAAGGCCGCTCCTGCATCCTTTGATCGGGCAAAACATCCCATTGATTTCAATGCATATATGGGATCAAAACTTCCTTGCTGTAGCACCGCTACAGTTCACTGGGCCAAATTCAGTACTGGTGTATGCAGAGGCAGTGCCATTCCCGTCAGTGGGAGTAAGTCTGCTGAGCGAGATTCAACAAAGATGCTCCGAGAAGGCTTGCTTTCTTCTGAGATTCTTCCCACAAAAGAGATTGATAGGTAAATACAGACAATCCTGGGTGCATCCAGCCAAAGAACTGATCATGGCTCTACTGCAAGCCTTTAAATCCTTGTCTGGGATTTTACTTGAAGGTTTATCCCTCTTCTTGTCAGTAAACTAAGTATAGTCTTCCTGCTGTTTGACCACTTATGTCTGGGTCTACACTGCCAAGTTTGGGAGCGATGATACCCCACTAATGCCTCTCCACTGCAAAGGCTGAGGTGGAGCTGCTTGTCATGAATGTAAATAGGTCAAGACCACCATCGTCCTGTGCACTCCAACATCAATTAGAGAATCTCAAAATAACCTTGAATTTTATACCAGAAAACCAGTGTTTAATAAGGCAGAAGCACAGAAAGAGGACCACAGCCTCAAGGTTTCTATCTGTGTCCTGCTGCAGCCCCTTTGCCACACTTTGCTAGTGGAACTCTTTGTGTGCAAGGAGTGTGAATCAAAAGCAAACAAAATGTTATTAAATCTTTCGACTTAATTCTGGGAGACAATACCTAAACACTAAAAAACTTCTTGTGGCTTGAATCTGTATTTCCTGGAACTCACATACATGCTCCAGCGTTTTAACTATCTCTTCTAGACACGAAGACATCTCTTCTAAAAGCTTTGTAATGTGAATGCCCTGTATACTTATGGTGCTTCTGCATTTAACTATCTTTAATTATACTGTTATTCACAAAGGAAATTTTTTGCTAGACCAGGAGAGACTGAAAGTGTGTTTAAATGGAGTGCAGTTAGCCCCCCAAAGAGAAATATGCTTCCATTATAAAATTCTACACTGAAAAACGCCCTGGAAATAGGCAAAGGTGGAATTTAAAATCCCTGAAAGAGATGGAAATTTGAAAGACTATTACACACAAGCATAGATAAGTTCAGACGATTAAAAAGAAGCAAATCTATAGGGGGTACACACCTATTTCTAATGTCATGTTCACCACATTGTGCTTTTACAGCCTAGAGAAATGAAAGCCATTCACCTGTAACAGGCTGGCAGAGCAATGCTCTCCATCTCAAATGGAGAAGCTCACAGAAGCTCCAGGTCCTTTAAAAAACTTTGGCTTCTTTAAGGCACAGGATATTTCTACTCAGGGTTTTACAAGGGGCTTTCTGTAGGGTTGAAAATGACATGTAGAGCACAAGAGCAAAAAACTGCACTGAGCAGTCTCTGCAGAGAGCTATCTGTGCCCACTCTCATCCCTTTCCTCTCCCCTTATCCCTAGCTAAGGCCAACTGTTAATTCTTGCCTTAAAATTGAGTTGTTGTCTGTGGAGGGCTGGGACTGACCTTGTACAGAGATCAATAACGCAAGGCCGTGAGTACCACATGCTGCATGAGCAGTCCTGCTTTTTCCTCCACATAGTACTTTTACAACCAGTCCACTCATAAGGGGCTGTCTTCTGTTTTGTTTCGTTCCTCTGCCTCCATCAGCTACACCTGTACTCCTCTCTCTGCTTTGGGCTCGCCTTAGAGGTACAAACTGTTTTCCCTGACATTACTGTGTCCTTTTTCAGGTCCCTCTAGCTCTCCTGCGATGAACAAAACCTAACTGCTAGCAGGTGACAGCCAGGCAGTGACCTTTAGATGCAATGTGATCCAAGGTGTCTGTACAAAAACCAGGAGTCACACCCAGACCCATTTCACAAGAAGTCAGGGCTCCAAATTAATCAGAAAGCAAAACGCATCTGACCCAAAGGCTGTGCTGCTCTCACAGACCCGCGTTGAGCTCTGCCAACACTGCAAGTGGTCTTTCCTTGCCTTAAAATTTCAAGAATAGGATTTAAATCTTCGGTTTATTCTGGTGCAGATCTGCCATAGCCCGGCTGAAGTGAGGAGGGAGTCCCTGTCACCCTGTGTACTCATGGCCTGTCTTGGTAGCTCTGATGTAGAAAATCAGCAGTACAACAAAGACACCTCGTGGCTGTCCTGCAAACCGCACGCCAGACAAAGACAACTTACCAGCCAGAAAGGGGATCTGACCACAACCTGAGTGTCTGTGGTTTGGTAACAATCTTCACACTTGCTGCCCGCCATCTATTTCTAAGTATAATTAATAGTAATCCCTCTTTCAAATCACCTAGGAGAAACAAACAAAGTATTGTTTGTTTGAGTTGATGAGTATAATCATCTCTTAATTGTCAAAATTAAATCATACAATTCATAGAAATTTGATGATGGCTTCCAAATTAAGCATAGAAACTCAAATTATTAAATTAAAAAAACCCACAGTAGCTCTAGTAGTAATTTCATTTGGCCTGACATGTGTCCCCTCACTACAAAAAAGACATTGAGGTGCTCGAGCGGGTCCAGAGAAGGGCAACGAAGCTGGTGAGGGGTCTGGAGAATAAGTCTCTTAGCCTGGAGAAAAGGAGGTTGAAGGGAGACCTTATCGCTCTCTACAACTACCTGAAAGGAGGGTGTAGAGAGGTGGGGGTCAGTCTCTTCTCCCAAGTAACAGGCGATAGGATAAGAGAAAATGGCCCCAAGTTGCGCCAGGGGAGGTTTAGATTGGATATTAGGAAAAATTTCTTCACCAAAAGGGTTGTCAAGCATTGGAACAGGCTGCCCAGGCAAGTGGTGGAGTCGCCATCCCTGGAAGTATTTAAGAGACGTGTAGACATGGCGCTTAGAGACATGGTTTAGTGATGGTTTTTGTCAGTCTTAGGTTAACAGTTGGACTAGATGATCTGAAAGGTCCCTTCCAACCTAGACGATTCTATGATTCTATGATAGGCAAAGTGAATGTAATGAAAAATTTATCAAGTCTGGAAGTAAGCTCTTACATTAGGGATAGTACTTTAAAGTCTTCTAAGAATTTTCATTTCATACTAGCATGATAAGTTATCAACATTTACTTTTAAAATACTTATAATTTTATGAGAAATCAGCAGATATATAACATCGTTATAGTTTTGTATACCAGTGTATTTTTAAGACCCTATGTATGCTGATACACTATCCCCAAACCCCTATATTTTTAAAAACATATGAAAAGTGAAAGGTATTTTTTTAAAAATAGATGGAATAATAAAGTCCATAATTACATTCAGATGTAGTTTCATTGCTATTCCTTGTGTCCATTCACACACAGATATATGTGAGAAAGGCTCTATAGGTACAGTAAGCGCATCGATTATAGGGAAGTAGCAATTTTTGTGATTATCTAAAACTGTGTTTCTGAACAGCAAAACAAAATAATGCATAGCAAATTTACCAGCATAAAACCTTGATCTGAGATTTACTTAATTCATTATAATATAACCCATGATATTTTCCCAGTTTAGTAAAAAGGAAGAGTAATTAATTCCGGCCATAAAGCTCTTGGAAAAAAGACCAACCCAGTACCTAATAAAGGTGGAGAGATCAGCCTCTGCCCTCTGTTTTTCCAGTGCAAATCTGAAGAAATTATAATGAATTCAGACTTCTTGTCAACAGAATTCTGAGATTTTATTGCTGATTTATACCAGGGTGAGTGAAAACAGAAAAAGCCAAAGGGATCTCTGATTCCCACAAGATCCAGATATTCTGCACGTGTGCAAATGGTTGCTTCACTGAATTAAATAATTTCATTACGTAATCGATATTTCATATTCATTATACATTCACAATCAGTGTGTTAAAATAAAAGTTCAAATGTCCAAATTATCCCGTCAGTAACACCACTCGAGTCTGTGGAGTAATCTGTAGGAAGATTTTTTTTTTCCCCAGAATTTCTCTAATTTTCACAGCACTTTTGACTCTTACGGTTGATTTAATGTGGAAAGGCAAGAAACAATTCCAAGTCAAACCACTGAGAGTTTGTTTTAAAAAGTATCCTTTAATTTAGAGAATAATCATAATAATACATATTTAATACATTAATAACATGACATTCAGTCCAGTCATGCACTTCCATGACAATAACTTTGTTATGTACCCTTCATGGATGAAATCAGGACTTCGCTTAAGTAACTTGGAGCTCTACTTCTAACACAGCCAAGCCAAGATTTCACTATGTACTTCAGTACATTCCTCTACAAGCATTTTCAGATTTTTTTTTGTCTTATGAAGAAGAGATTATTTACAAAGAAGAGATTATTTACAAAGAAGATGAAATACTGAATTCCCTTAGGATCAGCATTGTAAATATACCCAGGTATTGCTCTGTTAACCCTGTGAGGCTTAAATATTTTACTAGTTTTAATCCTACTGAAAATCAACTATTGTATTCCCCGTATTAACAGGTGGTTCACAAATGACAAGAAGAGAAATATACCATTAGTGGTTCGTAGGCATCCTGTTGCATCTTTTAACTCCAATCTAACTTGTTGATTTTTTTGTATAAGGAGAAAGCATTTAACCCTGTTCAGCAGTGGTACCATGAAAACAGTACTGACCTGATACTAGGGAGCATGTGTCCCAGAATGTGACCTGAAAGAACTGGTAAGATGGTAACATATTATCTTATTATCACTCTCATCTACAAGCAGCTGACGGATGGAGTGACCACCTACTGCTTTGTGCCATCAAAGGATAAAAAGCCAATGCTCTAAAACACAGGTGTTTCCTTTCAAGTGCAAATTATCTTTTTTTAATCATATATTTTTGGTAGAATTTGCCTTCTATTGAAATATAATTTATAACTATAATATTTAAAACTGAACAAAATGAAGCCTGGAAGATCTTAATATTCAGAAAGACAAACAAATGTGATGTTCTGTTTTAAGCGTGGGAATGTAGTAGAGACTCCAGTGGTAAAGCGAAGTTGTTTTGCACATTAAGCAAGGGTTCAGACTCCTTTTGTACATTAAACAGTGCATTACTAGCTCTCTAATAGAATGGGAAAATTCAAGAAAATCCATTTGTTACTTTTTGAAGTAAAATGAGCTGAAACCTTGTCTTTTAAGAGCTTTGCGTTACTGTGTGAGTTGTTTCTCCTCCTGATCGTAACAAAGGAAAAATACACGCGCTTTAAACTTTCAAGGGAAATATATATATTGTACGTAGACTGCGCTTGAATAAATTAGTTGGCAGCAAATTTAAGTTACTAATAAAAATCACACACAAGTGTTATGATTAACTAGGTCACACACAAACCTAAGGCAAAAAAACCTCCAAAGGGTAACTGTCCTAATAGGCGTCCACCAACCACTCACCCTGTGACCTACATGGCTAATTTTCATACAGCGTTTCCATATGTTGTAGTGGCTCACTAGCATAAAATTGTTAATTGAATGTTAGCTGTCCTAAGAAATGTCGTAGCTGCATGGTACCTTGAATATCCATGGAGGAAAGGACAGTGGGCTGACTTTGGGCATTGAAAGAGCATTGTCAAACTTAAAGCCTTAAAACTATTTGGACTCAGGAAACTAGGAGCTTCCTTCCTACATAGATACACAGTCAGAGTTGAACTTACATTACCATACAAACTAACTCTTTGACTACCAAAGATTAATGAAGAAATGCATGGGTTCCTATGTTTTCTGGTGATGGAATACAACTATAAATTTAGCTTAAATGATTACTGTAGTCTTCCTGCTTTGATGTACCAGTGAATCTTCCGTGAAGTTCAAAAAATAAGTACTGATTAAAGACTGATGCTGTAGACAGAAATAATGAAAAGTATCTCATAAGAACATTCGTGTTTCATTTTTACTTCAGGGCTGTGTGCAAAATTTCTCATTATTAATAGAATAAAATAAAAATATAAAATAATAGGTAAATATCAGTAACAGCTGATGCTAAGAGATGCTACAAATAAGTTAAAAAGTTTAGGGAAGGTAATGCTTCAAAGAAATATAACCACAGTAAGGTAAAAATTAGGCTGTTAAGACATCCGAATAGCTTTAACTCTGCCTGAAGAGATGCCATGAGGGGAAGGATTAAAGAAGGGGCCGATTTGTCCTAAAACATTACTTCATCTAACATGGGATAATGTGACTAGTGTTGCTTAATCAGAGTCAAACATTTTTTTTTATTATTATCTGGGTGCCTTAGTGGTGGTGTTCTAATTTTAGCATGTTGGATTTAATAAAAAGTAAGATTAAACTGGAACACCCAGACACTATACATAGTTTTGTAATGTTTCAACAAGCTGAGAGAAAGGGGAAAAGATCAAAGAACACATGTGGCATGTGAAGAAATGCAGACCTAGCTACTGGTAGAGGATGCTTGCTACAGCATCTCTTCTATGTTATTTAAAAATATATGGTCTCCATTTGTTGGTTTTTTAATCTGTGAAAATCAATCTATAACACGGGGATGGAGTCATACATGCTGTTTTAAGCCAGAAAAAAACCGCACTTTTTAAGTAAAACAGAAGAACCTCTAAAAGGACAGTGTGCAGTTAAGATAGAATCCAGTCCTGTGAAGAGGGTGATGATAACTGTTTGACTCAGGTGGTGCAGGAGCCAACAAGGAGAGGAGTGCTACTGGACCTAGTACTGACAAACACAGAGGGACTGGTGGAGGACATTAAGGTTGGGGGCAGCCTTGGCTGTAGTGATCACGAGAAGGCAGAGTTCAGGATCGTGGGAGGTATTCACAAAACAACAAGTAGGATTGCAGCCTTGGACTTCAGGAGGGCTAACTTTGACCTCTTCAAGAAACTGCTTGGAGAGATGCCATGGGCTATGGCTCTGGAAGGTAGGGGGGCTCAAGAGACCTGGTTGATATTCAAATACCACTTTCTCCAAGCTCAGGATCGGTGCACCCCTAAGAGCAAGAAATCAGGCAAGGGACGCAGGAGACCTGCATGCTTGAGCAGGGAGCCTCTGAAAAAGCTCAAGTGGAAGAAGGAAGTTTACAGCAAGGGGAAGAAGGGACTGACCACTTGGGAAGATTACAAGAATGCTGTCAGAGTATGCAGGGATGAAACGAGGAAAGGCAAGGCCTCCTTGGAATTAGACCTGGCAAGGGGTGTCAAGGTCAACAGGAAGGATTTCTTCAAATATATCAGAGGCAAAAGGAAAACTAGAGGAAATGTAGGCCTGCTGTTGAATGAGACAGGAGCCATGGTGACAGAGGATGCGGAGAAGGTGGAGTTACTGAATGCCTTCTTTGCTTCAGTCTTTACTGCTCGGCCCAGCCCTCAGGAGTCCAAGACTGTGGAGGTAACAGGGAAAGTCTGGATGAAGGAAAACTTCCCCTTGGTTGAGGATGATCAAGTTAGAGATCAATTAAGTAAACTGGATATCCACAAGTCCATGGGTCCCGAAGGGATGCACCTGGGAGTGCTGAGGGAGCTGGCAGAAGCCATTGCTGGGCTGCTCTCCATCATTTTTGAAAGGTCCTGGAGAACAGGCGAGGTGCCTGAGGACTGGAGGCCTGGTGACCAATGTCAATCCAGTCTTCAAAAAGGGCAAGAGGGAAGACCCAGGGAACTACAGGCTGGTCAGCCTCACCTCCATCCCTGGAAAGATGATGGAACAGCTTGTTCTGGGCGTCATCTCAAAGTACGTGGAGGAAAAGAAAGCTATCAGAAGTACTCAACACATATTCACCAAGGGGAAATCTTGTCTGACTAATCTGATAGCCTTCTGTGGTGGCATGACTGGGTGGATAGATGAGGGGAGGGCAGTGGATGTTGTCCAACCTTGACTTCAGCAAGGCTTTTGACACAGTCTCCCACAGCATCCTCACAGGGAAGCTTAGGAAGTGTGGGTTAGATGAATGGACAGTGGGGTGGATTGAAAACTGGTTGAAAGACGGAGCTCAGAGGGTTGTGATTAGGGGCACAGAGTCTAATTGGAGGTCAGTGACGAGTGGTGTTCCCCAGGGGTCAGTACTGGGTCCAGCCCTGTTCAATATATTCATCAATGACCTGGATGAAGGGATAGAGTGCACCCTCAGCAAGTTTGCTGATGACACAAAGCTGGGAGGGGTGGCTGACACACCAGAAGGCTGTGCCGCCATACAGAGAGACCTGGACAGGCTGGAGATCTGGGCAGAGAGGAACCTTATGAAATTCAATAAGGGCAAGTGTAGGGTGCTGCACCTGGGGAGGAATAACCCCATGCACCAGTACAGGTCGGGGGCTGACCTGCTGGAGAGCAGCTGTGTGGAAAGAGACCTGGGAGTCCTGGTGGACACCAGGATGACCATGAGCCAGCAATGTGCCCTTGTGGCCAAAAAGGCCAGTGGCATCCTGGTGTGCATCAAGAAGAGTGTGGCCAGCAGGCTGAGGGAGGTCATCCTCCCCCTCTGTTCTGCCCTGGTAAGGCTGCATCTGGAGCACTGTGTCCAGTTCTGGGCTCCCCGGTTCAAGAAGGACAGGGAACTGCTGGAGAGGGTGCAGCAGAGAGCTACGAAGATGATTAGGGGACTGGAACACCTCTCTTATGAAGAAAGGCTGAGGGACTTGGGTCTCTTCAGTCTGGAAAAAAGACGGCTGAGGGGGGATCTTATCAACACTTATAAATACTTAAAGGATGGGTGTCAGGAGGATGGGGCCAGGCTCTTTTCAGTGGTGCCTGGGGACAGGACAAGAGGTAACGGGCGCAAACTTGAGCATAGGAAGTTCCACCTAAACATGAGGAGGAACTTCTTTCCTTTGAGGGTGGCAGAGCCCTGGCACAGGCTGCCCAGAGAGGTGGTGGAGTCTCCAACTCTGGAGACATTCAAACCCCACCTGGACACATTCCTGTGCAACCTGCTCTTGGTGACCCTGCTCTGGCAGGGGGGTTGGACTAGATGATCTCCAGAGGTCCCTTCCAACCCCTATCATTCTGTGATTCTGTGACTAGATCAAGGCTATGGGGAATTTAGTTCTGTATTAATTAGTCATGCTGAGTAGTCACTTCCTCTGACCACTGCTTTCTCAAATGTAACATCTGATTCAGCGTGGGACTATCTGGTTTAAATAAGGTTTATTTAAAGTGTTTCCTCTCTAGAGGTTTGGTGATATTAGTCACCAAAAATATATGTTCCTTTGGAAACTGTTCCTGTCATCTCTGTGCATATGTAAATACCAATTGAGGATGGTTGTGGAGAAGTATCTTTGGGTACAAGACCTTAATTATCTCTCTCTTTCATTGGCAAATACAGCCTACAGCTTTTAAACACATTTTTTCCGGTAGGGAAAAAGCATAGCTTATACCATGGTGTACAGGTATAATAATATATGAAGTATACCTAAGAAAAATGCTTGTTTGGGGTTAATCTTACATGAAATGCAACTATGCATACCGATGCCAGCAAGAATCACCTCACTAACTTACACAACTGATTTTGAGGGAATCACTTTAAGTAGTAAATGTTAGTAATCAAGATGGAAATTTAGAAGTCCTAGTGCCAGGCCTGTTTGTTCACTTCCCTGTTGTGGAGAAACGTTTGTTACAATAAGAAAACGCTGTTGTAACTTTCAGTCACACACTGGCTCATTCCAGCTGCTGGCAGTCAGTAATAGCAAGATACTGCTGTTTGTATCACAACTATTATATCTATTTAACCACAGTAACAGCTTTACCCTTGCATTTCTGCTACCATACTTAACAGTCTTAATTACTAAAAAAAAAAGAGACTTCATGCAACAGAAAACAAACAAAAAACTAAACCGGAAAGTCTTGAGTTAGTAACAGAACAGGATTAAGCACGAATTTGGGAGATACCAACTTATTTCTGTTAAACAGCTGGCTCCATTTTATAGTATAGTCATTGTTCTAATTGCAAAATTCTAAATTGTTGTCTAGATGTTTTCTTAGATGCATTGCAAGTTTTATCAGAAGAAAGAGAGTAAACACACTTTTGGTGGATCTGGAAACTGAGGTAAAGAAAATATGGCAGCATTTAGAGAAAGAAAAATAACATTTGAAGAAGCAGCAGTGTTTAGGGGTGGTAAGAGCCTCACCTGCCTGCATTTTCTGTGTTGCCCTGATGCAGCTGGCTGGTTGGAGGAGTAGCACTGTGGTGCACCAAATGGTTTAGAAGATTAGTTGCCGCTCCTTTGGCTTGCCTAAGAGCTCTTTCTGCATGGGTGCTTCAAAGATTATTTGTTGTAATTCCTGGGTTCTTAGACTTATCTGTGACACAAAATGCACACGGATATTCTCCCTGCAAAGTTTCACCCCAGCTGCCAGTCATCAAGTACTGCACTCATTCTTCTTTTCTTCTTAATTTTCCTCTCCAGAACAATGTTGCATCATTCCTTTCAGTTCCTGGCAAAGTTAAAACTTCAATAAATTAAAAGACAAACAAACAACCCAAAGCTTTTGAAAGCACTGAAAGGCTAATTCTTCTATCAATGATTCGGACTGAACCTGAAGATCCATCCTAGACTGAAGAACTGATATTTATTCCTCCAGAAAACACATTTCTCAGCTCTGGGAAGGTTGTGAGAAACTTACAGACTTGCAATATACCCAGGGAACATAAAAATGCCCTCTTAAAAATGCTTTACATGGCCATATAATAAGTAGCATGAAGGAGTATAACTATATTAGGCATTCAGGAATATGTAATCCTGTTTGTTTATGATTACTTTCATTTGACTTATTCAGTAGAAGCTCTTCAAGTTCATGACCAAATATAAGATCAGAGCCAAATAAATGGTTAATGTTTTCATTCAGATTCCCATTTGTGATTCTGAGAGGATTATGTCTTGTAAAGTTTGCTGGCAGTGTAGGAAATCCACAGTCCTTCGGAGAGTTTGCAACTGGGAAAGCCTTCATAAGAAAAATGAAAACAAAAATAAAGATTACTTATCTTGGTCTTTATGGTAGAAATGTCTTTTTGGTTTTCCAGTAATATAAACAGTAATGATTAACTTTTTGTGAGTGAAGAACTGTCAGATCAGTTCTTCAAATTACTCTTGTGAGCTTAAGATTTGACTATTGCACTTTCTAGATAAGCTGTCAAACACAGAAGCTATGTAAGCTGTGTACATTAACAACCACCAGTAGCTACAAAACTCAAATGCTTGAAACAAAATTGTAACCACTTCAAGAACAAAGCTACTGTAATGCACTGAAGCTGTTTTCACTGAGAAAGATGGAAAACAATACATTTTCAGTTGTAAACCCATTACAAGGGATGGCTGTCAGGGGGCTGATAGAAATTAATCTTTGGAAGGATCTTTATAATATTTTAAAATACTTAGTAGTTCCTAAGTCTCACGTTGTGACACCACTTCCTGCAGCAACTGATTTAAGGCTGTGTGCCAGTCTGTGCTGAGTTGTTAATTTTGTTAAAACTGGGTACAGTACAATGACAACGGTGATTGCCTCCTGTAAATCATCTCTAATTCACCAGTGACAACATTAAAATATTTAACCAATAGTATAAAAAAAGAAAATATTTTTATGTACAAAGTGTTCTGGTGTCTACCTAAAACAGTACTAAATAAAAAGTGCCAGCCTACTTTCTGCTGGGAAAATCTGTTTTGAAGCTTAAGATCAAAAGCACTTTTTAAGCTTAAACACTACCATACGGTTTCATTCTTACTTTCTAACAAGCACTTTAAAAAGCACAACTAAAATGCAACTGACAAACTTGAAAAATCTTTTGTGTTGTTCCACTTGAACGATCTAATGAGAAAATGGCTCAGTTCTGTTGTAGCTAATGAGGTATAACATCTTCACTGAACCTGAATATGAAACAGAGATTTCTCTAAAGATATAGTCTTAACACACTTCTATTGCTTTACGCATTCTGCCATATTTTTATTTAAGTGATGTCCAATGAATAAAAGCACAGGTCAGTTTTGAAATAAAACATTTACACATGAAATCACTCAATCCAAAAGTGCTTTGAACTCTTTGTACAAGCATTGTGGCTTCAAGGGGGAAAGTGTGTTTCACTAACTTACTAAGGTCCTGAGTCTGCAAACAGAGATATTAACATAGCCAGACAGAGATCTGTGATAACACATTTTTGACAGATGAAGTTCTGAGACAGAACCCAAGTGTACAAGGGTTTTAACCTATCTGGTTTCAGCAGTGACCTTCTATCAATGTGAAGAATGAGATTTGGCAAAACAGTGAAGATACCACTAATATCAGTATCAAATAATAGCATTTATTCTGGTAGTACCTAGAAGCTAATATCCTACTAAAGGGCTTTATTTGTATAATAATATATTTATGCCAAGAAATTTATGCAAGGATATAATAAGGACATAACCCATACGTGTGGGAAGCGTAAGATAACAGCAAAGAGGTTAGATTCAGTGCATCAAGTAGTATTTGCAGTTCAGCAACAGTTTAGATGTGGTTGGGCACGGTGACAGCATCATGGCAATAAAAAATTTAAGGAGACAATTGGAGTAGAATAACCTTGTGGTGTAGGTGTCTACTGGTAGTGCTTTGTATCTATAAAGCAAAGAGGTTTGAGGAAAAGCTGGACAGGTTGATGAGGACGGGAGAATAAAACTGATCGTACCAGTGATTCTCATCATCCTTAGTACTTGCATTTCAGATGTGTAAAAGAACTGTTTCTGTGTTCTGTAAAATATGAAACCGAGACATGAAGGGAGAACTGGCTTGAAGAACACAGAGAGGGAACAGACTCTAGATCTCCTCATTACTCTATTGGTCCTTCTGGGGAAACTGATGGTTCAAATGCATACTGCAGTCTTTTGAGCTGGAAGGAAAGAAGTCTGTCCTTCAAACAAATCTCCAGAGAAGTTTCATGCTGTGATACAGAAAACACAGATCTGCTGTGGGACAACAAACTCTTTCAGTGAGCGGGGTCATAGTGATAAACAGAACCACAGAGACAATGAACCTTCTGTTCATAGGAGACATGTGCTGGGCTAGCCTCCTCTCTGACTCCTTGCTGTTGTTATTGTTATTCTTGTATTTAGGAAACCTAACAGTGAATCCTACTAAAAATCTCTGTTTCAGTGAATTTATACTGTAAAATGAGATGAGGCACACCCAATGAAGGCAGACAGACTGACAGATGGGTGAGCACAAGAAAATAATGAGCAATAAAATTGGTCAGTGTGACAGACAATGGTCACAGCAGATGCCCAACTGCTGTGAAGCTTTCTTTTGGTTTCATAGTCGGTGATAATTTCCGGACAAGGTTTGGAGTAAAACAACAAGGTAGCTTTTCCAGGGACCCCCTTCCCAACAAAAGGAGTAGCAAAGGTAGAAATATGGCAGTGAAAAAGGGGTGTTGATGACCAGTAACAGCGGTCAGCTCATGGTATGCAATTGCATCTCAAGGCATTAGGACATGACCTCACCCTCAACAAGAAGCATGGGGATAGGCAAGATTGAACCACAGCAGGGGAGACAAGTACTTTGATGAGAGGGACAGTGAGAACTCACACAAAGCAAAAGGCTTATGGCCAAAGCAATAAATGAAGAACATTATCTGGATGAGATAGTATATTTCAAGACAAGACAATGTGATATTGCATTATCAAATTACAGTTGAAAATAATTATGAAGGTAACTATCATCAAGAAGAGAAACTGGTATCAGGTGTGTCAAGAATCCCCTTTACCAAGCGAAGACGGACAGAGAAGTTATATCACTTTGAAATTACTGTTTAAAACACTGATGCAGCATTGCTGTGATACTGCGTTATGTAGTAACATTATAACAGAATTGTGTTCCTCTGCAACTTCTATAAAAAATTACCAGACACAGATACCCTGTTAAAGTAGGGGTACTTCTTTTCCTTCTGTTCTTCTTCCAATGGACATACTTGCATGACAGTGGTACCACATCTCCTTAACATATATATGAGGATTTGGTTCATCAAATGTGCACCTGCAAATTCGATTTCTCCCCATGACCTCATTCTACCTGTAACCCAGACTATCCAAAAGCTGTGCAATTACACAGGAGTATGAACTGAGGGTGAACCCTGCTGGAAGAAATGAGTGGATTTACTGCAGCATGGGACTTCAGGGTAAGTATAAGTTACTGCTGGGGGTAAATTTCACATTTTTGAACAATAAAATCCATGGTGTTATCTATATCTATAGATAGATGAGCAGGAAACCCTGGATTGGCAATTTCCCAAAATAAATATGTTTGTCTTTTTTCCTTGTGAAGACCGTGACTGTTCTTGCCATTACTGGTTAACATTCAGTTTGCTTGACATTCTCCTGCCATTTCATCATCCATTTCAGAAGGCAGTTCATTTCCCACTCTGTATAACACTGTGAAAGTTGGTTTAAAAAATGTTCTAAGTGCAAAAATATTCTTTTGAGTCAACCACTGAAATCAGAGAGCATGACTGCACCATAGGTACTACTGCTCCAACATGCCCCTGCCTTCTCCCTTCATTTTTTCTAGCTGTTGCTTTAGACCAGAAACTGCTGGTTAATGGTAAAAGCAAGTTAAGGGGCATTTAGAACTTGGACCTTCCACCTAATCTTCAAGGGTCTATTTCTGAAAACGTGCCATATGAACTATATTTTCAGCTGAAAGAAAGCCATGTTTTTTTCTCAAAACTAACAATGAAAAACATATTTTTGTTTCCATTTATGTTTCGTGCTACTTTAAAGCTCAGCAGTGGTAAGATACTTAAATACATGAAGCTGAGATCCTACAAACTTTATTCAAACACTTAGCCCTACTGAGTTCCACTTGTCCTTTTATGGTTACCAGGAAAGCCTTTTCTACTATGTGAAGGTGTTAGCTGTCTTCTAGCTAGGTCCCATAGCTAGGTATTTATAAAATCAGAAAGACTAGAGTCTTCTTTACTGTGTTCTAATAGTTTGTTTCCAGTGACAAAAAAGGCAAACCAACAGTACTATACTGAAAAACAGAAGCATGCCTGGAAAAAAGGAAACCTGAAATTTCCTTTTGGGATTTTTTTCAAGGAGTGTTGTGCAAAACAACAGCAACAAAGATTGCTATTGAGCCATTTTAAAAATAAAATCCAGTATATCAGAAATCCTTTAACATATTTTGATATTTCTTAACAGATCTGACCTGCTTTGGAGTATTGAAAGGAGATCCCATCACTGCAACATACTCATGCAAACACATACATTTTAAATTTATTTTGCATCACTATGAAGAACAGTATGCTGAAGAAAGAGTGCCTCCTGATCATAGTATGGCACTGAGACAGTCACAGTGAGGCAATGTGATCATCACACACACTGTGAAGCTTCCAGCCTTAAAACAATAGCAGATACTTAGGAATGACCTGGTTATGGAGAAATTCCTAACAGTTTTAATGATTATAAAGAGTAAATATTCAGTGTATAAAATGAAATACACATCTAGTTTATTTAACAATGCAAACAAATATACTCACTGGATTTCCGTGCTTTGAGATCACCTTAACGCTGGGAATAAATTGAAGGTTTTCTAGTTCAGGTGATTCCTGTCCAAAAGTTAAAAAATACACCACATGTCAGAAGTTCTCAAAATCTTGCAACTGGTATATATATTTTGAGGAAAATACTGGTCATTTTTCTCAGGCAAATCCATAGAAGAAAATGATAATTTTGTCTGAAAACAGTCCACCGTATTTAGCCTACTGAATCTACAGCATTAATAAAAATATACTGTACTTGAATTCTGTTGAAGTCCAGAAAGAGTTTCTGTAATTTTACCAAAGGTTGTAAACCGTTCAGTTCTTGTATTCGGTTTTGCTCCAGATGAAGAGTCAAAAGACCATTCTGTCTAGCAATGAAACCTTGTGAAATCATTTTAATGCAGTTACGGTCCAATACCAACTCCTGCAGAAAATGGAGAAACTACAGAAACCTTTAAGTCCTTCAATTTGGCTGATATAGCTTCCTAATATAGCAAGAGTAAATACATGGAATCATCTTTAATGGATTTGGATTCCTTTCCAGCAAAAAATTATCTTAAGCAAAAGCAGCTCATAAACTTTCCAAATTTCTTGTATGTTGTTTTGGACCACTTCACTGACAGTGGAAGACAGTGTGTTTGATTTCATCTATGTATCCGCCATCTCTATTTAAAGCAAAACATCTTCCTAAATAAAATATGAGCATATTGAGGAACAACACCTGGGTTAATAATTATTGTTGGTATTGCTTATAGTGAGAGGAGATTTCCTCCGTCAGGAACTTGCTGCTGGCCATGAGCTGACAAATAGATCTTCCACATGCTGGCTGCCCTGGTCTGCCCTTGTAAGAGGCAAGTGAGGCACAGTGGTGCAGTATGGAAGAATTTCACTGTTCAATATCTGAAGGATCTTGGAGCCAGGGCAAGAATTAAGCCAGGGAATCGTTCTTATTGGGGTCAAGACTACAGAAGACTGTGCCCTACAAATCCAAGGCACAGACTGAAGGCTGGACATAGGGAAAGTACTGTAAAATGCTTGAGAGCACATACAGAAAAGCTGCTACCATCTACCCTGCAAAACCAGAAATTTCCAGTTTTTTAGCCTGCTAAGCTATAGCTGGGCCATGTTAGTAATTCCATTATAGGCCAGATGAAAATCTTCCAAACTCTGCATTGTCAGGGGCAGGTTTTCTCCAAATTCTGCATCCCTAAACCAATAAAACAAACAAGAGTATCAAGCACAATTTTCCTTGGACAAAAGAACTTCAGCATTTCCCATCCCCCTCGCAAAAAAAAAAATAAAAATTATTAAGAGTATATATGCATGACTGCAATTTCACTAATCTCTGGAACAGGTTTCATAGGAATTACACCTGTATATGATGAAAAAAATCTGATGAGAAATGAAACAAATTATACCACTTGGAAGTGGAAATACTACATAGAGACTTCTACTCTGTGGAAGCTAGGTGAAGCTTTCTGCATCCAGACCATGAAAATCAAACGAATAAGTAAACCCCCTCCTCTGCTTACAGAAGTCTGAGGACATGAAAAGAAAAGAGCTGTAAACCGCTGTTTAATTTCGTAAAATACTTATGGCAACCTTTGTGTGTATTCTCACGACAGTTGAATGAAAATAGGGCAAAATAAAACAACATTTTCCACTAATTTGCTTGTAAAAGCTTAATTTCTGTTATGTCTGGCCTGTAATTAGGTAGCATGAGGTAATAGATTAAAAAAGAGAAAGGAAAAGAGAGTTCTAATTTTAGCTTTGCTTCTTCCTTACAACCTCAGTTTCCATAAAACCACTAAATATTGGTGATTGCTGAGCAGGTAGTTGACATGACTTGATTATAATCATACATCACAAACAAAACAATATCCACACTGTAAGTTAATATGTAATATTAATTTGTGTTAAGATGTGTAAATATGTACTATGCATATTTTCTGCTTTACTCAGGTTTATCTCACAAGGTCACAAAAAGTAAGAGCTAATTCAACTTCTGGAGAAAGTGTCAAGAGGATCTGAGGAAGGTTCAAGAACATTTCTGTTCCTAGAATATCTCACAATTGATAAAGAAGGCAACATTCATAAAGAAGATAGTATCCACTTAGCAGGTAATTAAAAGCAGCTATAATAAATGGAAAAATAAAGAAATTGACAGTAAGAAGTAAAAACTTCCAAAAAACTGACGAAAAGAGCAAATGCACCTCAGGGGGCACTGAAAAATAGTTTGAAAGTATATCAATAACAGACGTAATCTTGACAATGGTTCTGGATCATTACTAACTGAACATGGTAGAAGTATCAATAAACCTTAAATGAAGCATAGTTGTTTACTAAATACTTTTGTGCTGTATTTGTGGGGAAAAAAGGGGGCAATGTTATTCATATCATACAGTACTAATGAAAAAATTTCCGTTCCAGTATTGACTTAAAGGCTGTTAAGTAGCAGCTGCTGAGCTAGAATCTGACGTGTTCAAATCAGTGACTCTGAGTAAGTCACATTCTAAAAAAGCTGGCTGAGAAACAACATGGAGTATTTATGTTGACTTACACTAAGTTTGGGAACATCAGCCAAGTTTCAGTGGCCTGCAAGGAAGCTAAAATTTGTCATCATTTAAAAAGGGAAAGGGGAGGAGGCTGGAAGGCATTAGTGTAAAAAAAATCCCTCCCATCAACAAGAGGGGCATTCCTACAGTTACTGAACATTTATTTCAAGTCCTTTTTGAACCCCCAGTCTGTGTAAAGAATGTTCATCTCTCATGAGGAAGCAGATAAGCAAAATGAGCACAGAAATTTGTCACACTATGATGGAAGCCCAGACAGTCCACATCCATGTGTACTTCTGCCAATGTCCCTTTTCCCCAGAAAATCTGAAAACAGACTCATGTTTTTCCCACACTCCAGATGCTGAGCGTATGCAAAGAATGAAGACAAGAAGAGCTGGGTGAAGTCTTAAGAAGTATGCACACAACAAACTGATTTTGCAGGATTCTCTGATGCTCTGTCACTGTTACTTTCATAAAACTTGATCAATGTATAGAAGGAATTCTGCATGGTGACTTTGCAAGACTCGTCTGATATCATAAAACTGAACTTGACCATGGATGTTGCCTTATATATGCAGAAATAAGTAAATGAATCCTGACACGTCCCTGAAGTTTCAGTCCTGAAAGAGTGCACAGATGAGAAATGCAAACTGAAAGGTAATTTGAAAATGCTCTTTAGGACACAGGCTGATCTAACGTTGATGGCAAAAGGAAAAAGAAAGAAGTATGACCATCTCCTTTAGAGGATGATGAAAAGAATATCACTTATGAAATGAGCAAAGGAAAGGAGTTTAATGGCAGAATGAATGACTGCTTAGACTACACACGACATTGCAGAAGACTTTTTGATGATTATACAAAAGCCTTCTTTATGTCCATAAAAGGTACTGTAGTCTGAACTGGCTGAACTCATTGATTCTAACAAGGGGTTGTGATGGCCATCAGGATACTATAAAGTGTAAGGCAGCTGAATTTCCACAGGTCAGGCTCAAGTTACTGAAATACTATCTCAATATATTCCTCACTATCTGAATATATTCCTATAATTAAGTGAAAACAGAATATGAATGATCAATCTGATCAGAGGCACATGCACACACTCTCCCAGATCAAACCAGCAACCAGAGAGAGGCAGATGGTACCCTTACTCAAAATGAAATCCTTTGCAGGAAGGTGAAAAAACTTCAATATATGCCTAACCACCTATGCAATAGGATCCAAAGAACAGAGGACAGCAGACTGGTATAGTTAGTTTGATGAAGAAGTGGCCTAACAAGTTGTTCACAAAGAACTCAGGAAAGAAAAGCCAACCAGATGATGCCAAACATACCATATGCGTGCAAAACAAAGAAACCCCTTATATACTGGGTTTCTTCAAGCTAGGAGAGGGGGAAAAAAGGGAGATCCAAAGCTACTGACACTGAAGATACCTCTTTCCTCCTCTGTGCAGTAAAGGAAAGATAAAAGTATATTTTAAAAGCTGATGGTACTTGCTTCCATTGGCAAGTCCTTGCAGTCCATAGCCACAAGAGGCCACCTTTCAGTACAGCTGCTGTCTGTTACCTGATTTGGGAGCTTTTGTCCAGGCAGTATTTATTCAATGTGACTGTAGTTCAGACACAATACCTGTAAAAAGGAAACATAATTAATCAAACAGAATGTTCCTCTGCTAACACATTAGCAAAACTGCCAATTACATTCTTCTGATTCAGAAATTTGATCTCTAGAAAGATGATTGGTCCATTTAAAGTGCTTAAAAAGATTTGGTGCAATTCATTGATTTTGGATCAGATGACTGCAATAATACTGTAAAATTGAAACAGTGGTTGCAATCATCTTTGTGCTGATTGCAAAGAACACAAAACAACACAAAAAACCACAAACAACAGAGAGATTAAAGGCTATTTTCAATCAAGGGAAATTAGTTTATCATTAATATTATTACAAAAAATAGAAAAGACTGTGTCATTAACCCACTTTGGCATAAGGAAGGAAGATTAAACCAGTGAAGAACATGAGATTATTGTTCTGTAAATTCACAGTGCAGATATTTCTAAACTGGTCTGCTAGCACCAGCTCTACAGCTCAGAATTAAGTAAAAAAAGACAAGTATGGATCGAGAATGCAAGTAACATGGAAAAATAAGATAGAAATGAGATATATAGCATGAGCAGATCCATAACATGCTGGCTTTGGGGTAAGAAATGCAACATGCTCCTATGAAAGAAGCACCCTGATGAAAATCTCACAAGAAATTCACAGTTCTTTTTCCAGTAGCAAACAACTTATTTGATTCTGACACCAAAGGCAAGGGTGCTCTGTTTGCTTCTATATCACATTACTGAAATTCCAGCTCCGTAGCTCTTAGGCTGTTTTCATTGCTTTCCAGCAGCACTGGAGCTGCAGTTGCTCAGATGGAATATTCCATTCTCCACTTACCCCAAGGCCCCCCAAAGCACCACATGGATTGTAATTGTGTACCTCAGCTGTGTCAAAGCCTGCTTGCAAGGTACTTGTTACTACTCAATGGTAGAAGCAGGATACTCTATTGGTGAGAGGGACATTCTCAAGTAATTTTTAGGAATTCCTAACTGTGCTGTTGATACATCTCTTTAAGAAACTCAGGGCTTGCAATTGTAATACCTTAAAAGGCACGTATTCAGTGTTATCCTATTGCTGTCCAACCTTTTACAACAAAGCCTCCAGGGAATGAATGTTCTTGCAGAAAATAATCCTGACAAGAACGTTTAAATACTTGTATGTGTCTGCACATCTTAAAACAGTCTCCTGAAACCAAGAGTCAAATGAAAAGGGGTTACAATTTCTTTATGAACAAGACCTACTCAATTCCACAGGAGTATTGACGCTGATATTCCTGGCATGGTGATACTGTTGCTGAAGGCCCTCTAGGCTATTTGAGATCAAAAGATGATCACGGACTATGCCATGAAAATTGTCTTCACGTGTTACATCAGATAGGGACTTTCACTGACAGATGCAGGATACTGGGAAAGAATAAAATACAAATATATCTCTAAGAAGACAAATACATACATACAACCCATAGAAATACTTCCCTGAAGATTAATTTCAGGATGATGTCTGCAAACAAATGTGATTACTGCTGTGCAAAACACTTCTGTTGCAGAACAGTGACTGTCTCACTAGGTGCCCATACTAGTGGTCAGTTAAGGATGCATTTAATGCAGCCAATCACAGGTCATTCTTGCTCTGAATTCATGTAGAGCTACAATGGACAAGGCAGGTTTTTATGAAATCAGAAGATTGGAGAAGCAGCACTGCACATACATACATGTCTGTTCTCACTTTGGCCAAATTTGTTCTGAAAGGAATCAGATCAGATGGGTTTTGATCAAATAAAATCTCTCTCCTAGATATATTTGGTCTGGAGCCAGTACCCTATCTCTCCTAGATATTTTCTGTCAAACTGTGTGCAGGCAGCACCACTCCCAAAATGAAACATTGAAGCATCTAGAGAAAGGATATTTCTTCGACAAAACAGTGGAAAATAACCCTTTGTGATGAAATATTACACTATGGATCAGTCAAGGGAATTTGGCCTACAAATGCTAGGGAATTATCAGGCATATTTGCTGAATACATGTTCTAGCTTTACATTTTCAAGTTGTAACTAAAATATTAGATGCTACTTTTAATAAATAATGCATTTCTGAAAATCAGTGCACCTGATATTAGAGGTTGTCCAATTTAATTATTGCATTTCCGTGAAGTCTGAGTGTCCCCTTTTACCTGCAATCATGTCAGAGGTGAGTTTGCCTCCAAACAAATCTTTTGCACTTTTTTATTCTTTTGGCTCCTGTTAAATGCATTTGAAGTTATGTCTGCTATATTAATGCAGATCTAGAACTATCCAGTAATATAGGCAAAAAACATTGTACAATTCAATGAATTAAAAATGTTTAAAATCAAAGTAACTTAAAAAGTGCTATTTTGTCTTCATATGAGCAGATCTGGATGACTGTTTTATTATGGAACAAATTAATGGAGATAGTCTGTGTTCTCTCAGTTTGCAAAACAGATTTGTAAGTAATGTAGACTAATTTCTTAGGTGTTAGAAATTATTAAGCTCCAAAATTGCAGTTAAAGCCTTGGGAATCCTAACAACATGCCAGGACACTATTGTACTAGGCATTGTTACAAAAAAAGGCAATTTCTACCCCAAAATTACTAAAGAGAGACAGAAACAGACAAAGGAGTATTATGGAGTATATGAGAAGATTACGCACATATTAACAAGTTTGATTAGCTGGGTCTTGATTTGTTAAAGAATTATTTTTTAAAAAGTTGTAGTAATAATCTGCATACAGAATAATTTGCTACTGCGATGCCATCTAAGCTTTGAGAAGATGGAATAATACAAATAGTTGGTAGTGATCTTATTCAATTGCCACTCATGTCCAAAATCATCAGATCAGTTAAACGCCAAGTAGAAAAAAGCATGGGTTTATTAATATACCTTTAAAACATCCATATATAGGTGCATTCAAAATACTTTGTTTTCGGTTCCTTCCTCAGCTGGCATCCGCATGACTCAAAACTGAGAAATCACTTAACAAAATCCGGATATCTTCATTTAGATTAATAGCACTTTTCAACACTCAAGCCACAAATAAAGCCTTTAAAGTGAGTGAAAACCATACCAACATTGCCTTAAAAGCTTTTGAGTTCTCACATGGTTTTACAGAGTCTGAACATAAATAAGAATTAGGGCCTCAGTCTCCAATTAGTGTCTGAATCCAGCCAACAAAGTTTATAATACATACATTACCATTCCAGGTAAGCTGAAAAGAACTGGAATTGCTGCAGGTGTAATTGTTGGTTATTTGACATGAGTTGCAGAATTATTCCATGGATTGTAAACCTTGATTTAGCCTACCTCGTACGCGATTATCTCTGTAAAACATTTTGAACCCAATCCACCTGGAGGGTTCAGTACCTCCTTCTCAGGAGTGAGTATCAATCCAAAAATGTCAGACTGGGGTTCTCATCAGTTCAGGTTCCACTGTAAAGATGGACAAATGCAGCACCCACCTATGTTTAAGTATAGCGCCCTCTATACCTGAACAAGTGGGGAAACACTGTATTTCTAATGTAATAAAGAACAAATTAGTTTTGAAATAGTAAATATTTACCTTTAAATTATATATATCTTGGTTGGTATAAACAAAGTTATTATGTATAGCTCTATTAGGGAGTAAGTTTTCTTTAAACCAACATAAAGATGTGATTCTGTTGTTCTCAATAGAAATGTAATGAGATTTTCAAACACACGTCTTTTGAGGCTGATGATTATTGTTTACACTATGTCTTGAATGTTTGGTGAGCTCTGAAATTCTTTGAGAAATAAACAAGATTCACTTGCTATAAAGTGAGCTGTAATAGAAAAAGGTGGCTGATACTGAGGGTAAAACAAGTTACAAGTAACACAGTCGGTGTTACTGGGTCCGACTGTAACTAGATCAATCATCGGTAGGCGAATTAGATCATGAAACATAGAAAAATATGCACATTTAATAAGAAATACTTATTTTGCTGGAACGTAACTGTTCTGCCTCACTCCCTTTCTTCAGTTCTGCTAAAGATACACTCAGATTTTTTAATATTTGAAAAACTCACTCTGTTGTCAGCGAGGAAAAACTCTCCCTCTAAAATATTTCACTATAAAGAAACATTTCTGCTGTGTCCCAGCTTAACAGCCTGCATTGTCACTACCACGGTAAATATAGTACCATCTAGTGTTGAAATGTAGTTCTTGGAGGTTAAGATAAGACTCGATTCCTTCTATTTGTGTGAAATTGCTGTTGCTAAATGATGCTCATCTTAAATGCTCTTGTTTTTCCAGGATGGAAATATTGAAGAGTGTTGGTCATGCAGATTTAAGACAGTGATCTGTAATAAAACTCAGTATTAGAATTGAAAGAAACTGACCAGTCAATTAATCTGTACATTAATTCCACCTATTTATTCTGTACTCAGTTTCTATGTGTACATTTCCTGCTATCATCAGTGGCAGCTTCTTGGATGCAGGATGTGATATTTCCCCATTATACAACAGAGCTACTCTAATAGAATTCAAAAAAGTTCAGCTTCTCCTCCAAAAACAAGAGCTCTAAAACATAAGTATGCCAGCTCTCAAATATACCTTTGCAGTTGAAGCTATCTGAACGTAGAAATTTTTTTCTTGTCTGCATTAGATCTTAGATAGTTTTGTTCAATTTCTTCAATACATGATTATTTTATTGGCTAGTCTGCTTTACACATCCTCATTCTACAACAGGACTTTAACGGAAACAGGATTTCAGCCTAACACCAAGGCTGGATATTTAGTCTAGAAGAGTCCGAGTGCAAAGTCAGAGCACAGTTTATCCTAACTTTATAGTTCTTCATGCTTTTTATATACGAACTAAATACGCTTTTCTCTATATCACAGATTAACAAATTCAATAATTTTCTTGTTTGAAATATTCTTGAACAGAAACAAATAAATGTTGATACCAAATGTGTACTTTGCTGCCCAGGTTGTGAAATGACTGCTTATACAGGACCTGGCTTTAGACACCTGGCAGCAAGCTTCATGTAAAGACAAGGCTGTCAGTGATCCGCTCTATAATCTATTTGTATGACTACTACTCCCCCTTTCTGATAATACTACAGTATGTTAGCCAATCATCGCACAATGGAGAAAAGATCACAGAGTCCCAATCAAAAAATTCAAATTGTACTGTGGGGGCCCAAAATATCCAGCGTTATTGTGTTGAGATTGTATCTAAGACAAATAATTACTTAAATATTCAGTGCCATTAGACTGGCTTTGGTGATGACTAAAGAACATTTTTTGCTATATTATTTTATTTTCCAAAGGATTTGTCTTACCCTTTATGAATCCCTTCTCTCTGATGTCACGAAACTTACATGACATCTGCTAAAGCATTAATTCTCTTGGCAATTTTTCTAAACCATGAACTCCCTAATGCACAGAATGAAATGCTACACTTATCAACAGAAATGTGTTTTCCTTTAGCTATTCTATATTCTAATAACAAATTGAACTGACAGAGGAGCTTTTAACCTTTCATACTGTGTAGATTTACATGATTTCAGCTGATGGATCGGAACTGGTTAGGATGACCTTGGATCTTCCTCCACTGACTCTTGAGGCTTTTTGTTAGCTCAGTTTCCTAAGGAAACAAGGCTAATGTGATTGTGCTATTTGTATATCCATCTGCTAGCCTTAACCACTAATTTTGAAACCTATTGGTGAGTTTCAGCCCTATCTGTCAGGCAAACACTACTCGACTTCCCACCAATCCCATGAAAACAAGCAGCTGAGTTACAGTTATAAACTGATGATCCCAGTGAAGGAAAGGCTGCAATATTGGCTCAGCTACAATGCCAGACCCTAGAGGATCCAGGAGAGACCTGTTCTGAATGATCTGAGAAACTCTGAGAGCTCATATCTGGTTAGGCACTGGATAACCCAAAGACAAGGCTCTTTCTTAAGGCAAACCATTTTCCTTCAGTCCTGCTGCGCATCAAGTGCCTGCTTAATTAGTTTATAATTTTAGGTAGTCTTTCAAGGTGAGAGATACTGTTCAAAGGGTTATTGTCAATGTTTGGTCATTTGAAATTAGACTTACTAGCCCTCTTCTTGCAATGTTTTACATATTGATATTTAGTAGAACTCTGTGAAATTTTAATCCTGCCTGATCACAAGAAATAGATTAGTTAAGAGAGTTCAATATGCACATGGAAAAGCTCATTTGGCTTTAGACATGAAATATACCTAAGCCTCTACATTTTAGGGCAGGGTATATTTGAAGGGTCAGTATTAGAAAACTGTGTTGCTATATGTATTAGAGAATTCATGTTTATAGAATTTACTAGGAGAACTAATGTTTCAACATTATACTTCTGTGACATCAGAAAAAAGTAGGGTTTTAAATTGACAGAATAAATAAGCTAAGCATGGCTATGTCTGAATTTTCTAATGAAAAATTCTCAGGGTCAATCTCAACTGATCAGGGAGGAATGCAAAGGAGCTGGCTGCAATTTCCTGAATCAGTCTGGTTCTGTCATTATCCTTGCCACCAGTGTCCTTGCTCTGTAAAATTTGTTCAGTATTCTTGAAGCTTCACTGACATTCTCCTTTGATATACTGGAATCCTTAAATGAAGCAAGTAGATTAAGGACTTTGTCTTGCCTTAGGAGGCTATTCTTTAAAAAAACGAGCAAGTGTATCTCATAAGCACATCGTTTCTATAGCCTTAGTGTTTTAAAAAGGGCAATTTTCATATGCTGAAAGCAGTCATGAGCAAAATGAGTGACACAAAAACTTAAGCTAAAAAATGTGAAGGCAAGTTAGGAGAGGTTTGAAGACGCAGAAGGTTAAACACTAAACACCATTATTACACACTTTTTCATTGACAGTTAAAAAATCTCCACCCTTTTACGTTTACAGACTAAAGCAAATATTCATGAGCCCTACTGGATCAGGCCACGGCCACTACAGCAGAAGTGAATGAAAAATAGGAAAAATGATAGCAGTAAGAATAAAACAGTTGTTAGAAATACAGATTACTGAAAATGAAAGATAAAAATGTCAATGAAAACTTGATGGCTAATGTAATCAGAGATTATAATCAGGACCTAATGAAATTCAAGCAATGCTTAATCCTACCTAAGGGTTTTAAAATAGTCAATCAGAATACAGAAGAGAAAGGTTGTTTCAATGCATACTTTTCCCTGCCTTTGTAAAGAACCATGATAAGATGCTCATAATTTACATGGATAAGGAAACACTTTGTATTTTATTAATAAATAAAAATAATCTAAAACTGGAACTACTCATGTTAACATTTTTAAAGCAGGCATTTTTCAATCAAGGATATTAATCAACTAGTTGAAGAACTTTCTGAGCCACTCATCGATTCATTTTATGCAAATGATAGTATGCTTGGAAAATTTTAGAAGGTTATGAACGAACTAAAGTTATAATAGTATTGAGGATAAATAAGATGACCAGAATAGGTCAGTTAGCTTGATATCATTCTTAGATATCACAGAAGGCTGACATGCAACACAGTAAATAATTACAGTTTAATGGCCTTATTAATAGATGCCAGTATGGTGCACAGGAAACAAAAATTAATGTTAAATTGCTTTTGATTAAAATTTAAATGTATTGGTAAGATTAGTAGCTTCTGTCTGAGAATGTAATAAAAAAATAATGATATCCAAAAGTGAAGGTAACTCTTGTTAAATAGACAAGAACTGGTTAGAGGATGGATCTCAAAATCTAACTGCAGAAAGAAAATCATTACTTTACAGAGTATTTTTATTATGTTCTGCTTGAAATTCTCAATGACTGAGCAAAAAAGAGCAGGAGTGCCTTCCTGGTAAATGAAGAGATGACATAAAGATGTTAGTAAGGTCAGCTATTAACAACAGTTTTATAATGACTAACATGGTGGCCCTATCTAAAAAGCACATTTCTGCATAGAATAAGTTGTAAATTGTGTAGCTAGGAACAGAGAAATTCACACTCACACAACGAAAGACAGTGTTCTCAGGAACACTGAAAAGGACTAGATGTAATGATAGAAAACCAGATGATTATCAGCTTGTACTGTTGCCACAAGGACATGCATGTCAGATAACATTTAACCATTGGACTAGTGAGTAGGATTAGGCAAGTGGAATTATTTCTGGGTATGTCATTATCAGTCCAGTGATGGAAGTTTTTGTATAGATGTAGGAGGCCATATATTAAAAACGTGTGGACATAATGAAAAATGTTCAGAAAGGAACTGGAATGTCATGAGAAATAAAAAAAACACTTTATAATGAGACACTTAAGAAGCTCAACCTAACTTCTCTCTAACTTCTCTCTTCTCTCTAACTTCTCTAAGATGAGAGAAAGTGGAATGAATTTGACTAAATAAGGAAAAGACTTCTGGTCCTTTAGAAAATCTGGTTCTGCTCCTTTAGAACATTAGAAAGAGACAATATAAGAACCAGTGGGAGAAATCTGATAGTAGCCAAATTTGTTATGGAAATAAGATAGACATGATACAGAGATAGGAGACACCTGGTAGATTCACTGTTACTTGAAATCTTTAAACAAACACTAAGGCTGGGTTTCATACCAGCAAAACAGTATCAGCAACAGTGATATCTCCATCTCTAGTGACTGGCTGGGTTCTATGGTAGGATATGATTCACTTCAAGCTAGAGTAACCCTCTGAACTGTTAGGTAACTCATGTCCACAAACTGTTTTTGTTTCTACACTGTCTATAAATGGAATGTAGGGTGACTACTTCAAATGTGGTTATCTACACTGTAAATAAGCAAAATTAGATTAAACTAATCCTAATCTGAATGGTTTACTGTAAAATCTGTTGTACCTCAAAGAGATGGTATAAAATTGATGTAGAAATTACCACATAATGCTTTCTTGCCTGCTTTATGCGTAAAGTCAATCTAGAGAATCTTATTTTTACCCCTTGGTCTTAAAAATCTACTAATGCCAAAAATACAGTTGCACTGCAAAATAAGCAACTTAAATACTGTCTTCAGGGTATCCTGGACCTACTGTGAGGCATCTGGAAATGGCCATTCTCAGAGCTCAGAGACAAGGTAACTATTGGTTAGACTTGAATACATTCAGAAATATTTTTTAACCAAAAAGCATAAAATCATTAACCTAAGACAACAAAAGAAAACTTTTACAGAGATTAATATAAATGTTAAACTAAATACATTAAACAGCATCAGCCCTAGCACTGAATACCAGTTATTATGACGCATCTGCAAATCCACCTTGTTCTTGCAAATTTGAGACAGAATTTTAGCGCAAGAAAATACACTGAGAAGGGGAGTTTTTTCTTCATCAGTCCTAGAAAAAAACCAACACTGTATTAAGTATATAATATAACTAGACATACTATACATACTTCACAGCTTAGCATATAGTAAATGGCATAAAAATCCTGCTATTCTTGGAAGGGGAAGGTGATATATTAGTATACATAATAATTCATTACTTCTAATAAGTTTAATAATTTGCAAGATTCCTATAGGTCTTGCACACATCAAATTTTTAGAGTTTCCAGTACATAAAACAGAGAACGAAAGGCCTCATTAAAATACTTTGTATGAACTATAGTCTGTTTTTTGTGAAGATATTTATCCATTTTTTTTCAGAAAGACATAATCTTACTCAGCATGTGAGCAACGTAGTTCCACTGTGACTGTGCTGTGATCACGATTTATGAGCTAGATGGTATAACATCCTCTGAGAGGCAATAAGGATTTTCTGCTATACTGTGAACTGAACTAACTAGGCATTATGGTTGGATGCCTAAGAAACTCTGGAGAGGCAGAGGTTTAGCGGTGTGTAATACTCAAGAGTTACCATGTTGACACACAGAGCTGACAGCAAAGACCACAGGAAAGTTAAAAGTTTAATCTCTCTCCTGGTTCCAGCGGGGATAGTGTTAGCTCTCCCCAGGCTCCGGCAGGGAGACAGGTATCCCACCCCATGTGAGCCATGCCCAGCCCGGAGCCAGGAGCTGCCGGGGCAGGGAACTCGCCGCTTGGAGCGGGCTGGGGCGTCCCAGGTCAGGTTGGTGAGCGGCGGCACCACCATTGTGTTTGTACGTTCCTCTGTCCATGTCATTGTTGTTGTTTTCCTGTCCCCTTTGCTGTTCTGTTAAACCGCCTTTGTCTCAGCCCACGGGTTTTGCCTTTTTCTTACTATTCTCCCTCACAGCGGTGGCACGGCGAAAGAGTGGCTGCCTGGTCCTTTGTTGCTGTCTGAGGCCGAACCATGACAATCTGATAAAAACCTAAGTAATAACAACAAAGAACGAGAGACCGGAACTGGTAGCTCTTATTATTTCTTTTTATATCTTAGCATGTATTGAAAAGATTAATGGAAGCTTAATTGGCAGGCCAAATAGACAAGGCAGCATCTTTTTGGATGCTTCCTGGGTGCCCTAATTAGCTGTTAGTTCTGTTTCCTATGTTGGTTTGTTGTTCAAATTATTTGGGAGGTATTCTTTTCAGATAGTACTCTGTTTGCCCGACTTAGACTTGTACAAAATATTAAATTTAGTGTTAAATGATCATAATAAAGCTTTTCAAAGAGACTTTCAATGTCTCAAATTTCTAAGGTTTAACTCTGCTTATTCTAACTGAGCACTTTAAATAATGTTAAAATGTACTGA
This sequence comes from Rissa tridactyla, assembly GCF_028500815.1. Classification (NCBI taxonomy): domain Eukaryota; kingdom Metazoa; phylum Chordata; class Aves; order Charadriiformes; family Laridae; genus Rissa; species Rissa tridactyla. The sequence continues at coordinate 66,002,840 of NC_071469.1, forward strand.
TTCAAAGGGAATAAAGAACAGAGAGAAATATTTGTTCCAGAAGCTGGCTGGGCAATAGGAATGAATGAGAGTCAGTAAAAGGGCTGAGTATTGGCTTTCTTGGCAAAACTCCAGCCAGCACAGCTGTACTGCTGCAGACCGATACTGGCAGTAACAGACAGACCAACAGTGTATATGCACAGCCCCAAGGCTAGGAACTGTCTGCTCCCACCCCTTATTCAGTGCAGCTGAGACAGCAAAATTAAAGCCAGGGCTTGGTTTTTGATATCTGGCACAGGCCACCAATAAATTTAATTGTTAAGGGAAGCAAAAAAGAAAGGAATTATGCCTCAGAGATGTCTTTGAGCAAAAATGCCACAGAGCTTATTCACTTGGTTAGGCTGTGACTACAAAAAGAAGTGAAGGCCCTGTGAGAACAAAGATCCCGTAACATGATCATAAGGCTTCTTACATTGCAAGGGCCTTAGAATTAATAAGGTGCAGGACCAGATTTTAAGCCTTTATAACTGTGGTCATGGTTAGAATGCTTTCCCAAGAATTTCAAGTGCTGATATGTACCTTATGCCATAGGTGCGATGTCAAGACTAAGTAAGTTGGGAGTGTGTTTATGTAAGATGTTTATATCTTCCCTGGACCTTTTCAGCTGGTTCCAGCTCAGGTTGAAGAACTGCAGTTTGCTTAAGCCTCTGATGCCTTCAAAAGCGATCACACGGTTATGGCTCACACCAAAATAGTTCCTTTTGGGCTGCAAGACAACGCAGGTTTGAAAATAGTTGTATGGCTAAAAGTGTTGCAAAAGAAACTTTGGTTAAAGTAATTAGACACATTTAATCTTTAAATAGGCTTAACTGGATGCAGTGCCTGGGACTCCCCTTGCTCAGTATTGGGTCTGTTGAAGGAGACCTAGTGTGTTCCAGACGTGTTACTTTATGTGTTAAAATGAAATGACCATTATCGAGATCAGCTGGGTGACACCACTGTAATATTGTGATTCAAACTGGAGACAATATCAACAAGCACCAAAACCGTGGGCTGCTAATAATATCACAGTATTCCCGATCCTAGTTTAGTCCCCCATTCTGTTCCCCTGTGTGCATCCTGGCCCAATCCTGTCTTGTAAGCACGTCTCACAATGCAAGAATATTTATGCTAGTAAATGTTTCTTAAAAAAAAAGAAGTACAGCTTAATTTCTTACCAGGTCATAAAAATTATTTAAGGAAATAAATTCATTAAAGCTGTTGATAAGCTTTTGAAGTGTTTTTAAGTCTAGAGATCTCCTGCAGCATGTTCAGGCTGTTCCCATTCAAATTCAAAACCTAGGCCAAAAGTAGATCAGAAATGACAATTTTACTGGACATGCAGCCAAATTCTGTAATGCTCCATGGCTTCCTTTAAAATGGAAAAAATTCAACTGATGGAGTGCAAATACAAATACTGGTAAACCATTAAAAGACTATAAAATGTGAATCCAAACTAACATGAAACAGTGAAAAGACAATAAAGGCTATGATGACTCCTTTTCACTTATTTGAAGACTATTTTTTTCTCCAACTTCCCCCTGAAATAAAAGTGACCTGGGTAAGATGGGGAGTCAGACAGTAAATCAGTTCACAGGAGAAGGGTACACATGCTGCTGACACTAAGGACCTTGCAACTCTTCCCTTATGAGAGAGCAGTATGGGAAGAGTGTAGCCGAGCAGACAGGCACCAGATCCTTAGGAAAAGGTAAAGTGTGAGGACAATTGCTAGTACCTCACTGCAAACACAGATCACTGGAAATATAGCACTTTGGTAAAATAAGAAGAGAATTGTTATTCTCTTCTTTCTTAATGCTGCATTGAAACTGTAAAAAAAATGGAAAACGTAACCATCAAGTAATAAGAAATAACACCATTCACAAACTAGAGGTAAAAATGGGACAGTTCAGAAACTATTTCAGTTTTATGTATCAGATATGTAGCAGGGCTACTTCATCAGAAAAGGCAGCTACTGAAGGTGCCACACAATAGTTATGCGTATGAATGCAGTATCAGAATTATGCATATAAATGTCCACCTGAAGAAGCATTTTTCTGTGCAGCTATTATAACAATATGTATTTCCGAAGATAAAATCTGTAGTCTGCTACAGTTTTGATGTTTTTTTTTCCCCAGGCTATGTCAAATCTGACAGAAAAATCTTTTCAAGAACTGGCATAATGGCATGAAGTCAAGTATTTCATAAAATTCAAAGGCAAGGCTGATAGTTTAGGTCGTGTCCTATTCTCAGATGCATTCTTCTGAAACTGTTTTTCATTGAAATGACGTGTCTTTTACACAATAGGAAATCCAATTACGATTCAGCCCAATAATTGTAATTCACATTGCATAATAACTGATAGGCAGAGGAACACAAGTTCTAGTGATGTTAAGTAAATGTAAGCAACATCAGAATCAAGCCTAAATGGAAACATTAATTTTTAAGTTTTGTGTTTGGTTTAGGTCATGGGCCAACCTGAGTAACAAAGTAACGATGACATAATATAGTTATTTTACTGAAAATTTGACAGCGATACCTGACTAAATATTAGCCTTAGCTAGTGAAAATATTTGCTTTTTTTCATTTAAGAAAGCAATCTGAGGTCTGACCTTTACTGTTGGTTCCATGTTCAAAACCTCATCACCATGTTGCAAATCATAAGACAGAATAAATCTTTCTGTGCTCTCTTTCCCTCTTACATAATTATATTGCATGTAGAAAACAGACACTTGTCTTTGAGCTATAAAAAATAAAAGACATTTGAAATTTGTAAACTTTCTGGGTTTTAATTAAATAATAAATTTAAAACAGCATAAATGAAAGAAGTTCAATTAGGAAATTAATAGCAATCATTCAGGAAATCATCTTTCTGTAACACAGATCTGCTAGAATCTGGGTTTAATTGACTCACAATCAAAACACTGCATAACGTTTTTGCTTGTATGGGTTGTTGTGTACCATACAGAACTATGGCTAGAGTCCAGAAAAGTACACCTAAGCACTGAAATTCCCGAAGTCCAGAATTCCCCAGTCCATGTCTTTTTCCTTTCCCCAGAGCTGAACATCCCACTTCCCCATACTCTCTAACAGATTAACTCAGAGTCTGAAATGAGCCCTCCTACCTTGGCACCAAGTTATGAAGTTAGATGAATGACACAGCAGCATTATATGCTTGTAAAAATGAATAGAAGGAATCAAGGAAAAACTTGTTCAGAATACCAGCTGAGAATAAAATTTATTTTCTTTTTTTCAAAACTGCATATCTCACAATTTAAGCCAAACAACTAAAGATCATTTGCTCCTGCAAGACACCATGAAAAAAAGATCCTTTGTACACTCAATACTGTAAGTTTTACTTTCCAAGGTACCTCAGAGAAAGTAGTTCCTAGTGAGAGAAGACTTAGTTTTCTGCTGCGTTTCATTTAATCTGTTGAAACTTAGAGGATCTGTGCTTTCTTTGCTATGCTTTTCACATGTACAAAATAAAAGCCTCATCCAATTCTCACTACAATGAGTGGAAAGTTTCTCACTGACTTCCACAGAAGTTTTATCTGGCTCTGATAGAATGGACAGAAGAGAATCAACCTTAAACCTGGGCTTCTCAGGTCGTGTTCGTAGAACAGAATTTAATTTACCTACTTGTGTTTTTTTCCTCTTGATAAGTGAAATACAAAGCTTCCTTTCTAATATCACAGTAGGAAAAACAAAGTTCAAACCAGTGTAAGGTAGTCAAACTCAGCCATGTATTCTGGCAGGACCAGTTCATGGTCAAACACTAATCACTCACAATGCCAATGGCTGCAGTTCCAATGTTTCTCCAAGTAAGACCATATTTCTGAAGTGGAGGAAACAAGGTAAATATACTGTTGTTTTTTAGCTAAGTTTGGTATCAATTTCAGAATGTTAATAATTCAAAGGTATCTCCTTCCATAAAGATGCATCAGTTTTATTCCTTTCTGCTGTTAGACTTTCTTTGCCATACATACTCACACAGGCTAATAAAGGAGTTTAACTTGGTTATCTAATACCCTATATAGAATAAGCAACTGACAGATTCCAGCATGAAGATTGCAGCCTGACAAAGACCAGCATAGGTCCTGAGAGCATGGACAGCTGTCCTGCAGTGCTTTCATTGCTGCACTGTCCAAAACTACTCCATCATATTATGGTGTGATTACCTTCTAAATTTGCTTTCATTTCTTCCCTTCTAAGAAACCAGAAACAATCCCAGTTGGAATTCCCTGTTAGCATCTGAAAGTTTGAAGGGTATATCAGAGTAAAAAAGTAAAATCACTACTCCATTCCCACTCTGTTCTCTTGCGAAAAAAAAATAAATAGGGTAAGGCAGAATCTATCACTCAAAGGATATAAATGATATAGGGAGTTAATCTGGTTACTTATAACAGTGTATTTCTCAGTAGTACTCATTTTTATTTTCTCTAAAGGCTGTGGATTTTAAGGGTGAAGGTTTTCTCTGTGGTGTATGAATATTGCCCTTTGCAACACTCACTCAATCCCGCTGTACAAAGAGCGGGTATGAAACTGCGTGAAGTAAGCTACTTTTAGTGTGGACTAATGGCTAAATAGCAGTGTGGCACAGCTCACTTTCACTCTGTGAAGGAAATAAGCACAAATATTTATTCAAAGAGGAATCTTCTTGCTTGTTTTGTCTTTGAAAAAATGCACTTCAGCTGAGCAGAGCCTGTGTTCTGATGAATGAAACCTCTTGACAATCCAAAGTCAAAGATGAGTTTAGAATACAAATGTTAACTTAACCTTAACTTTATGCTAACAAGTGCCTACAAATACATACCATTGCCAAAAGTAGATACATCACTTTCTAAGCATTTCCATGGCCTGAATACTGAATTAGCTTCTGGGTAGTTGACTTGATAGATGGGATTCATTGTACATTGCTTGAGCACTGTGTCAAGGAAAACTTTTGCAATTATTGCTTTCCCTAAGAGAGGAGAAAAGACACTGAATACTTCTAATTTTAGCTTGGGGGTGCAGACAGGATAATAGAACAGTTGTGCTTAGTGTAATAACAAGCAGGCTAGATCTTGGGCTGGCAAATGAATGCTCTAGTATGTATGCAATACATATTAATAAAAGTATGTATTTTTATATATATAATGATTCTGGTTTTCTGGTTGTTATGAAACAAATATACTTTGGCAGACAAGATTATATGCCGACAAACTTGCCAGAAGTCCATGCTGACTGCTCTATTGGCCGATGCTAAATGAACCCCAGAAAAGCTGGGAAATGTCTCTTTTCTTCGGGGGGGAGGAGCAGAGGGAGAAGAGGTATCCTAATTTACGTTAAGCCAGATTTCTACAAAAGTCATAAATACTTAATTATCATTAAGACTTCTGTGCCTTTTTCAAATTTGATTGAAATGTGGTAATTCATAAGCCACTGCAATGGCAGCGTCACACGGCATGACTGGTATTTTTCCTTTCCATGCCCTGTCCTAGACACAAATTGACCCAATGTATTTGTGCCTTTACTCACTCATCTAATTACTTCTCACATGAGGACATCTCTAATAGATGCTTCAAACTCCTGCCTGGGAATTATTCCCAGTAGCCCAAGCCTTTTGTGGAGCTTCCTAATATGCAGAAATGCCACTGGGACAGATTTCAGCAAAGTTTCAGAGCTCCTTTCAAGGCTGCATATGCCATCTCATGGCCATCTACAGAATTTACAAAATAACCCTTCTGTAACAGCAATTATACAAGCCATTCAGCAAATATTTCACAACAACGTCTTTCCAAACTTTGAGGTATCTTGCTTGAACAACTTCTCAGTTGTTCAAGCTGCTGGTTTTGCCTTCTGCATTAGCTTACTTATTGTTTCAGAAACTCTGTTCTGGGACATTCACATATGCTTAGACTGTTACAGAGAAGAAAACCTTTTTTTCCTGTTAGACTGCTGCAAAGATTAAAGTGAGAGCCAAGTATCTTTATTTGACTGAGACCATCCCTTAAAAATGTAAACAAATTTAAGCAGGATGAAAATTTAGCCATGAACTATGATAAGGGATGGCAGGCAGGGAAAGAAAAGAATAATCAATAAGAAAATAGTTTATGGTGTCAATATTCCAACAGAATAAGAGATATGGACAAGAAAATCAGATTGCTAGCTCTGTGGGACAGAGCCCCTCCTCCCGTATGCTTATATAGCATTTAACACCACAAAAAGGAATCTCAGTGGGGCCTCTGCAAACTAGCATGATATAAAGAATAATAAAGCAAACCAGCACAATAGATATTGTATTTGAACATACAATCTTGCCACCCAAAATTCTGATCTCTTCTCAGAGGAAAAATAGGCAGGTGTGCAAAAAGTTGGAAAGAAGAAAAGGAGAACAATGGGGACTAGAAAAGAGTTGCCTTGAATTAATTTTCTTACTCTCTATTCTTTTCCTTCATAAGTCAGAATGAAAATTTCCTTACCTGATATATCTCCATCCTTGGAGACATTCAAAGGCTGTCTGGACATGGTCCTGTGCAGCCTCCTGTAAGTGACCCTGCTTGATCAGGTAGGTTGGGCAAGGTGACCACCACAGGCCTCTTCCAGCCACAACCATTCTGTGAGTCTGTGAAAATACTTCTTCTATTCATAATTTCTGACTCAGCATGAAATAATATATTCCATCTGTCTGGCTCTTTTACAGTCTGGAGATGGAAGGGGTCACTGGAACAGGACTGACAGTTTCTAGGGTTATGACTGGTCTGACAATTAGGATCCGTGCTAGAGGGACCCTACATTTAGGGCTAGGTATCTGAAGATACCAGAGATAAACGGACTAGGATTAAATTTAGGATTAAGGACAAAGGAAGCAGTGATTTTGAGTTAGGATGAGGCTTGCAAGCCACGCACTGGGATGCTATATTACTAGAACTGAGACTGAAAAAAATTAAAATCCATGCTATGCTATGTGCTAGCACTGGTAGGAGAACAAAATAACAGAAAAATAATGTCGTGTTCAAACAAATACAAAAGAAATGTATAAAAGTATAACATAAATGGCTGAAGAAACTATTGATCCAATCTGTTACACAGGCAGCAAATACAGATGCTGCGGGTGTTACTGTGAAGACTTCTAAACTAGTCCTGTATCAGCCCCCGCAAACTCTAGTAGGGGGCACTGATGAGAAGCAGTGAGTGAGAAGAGACAATTTGCAACAAAAAGAGAAAGGGCAAGGCAAGGAAAGAAGATAATGAGAAAAACTGGAAAACACTAGTCATGCCTTTGCCACACGTGGTCTAAAGATGTGAAGAATGAAGCAAAGATAACATCAAGTAATATAATAAGGATAGAGGAAGAAAACAGAAGAAAGATGAATAGAAAAATGATGAAAGGAAGGAGAAAAAGGGAGCAGCACTTTTCTGCCTGTTCTCTTCTGTGCTATCCTTTACTAAACAACAGCATTCATCTATCCACAATGCAGCATACTGTATGCACTTCCAGACCTTGGAAACCATCCTCCAGCATTTGTAGCAGCTGCTTTTCCTTACTGACTATCCAGGGTTGCATACATAAGAGAGAGATTCCATCTTTTCATATTAAGAGACTACAAAGAGAAAAAATAGGGAAAGACTCCAGGTTTTCATTATGCTGTTGCAAAAGCAGGCAAAAGACAAGAATAAACATTCTGACCATGTAAAGTTTATACATTGCACAATATTTACTAAGTTTAACACAGAATAATTAACACAAATTTCATAATACTGATGTTCACAGTAATCATGAGATCACTTGCAAGATATTTTTTTTCCTGCCTCTTCATGATCAGTAAGAGTAGTCCCCATGTCCTGTATTACATAAAAAAAAATAATCAAATCTATTTATTTGCCTCTGGAACCACAAGTCTCATCTTTTCTGAAGATCCTTAGCAGGAAGGTAGCAAAAGCATGAGAGGAAAGAAAATGGTACAATGTATGTTGATAGCAGATCCAGAACCCCATACAAATACTACAAAACTGTGGATAACTTATTTTCTTGAAATGTTTTTTATGAGAGTGTCATTTCTGGTGATTTACAACACTGTAGTTTGACTGCCAGCAGGTTAACGTGAAGATTTGATTAATTATTGCTGGACTTCTCTGCCAAAATGAGCATCAGGCCATGAAGTTTCAATTTAAGAACAGCATTGGGCTGATAGTTGCTTCTCAGGGAAGATGCATAAATTGCCTATCACCAACTGGAATGGGCTCTAATACATATGAATGGAGCTGATCTGACTAATCCATACTAGGAGCTAATATGATGAGACAGTTTTTCATGCAACCTGGAGAATATCCTACCAGCATGACACAGAGTGCACCTGAGGAGCTTCCTGAAAAGTTTTGTTCTCTCCAGGTAATATGAAAAGAGCTCCAAAAATCATTAGCTGTACTAATCTGACCTCCCCATGGACCAAAAAAACTTGCTGGAAATGGGTAGTTGAATTGTCTGCTACAGATTCCTACCTCAAATAATTTCAGGTAAAGCTGTAAGTGCGAGGGTCATTTTGTGTTTCTGAATTTATGTGAAGAATAGCAAAGGGTGAACAAATCTGTTTCATGTTTTATTGGAACGGACTAGAAGCTGTGGTATTTCAGCTATGGGGGAAATAAACTGAAGGCATATCAGAAAAAATTTGAAAGTGGTACAATCCATAAGATCATCTCTGCCCACCTCTGAACATTTCTTGTAGCTATGCTGTTTCTGGGTCAATTCATACCCACCCTCCCCACCCCCCAAACTCCCAAGCAAACAAAAAACCAGCTAATCCCACATCCCCCTTCAAAACATGCTGAGCTATGTTATGCCATTAACTGAAATACTGCATTTCCGAATGGGCACACTTTGAATCCCAGGCAATTTTTTTATATCTTAGCATCTAAAATGTCCTGAGGTCAGAGGGCAGCTGCTGTCCCCTCAGGGAGATAAGATTTTCTTTCAAGTTGAAAAGGTCTTCCGGCTCCCTTCAAGCTCTCAGGTCTGATTTCTACACACAGAAATTACACATACATTTACATGTATAAAATAAACTTTCGCATACATATAAACATAGTAAATGCACATAAAAAGATGAAAAGCACTGTAATAATGGTACCAAAATCATAACAATGCAGTCACACGTATCAAGTCAGTGAGCTGCTCAGTATGGAGAGAAAAAAATGGATTCAACAGGAGGTTCTGTCTCATAGCTACAAGTGGGCAACTGAGTGTCCTAAGACCGCTGCTCCACTGGTTAACACAGTTCTACAAGGTGCTTTGGGCAGATGTTTCCCACTGCTTATGACAGAGATCATGGCTGCATCCCAAATCTCAACATGGTTCTTGGAATACAATGAAATAAATTAGTTCAGTCACACAAATTTCAAAACTGAGACTTACCCAAAAAAACTTCGTACTTACATGCATGGATACAAATCCATCTTGTGACTATCCTGACATATGCACATACTCTCCTGTGATACAGATGCATATACATCTAGGTGGGCTTTGTCTTGTTTCTGCATTGTTCATCTACTGCTGGTTTCCACTTTCAGAAATGTGTCCATTCATAACAATATTTATTCTGTTTGCACAACCATATTAGGAACAGATGAGGTAAGATCCAGATTCTAACAACAAAAATCTGAACCAGTTCTCACGCCTAGTATTTTCTACCAAGCTATGGATCTATGAAGTCCAAAAGCGAGTCATAGAAACACCAAGCATAGGGAACTTTGGGAAACTTCAAGCCACCTCTATCTGGGTAAAACTTCTTAATAATCCTAAATTATTTGATGCTTTGCAAAATGTTCCTGTTCTTATAATCACAAAGTTAACTTTGTTCACAGGCCAATGCTACACTAAATAGCTCTTAAAACTTAGGCACTTACTCTGCTACACTGAAAACTTCTTTTTACAGAAATATTTGAATCTTCTTCTTAAATTTCAGCCTCGGAATTTTATTGTGTACTCTAAAGATGGAATTTATTTTCATTTCCATGATACTGTATGCTCTGAAGTCCTGGGTACAGAATCATGATGGAATTATACAACAAGAACTAAACCTGTGTGCAAAAGTGCACAGAGGAGAGCACTAAGTTAATAATATTTTCTTCTTGCACTGAGTTTTTTAGTGCTATCTACATGATTTTCTTCTGTTTCTTATTCAGAAGAAAGAATCAGAAGCAATACCTCTAGCCTGTTTCATTTCATTATAACTTTGTTCTCTCAGGTGGAGACAAATAAATTTACCTTATTTTATTCAAACGTTGCATTGAAAGTTAAGCATCAAATGTCAATATCTAATCATATGTGATTCATTGTGTTCATTTTCTCTATTTGCACTGTCATATTTAAAATCTGTTTAAATCCTTCTTCCCTATACAAATGAGCAGTTCCACTATATTCGCATAAAGCGAGCACAGCTTGCAAGAACCTACAACAGTTTCTACAGTCAAACTTGAGAAAGAGGATGCAGTCCGCTGGCCAGCCAGGAACCTGGGAGCAGAAGCTCACCTGTTCCCTGTGGTACACAAGTCAAATCACTTTCAAAATATGTGGCAATTTTCTCTCTGTCTGACTTGGAAGACAATAAAACTAATAAAACTATTAAAACTAAATAACTAATAAAAATATTGCTCTTTCTCAAAAAGATTCAGTGCTAAGATTACTCCTCCTAAAACCTTTGTTTTGGCTTTCATCCCTACAGGAGTCATTTATTAATTTCTTCTTGCCAAAACAAAAAGATCCTTGGCTTGAGAAAGTGGCGTTAAAAGTAAGCAGAATGATATTTATAAACAACCTCAAATGGAACCTGTACGTACAAAACTACCTGCAGCTCTAACAAACATCCCTGAACACAAAAAGGAGGCATAACTGAGGTGGACAAGCTTGGAGTATTCAAGCAGAAAACAGTTCTTGAAATACTGACAGTCTAAATTTGAATCTTCCCTCAACTGAGCATCAAGGTTATTCGTACAAAGATGATGTAAGCAACTTCTAATGCTTCTTTACAAGTAAAGCTGTGTAGGAACTTAGAATAATCATTATCACTGTTAAAAAGCAATTGGGTACCTTGCTTATTCTTTTATCTTCTTTTTTTAAAATCAAGATCTTCATAAATAGGTAATAAAAAAAATACAAGCAACAAAAAAAATAATCAGTCTTTGTGGGCTCAAAGCTTCAGCCTAGTACACCACCAAAAGAAGGAGAAGGGAGAGAGTGTTTCCTTTCTTGTTAGCTCTCTGCAAACAGAGTCTGTGGATCACTGATGCTTCAAAATACTCCAGGTCCTTGTAATAAATTTGTTTTGTTAAAAATTATTAAGTTGGAATCATAAGTTCGAAGTATTTTTAAAAGTTTACCATGGATTATTTGATAAACCTTCTTCAAAGTGAATGTTTCCCACTGTTTTCAATTGCATCAACAAGAATTGTACTACCAAATTAAAACTTTTCTTCATTTCCACTTGGAAACATTTTAAAATTATGCCTGGAACAACATAACAGGAAAAACTAACCTAATTTTGATTTTTTTTTAAACAACAAATTCAGAAAGATGAATGATAACAGAAAGACATATATTTTTTTTTAAATCTGAAAGACTACAACTGTGGATACACTGATCCTAATATGTGGATATACTGGTCCTATACTGATCCACAACACCAAGCTTCATCCACTTCACCCTCAGTGTTGCTCTGTAATCATTAACTTAAGGAACTCACCTCCTCAAGTAAGAGAAGTTTGCTTTTTATTATTCATAATGTTATCAGTCTAAGTTGCAGAACTAATAAAACTCTGTTGGACTTGGGTGCAATGTGAGGCACTGTCATGAAATCAGCAGCAAGTAACAGCAACAAATTTCACAGTTATGTTTAAATTCTCCCACACCTCCATCACTTGTTCCTCCCTTGAGATGATTGACAGTCTTTCCCTCTCTTTATTAACAAGCTGTAAAACAGTACTGCAGTATATTATTTCCACTCAAATGCAAATTCTAAACAATTTGATTCTTTTGCGCCTGATGCACTACAGACTGTTTGTACTACACTTGTAGATTGGAAGAGTGTTCACTGGTCTTAGATACAAAACCAAAGCAAGAACTGGCCAGATGAGTGATATGCCTTAGCTGTCCTGCAGAACATCAGAGAGAGAATGGACAGCTTTCTGCTCATCAGAAGAGAGCCATCCAATTCTCCCTTCATAAAAATTCTGTAGAATGAGCTTCAGATCCACGCTAGCATCCAACATTAGGTATCACCAATATCCTCCACATGCCCTATCATGAAGGATTCTCTGTGTCTAGACTTTGTGCTGGCCATTGACTTCAGAGTGAATTTGTCTAATGAAGTCCTCAGCCAGCATCAAGAATGACAAGAAGCCATTAAAATCACATTGAAATTACAGGGGGGAAGACCCCCAACAAACAGAAACAAAAAAACCACAGCACTTTGCTGGATCTCCACTGTTTAAAGGCCTAGAAAACTTTTCCAAGCACTGGTCCAATATAACTACTCATCCTAGCTATTTTTGTTCAATCCTTTTCCTATTTACTGAGATTACCAGTAATGGGAATGGCAGCATCTGCTGACTAGAAAATGGCCTGGATCCAATAATTCAGATCACATAACAGCTACCACTTAAATGATATTTGCAGTACTCCTAGTTTGGACCTTAAAAACACAAATTTGAGAAAGGCTTCAAGTCCTGTCATGAATCTCTAACCACCAGCTACCACACTCAATTATTAATGTCTGAAAATATCAGAATACTGTTCTTGTACAATTCTCTAAACATACTCATTCAGTTTTCTGTTCTGGAATGTTATTCTTTCCTCCACTGCATTTATTTTTTTTGTAAGAGTGCCTTTTCAAGACAGGTCTTTTCTGTATCTTCATTATCATGAACTGAATTTTCAGTTTCCGGATTCCTACTCCTTAGAGATTTATTACTTGATTTTTTTACCCAACATTTGCAGTTTGGCCAATTCATGTTCCAGCTGATAAAAAGACCCCATTAGGATTCAGAAGCAAGAGGTTATGTTAAAGTATGGCAGGAAAATTATCTTATGTTTCCTCAAAAGGTAAGCCCTCTAGATGCCTACTAAAAAGTATACCTGAAAAGAGCGAAACAGAAAATTATTTTAATATATTCAAACTCTTGATTGTCAATAGAAAAAGCTGAATTACTTGGCCAAAGGGACAGCTCTGCTCTGAGCAACTGCACATACTCTTTTGTTGTATACTGGCTCATATCCCAGTCCTATTCATATCTATTAGACCATTGTTTCACCCAGGCAGGACTGATCCCTCAATGTGACTTCATTATGATGCAAGTCTCAGCAATGAAAAAAGAATTAGAGTGTACAGTTAAAATGGAAGTGCAGCTTTTCTTCAGACACCTAAGGGCAGGGTTTATTTCTCCCCACATGTGTCATCACTCTGTGGCATAATAATTACTGTCTGCTTTGTGGAAGCAAAGCATTCTTTTTTAAGAGGTAAATCTTCAGGATCGATCAAGCTGCTATACAGGTGAGATCAGGTAAAGCAAAAGAATAAAATCCTCATTCCTTTTGAATAACAAACAAGGATTTGGCTTCCAACTATAAAATTTCCATAAAGCTCTTCTTAAAGAAAACAGCTTAGCTCACTCTGCTACACACCCTAATGTGAATATTATTTAAAATATTCATATATGCACTAACTATAGGCACTTCTGACAAAGAGATGAGGTGACTGAAGTGCATGTCTGTTTCCTAGATAGTACCTGATCTACATATGGAAAGCGAAGGAGGAAGATATGACTATAAAGACATGAACCTGCACTGGCAGAATCCTTGGTCTGTGCACCCTTGATCAAAAGAATCTGTTGACTCTTGATTGAAGTACTTTTAACGGTTCCTACTTACGTAATCAGCAATATTTTTTCAATTATATTTGTATAGACATATGTGCAAAGAGTTCGCTCAAAGTGGAATGCTTACAAACTGCTGTACAGAAATCTGTGACACAGGTCTTTTCATGTTAGAATAACTGCAGTTGCACTGATGCAACTATGGTCTGACTGATCCATTATGTTGCTTATACTTTCTTAAAGGAAGGGGAACATACTAGTCACTTGGAAATCAGAAAAAAACACAACACCAAAACCCAGTAATTAGTGAGCTGGGTGAGAAAGAGCTTTCTAATCTACAAAACACAGACCTTTCAGAAATGTTTACAGTATCAGCTAGAATAGACAATAACCATAATAATCTGGGAACTCAGCAGGAAGGTCCTCTGCAAACACCTGTGTTGGAAGAATAAAAGAAGGAACTTGAAACTCGGTTTACTATATTAGGTATCTTATCTAGTCCACTGTTCTGGACTGGATCTCTAAGGCTTCCTTCTTGGCGCAGTTCCATTTAAGAGCCCATTGGTCAAAGCACGTACCTAAGGCTTGAGACACCAGATGCAAATAATTATGAACCTGGCAGAACTGAAACTGGAAATGGATCCCCTGCAACACATTAAGTGTCCTAGAAACTTGGCTGCTGATTATTCTGAAGAATAATTAACACAAACAATGACATCATACATGTAATATATTATTTTCCATTTCCACCCAAAATGCAGGGATAGCATTTGGAAGATCTCTTTATTACAGATAAAGGTAAACAAGAAAAATTAATAGATTCTCTAGTATCTGTTCAGAAATGCAGGCATAATTTACATTTCCATTTACAACCAAACAGGCTTGATTTAGATTTAAACTAAAAGCCCTTTACGCTAAAAGCAGTGAAAAAGAAAAATAAATATGTGGACAAATCCCACTGATACCTATTTTCTGTCTTCTTTGACATGGCTACAGCAATGGAAAGGAATTTGGGGTAAACAAAGATGAGCTCTAGGGAGTTTTGACACAGACTGGGAGGATCAGGGCTGTGTATATAGGATATGACTCTGAACCATGCAAGTTGGTAGGCAATTTTTATTAGAATGAGAGAAAGATTAAACCATGTACATAAATCCTTGGTAGTAATCAGAATGCTCATGCTTGCAATGCCAGACTGATACCACCTTCCTATTTTTTCTATTAAGTTTCCAGTGAGGTTGACCTCTTGCAAATTTTGCAGAATACGAAAGTGTAGTGAATGTTTTAAACAATACAGTTTTAATCTAATATTGCACTGCAAATGCTGAAGAGCCTGTAGGCTAAGAGGCAAATCATTCAAATGTAAAAACAAACTCGACTGGAGTCTAAACAATGTTAGCCTCTGTTGTAAACTACAGCTTTATTTTGACATGGAAAGAGAGAATGCATTTTGCCTAAAGGGAATTGGCTTGGAAAGCCTTTGTAAATGATACTGCAATGAAAATAAACTTAGTTCCCCAGCCTTAGTTCCACAGCTGTGCATGAGAAACCTAACCCTATGTCATGAGTTCTCATTAGCTTTTGGCTGCAGACCGTGTCTTGGCCTCGGGATGTCATAAGAACTACATCACTGATGTCAATCATTTCTCTCCATGATGACACTGCACTTCTTTGCAGTGAGATGCCACTAGTGTTTGTGGTGTCCTTGCTAATAAATAGTAATTTCTGGAAACGCTCTACTGCTGGTACACTTGTACTTTGTCAGCTGTAATTTCTCAGTCTTCCTTTTCCTTCCCTATCATCACGCCCAGCTTCAATTTCTCTCTTCTCTCGCTTATGGCTTTGAAATGAATTGGTCTCATTCATCCCTATCAGCATCTCCTTCTGCTCTAACTACTTTTATCTTGGTATCATTATCTCCATCTGCCTTTTTTTCATGTACTCTCTCAAGGGAAGGTGGACTGTGCTGCAGCACCTCTGTCTCCCTGTTGGGGTGCAATGACTTGGGTAATTCAGAAAGCTACGTGGTCTTTTGCTAGAAATGGTCATTTACACATTTATTCTCCCTTTACGTGCCAAACTGCTGATCACGGAGTTCTCGCTGGTTCTGGACTAGCCACCAACTCAAAGGTTAGGATGAAGAGTACCAGTTTTGGGAGGAAGGGGAGAAATCAATTTTTCATAGGAGCTAATTTGATATATGACAACATAAGAAAAAGCCAGGACAAAACTTCTCCTGAACAGGATTTAATCTCTCCAAGTTATAAAAAAATAAAAAAACCAAACACTAAAATAAAAATTAAATGGGAAGCCTTTTACATAATACTGAAGTCCAGGCAAAAATCTGCAGTTCTAAGAAAACTAAAAAATCTTTTCCTCATCAAGAATCCTAGAGGTCTTTGAAAATGAGTGATTTGCTTAACTCTGCATATGCAGAAAATCTTGACAGCTAATCACTTCCAAATAATGTTTCAGCTTTAATTCTTATAAATTGAAGTTTAAGATTGTCCTTTCTGTTGTTCAATAATTCTAAAAGTTAGCCCTACTTACTAGACACATTTATATACCATACTATTCAAATACATTAGACAAATTACAAGAAAAGACACCAGACTCACCTCTATATTCTTGATCACGTTATTATTCAACTAAAGTATATTCAGCTTTGTTAGGGCTTCCCAATTTTCAGTCCTGGAAATTTAATTGCAATAAAGATAAAGCTTTTGCAAATTTACACATTTTTGTAGACCATCAATTTTTTGCAATAAAAGAAGGGGTATTACTTTGCAGCACTGACCAACAAAATGTCACTCTCTCTTGTCAAGATGCCATTAGCTTGCACAGAAAATTGTTAGGTAGTTCCAAATAATGAGACCACATCCTCTGCGCAGAATGACACTGATTTAGAAAGCTTTTCAATTAAGCCAAAAATGAAAAAAAGGTAGCAGCTACAATGGTACATGATAAATGTCTTTTAAATACAGTATTATTTTCATTAAAATATCTTCAATCTAACCAATTTCCTGGAAAGGGTTTCAATGTAATTATTCCAGTTTTAAAAAATATTGTTTCTAATGATAGAGAAAAATACCCCAAAATAGGTTTTAAATTACAAAAACTGTAATACATAACAGACACAATTTCATCCATATCTAAAATGGAAGTTTTGGATACTTAAGTGAAGAAGTGCCAGATCCTGACTCCTTCAAATAGTGCCTTCTTCCTGGAGTGTTTGTGAAAGAATACAATAACCATTGTAAGGGACTGGGAATTGACTAAAGTTGGCTAGTTAGCTAACTCATAGTTAACTTACCACTAAACTGCATTCAGCAATCCACAGCTCTTTGAGCAAGAAGTACCCTAGGTGTGAAATATTTTCAATACTCTGTCCAATGAGAATGACAGTAGTTATATTTGGGAAATATTTCATGTCTACAATTCTGGGATAAACCTGAGAAAAACACTTCCAGTGCTGTTGTTTTTAGTCCCCCTTGATCAATGTTCTCATAAGACAATCCATGACGTGTACTGGAAATGAAAAGCAACTATTATTCTCTTTCTGTCCGTGCTGTAAAAAATACATTATACAGTAGAATGTCTTACTGTCATTACAGTAAATTAGAGATTTACCAGTTGTGTCTTTTAAAACTTCCTCTGCAGTAAAATGTGTTGCAATTTTGGTCACGTTCAGTATATAGAGATTAAGTAGCTTTCTTCTGCTTCCAAATCACATTTACATGAGTGCTTCATATCACACCTCAGAATGCATCTTCAATGTAAAACAAAATAATTTTAAATTATGCTAATTGTAATGAAAATTAAACCCTGGAAATCCATAACTTTGTCTATAAGCTAGTATATGTCTGTGTATACATACACACACACACACGTGTACATACATATATGTATGAGGGTAGATCGTGTGCTTTATTAGTTTTGTAGTTTTCTGCTTCTGGAGTGGCTGTATCAAGTAAAACTTATAATAAAATCTTTTGGCCAGGAAAAAATAAAAAGTTTACATGGAATTTCCCTAAGGGTGAGATTCAGTTTTAGATGAAGACACAAAGTAACAGGTGCCCACATGTATGCCTCCTGCCTAAGCTCTCATATTAGTCAAGAGATTTACCAATAAAGCCAAAGGATCCTGGAAAGCCATTCAGATGACCAGACAGGAGGTGTTTAGGGTATGCTAAATTGACTTATTCTATACGTTCCCTTGACTAGATCGACCAACAATGGGATTCAGAATATCTATTGTTATTTCAGGGACCTTAAAAGTATCCTGCAGCAGCTGTTCCAGAGGAGTGCAGTTTTCTGTATATCCTCCTAGATATGTGTGGTGTCTTTGTCATGGAGACTTACAAGAAATTAAATTTGGTGTGTGATAAAGTCAAAATAAACTTTATTCTATCCAAAACTGTTTAAGAGTCTGACATACATTAATAATCTACAAGTTCAAGATGTAAAATGGAATCAATACTACACAGCCGACTTAATAATTCTTAAGCTTTAGAAATGAGGATCCGAAATGTGCAATCACTCACCTAGTAAGGCAAAGGCTCTCAACCTGCAGGAGTTACCATGGGGGGTGTCCCAAACCACAAGGAGGGTCCCTGAATGCAGACCCTCTGCTCTGAGAAGGACCGACTCAATTTGCCCTCTGGGGGGCTCCATTTATACGCTAGTTGAATCTGATCTGTGGTCATATATAGTTATGTTACTCCTCACTGAGTGCCTTAACTTCCTTGTCTTTAGTGGCACGTGGATTAGTGTCCTGAACCCCAGACTGCAACTTCTAGATTTATCAAATTAGAATTATCAAACACTTATTAGTAGTAAGAGTATGCTTGTTGCATCAGCTTTTTTTTCGTTTTCAAAGCACGTACACAGTATATTAACCACAGTATGCACAATCTACAGCCTTAATATACCACATCCCTGCTGCTTTTGAATTTCTGCCACAGTATTTACTGACACACAGCTCCACTAGCAAGTAATTTGGTACAAGAAATGAAGAATATATTTTTCCATTTACAACAGCTAAGAAAATTACATTAGACATGAATTAGATTTGGGTGGATGCCTGCTCCTCTGTGCTCCCTAGGGGAGCTCGGGGAATTGTTCTACCTCATCTAGTAAGGACACAGCTTCTCTCTTCTCGAGCACCGCCTCCACAGAGAGCTTCCATATAACGCATTCCTGTTATTAACATGGCTCCCATAGAGTAATGCCACCTATTTGCCTGCTCCAGCCTATTCTGACCCAGCACCCAGGCCCACACTACTGCCACCTCTGTGGGACACCGCCTCACCCCGCCCACCAGCGGGCAGAGAGCCAATCGGAGGCAAGTGACACCCTCCTCCCCTTCCCCAGTGGCCAGGTGGGGCAGAGTAGCAGCCAATCAGAGGCGTGGCTGTGAGGCGGGAGAGCTCTTGTGAGGTGGGGGCCGTGGCCATGGCGGTTACCTCAGTGAGAGGGGGCTGGGGGTGCTGATGCGCTCTAGAGGGCTCAGCACTGGTAAGCCCAGCCAAAAGGGCTCATGGAAACTGGGTTCTTGTGTTTCTCAGCTGTGCTAGGCCAATGGTCTGATAGCAGCACACTAAAGGCCTTACCTATCACTTTGCCGGGCACCTGGCCCAGTGCTGATGATTAATTTAAGCTGCAGTGACTTTTCCTCTTGCTGAGTTAGTGTGTGGGGTGGTGGAGTGTAGCTGATAAACTGGTTTGTGAGATGTCAAAATAGAGAGTTTTGTTCTGGCTTGCATACTTCCCTTGGTCAAGGAGGGTGCCATGTCTGTGCAGAAGTTTATCTTCAGGGGGCAATTTAAGGTGACTGTGCCAAACCGCAGCACAGAAGCTTACTGTGGCTTAGCTTAAATCAGTTAGAAACATGAGTGTGGGGTAAAAAAAGCCATTCTTAAACCAAAAGGACTGTGTTCACTGAGCCATTTGCACTGGATTAATTATATCAATTTAAGAATAATTATAATTAAATCACTATGTTTATTTTCTTGCATGCAGTGGGAACAGCTGAGCATTTTCTAGTGGTAGAATTGCTCAGCAGAAACTTGGATCTTCACTGAAAAGAATGTCATCGAAGATGTCTGATTTGTGAGTAAGGAGGTTAAATTTATTGAAAATTGCTAAGATTTCTCTTAAAGTCTTTGTATTAATGTTTCTTAACGTTTTTAATGGAGAGGGAGAAAATTGCTCAAGCAGCTTCTGCAATTCTACCGAGACGTATCAATTGGTCTGTAGCTCGTTACTTGCGCTGCTTTTTCTTGTCGCCAGATGTCATTCCAAGTCCACATAAGACAGATAGCTTCCATTTATTTCTACATTGTAAGAGATGTTCTGGCTTTGTCTTAGACTTCTCTATCCAAAGGTGCTTCGTTTCACGTACCCAAAGACAAATATATATATATATACACACACACACCGCTTCTTTTAGCAGAAATCTGTAATAAGGTAAGTCTATGAGTCGAAATATGCCCTCCTGAATTAACATATCACAACAAGTACATAATGGAACAATTTGAAATTAAAAAGGGGATGTTATTTCTCTGAAAACTGTGCACTTTCTAATTCAAGGGGGAAAAAAAACCCCAGCCATCTATTCTTTAGCCTTCTCCAGAGAAATTTTTGTGTAGTTTTTTGTGAACGGAGTGTGCTCTGTTCCCTTTAAGAAAGAGGGTTTTGTTTAGCAAATGATTCCTTTCCTTTCTCATTGACAAAGAATCTTAGGGGTAACATTCTCACTAAATTAGTTTAGGCAGCTAGGCCAACTGATACCATTTTGTGGCCTGTTTAATATTTTTTTAAACAGTAATTGACTGAATAAGCATTAAAACTGGACATTGCATCCAAATTTAGGTATTCATTGGTACTATCAGTAGCAAAATGCAACTGCTTTTGTTTCTGAGAATCTAACGGAGTGACTCATTATTGGCAGTGAGGAAAGCCAAATAATCTAATTTGGGTATAGGGATTTCTATTCGACTTGAAAGCACTCCTTTCTTACCATAAGGGAATTATTGTAAAAATCAACATTTTTGTGAAACACTTTGGTCCTTTCTAGGTGACTGAATTATCTCAGAGTGACCTGCTCTGGCAGCCTAAAATCTGTGTGTGTAATACTCTTAGTCTCTTCAACTGCAGCAAACATACAGGGTAGCATTATAATCATTAATTCAGCTCATTAGCGACTAGCTAATGTTACTGCTAGATAATCTTGTGTTGGTTTATAAAGCCATTGAAATGTATATTTGCATGTGCAGTATTTAAAAAATGTCTGGCAGCAGTTGCTAGGTTTCTCTTTTAATGTAAAGGATTTTCAAACTTATCTCAGACTGAATTAATCATTTCAAGTGTGTTATCTTTCACCTTCTGCTGTGGCACATTCTGCTTTAATTCTGCTAAAGCCTTTTAGCATAATTTGAAATCACTTCATAGTGTAGTCAAAGCAGCTGTTTAAGTGCTGATGGTGCTTTGCTGCTGTATATTTACTTTCAGAATTGTCCTTGTAGTTTTGCTGACTACTGTAGAAACTTTTCAAACCATTGTTCACAGATTCTGATGGATCACTGTGCATCAGAGGCATGTGTTTTTGCCTCTGCCTTCTACTGATGTTGGTATTTTTATAGGCTAGTAGATGATTTCTTTTCACTGGCATTGTTAAACAGTTATCATTGTATTTGTAGAAGAGTATCCATCCTTAAAAAAACACTGTTTGTGATCTGCATGCAGCTTTTTGTCTGCTTCTGCTTTGTATCACTGGAATATTTCTGACTTCCACTGTGTCATTTATTAATCCAAGTGCTTCTAGCATCATCTCTGCAAACTTGTGCGTATTTAGATCAAATGTCAGAACAAGTGGCAAGAAGCAGTGATGACAGACCTCATGTAAATGTTTGAGAGATTACATTTTAGAAACTAGGCTCTCTATACCTTATCATTAATTAAACACTTTAGCTAGCTTTTACTATCAGGTAAGATATATGAGATTTTGGCTTGTTTTTTCTAATAATTTTAGCAGTATAAATATTTTGATGTGAGACATGGCTATGTCTTTTGAAGTGTTTAAAATAATAGATTTCTCATTAAGCACCTGTGAAATGTCACCCCTTCAGATGTGATGGAAGCAGTTAGGTTAGCAGGATAAGCACAGACAGTAGTTGGAAACATGATCTAGTTATGTTAATGTCTCCACTTAATAATGCAGAGTCCTTACTCCCACTGAGGTTAAGAAAAATATTGCTGAAACAAGACTGAGGAAGGCTTTTAGGGTTTGGCCTAACAGTGGTGATGCATAAAGTGTGTTCACAAGAGTCCCATGAGCCACGAGAACAATTGTGGCAAGGGGAGAAGAGCACTTGCTTGCCTTTGGCACTGCCAAAAATAGATGTTATTCAGGGAGCATTCTGGCATCTATCCCAACCTAGTTACAGCTTGACCTGCAGGATCGAATGGGATAAAAGTGCGTTGTCTCAAGTATGTCACTAGCGACAGACAGTTGTCACAAAAAATCCAGAATCATGACTTTAAATGCACATGCATTAGTGTTTTATCTAAAATGCCTCCTGACTATTTGAGCTCTGGGTGGAAAAGGCCATTTCCCAGCAGCTCTGGCTGCACCCTCATGCTGCAGAGCATATGATGCAGAATGCGTCAGTGCTGTGGGGTCCTGCTCTCTCTGCAGCTTACCTGATTTCACAGGCAACTGTTCACCATTTTTCTAAAGTAAATGAACTACGCAGAAGCATATAGATGGGTATGTATGTCTGTGCTTTGTATTTTGCATGTTTTTAGATCATCTGAGTTGCTGTATTTTCTCATTTATTTGGATGACAGGCCATAAAAACTGAAGAGTGAACTCAGGTGGGCACTGGGCATCTACATGAAATTCCCTGTGGAACAGGACAACTGGCTTCTTATGTACCTGTTAATAACATCTGGAAGGAAAACTGAGTTATCTCAGGTGATTTTGTCTTGGGGATAGCTGCTGAAAATTTCCTGTAAAGAAATTTAAAAAAAACAAAAAAACCCCCCAAAAACCAAGCCCAATAAAACTTCGTTAGTGCTCTTAAAAACAATAGATATTACTTACAGAATATTTTATTATTGCAGTAACTTCTTCGGCCAGCTCTGGACTGGATAACATGCTAACAGACAGAAATGAGCTCAGCATTGATCTATAAATTAGCAGTTGCCTAGTGACTCATGCTACGGGCACACAAAAAATAGCACTATGCAGTAATGGATATATGCCAATTTTTTGTTAGGGTCACTATCCCAGAGCTTACAGCAATTTTTGACATAAATTTTGACAGGGAGTGTAACCTGAAAATGGAAAATGTCAATGAAAACAAGGAATTGTTCAGAAACCATCAGCAAGGTACCTACAAAGGAATGTTGCTATAAACACACTGCAAGGAAAAAAAAAACCACACACAAACACAAAATCTGGCCCAAAATATATGAAAATAAGTAATGTAGCATAAAATAGAATTTGCAGGCCTCATATTAAATGGTTTAGAAATTGGCTTAAAAGCAGATCTCAAAATGGGAAAAAATAATTGTCATGACTATTAATCAGTTTAATGAAACTATCTAATCATTTTATTGGCCACCCAAATGGTAACATAGGTCTCTGCCAGTTAAATCTGCAGATGGCGCAGGCTTGTTGAGTAGTAAGTAATGAAGTTATACCTACAAAATTATTTGAATCACTTAATTAAATGGTCACAGTCCAGCAATATGCACTTCAATACAGCTAAATGCAGGCTGATACACTGGGGCTATATGGGCTACAGCCACAAGGTAAGAAAACCCGTCTTGAAATGCTCTGACCCAGGAAAGTGATGTAGGGTCATCAATAGCAAACTCTTTCAGCCTGAACTCCCGGTGTAGTGCTATAGTTAAAATAACCAACGCGATTGATGTGTTTGTCAAACAGATGAACACAGAATAAGACAGAGAAGGGATTTTTCTTTTGTATGCACTGATAAATAGCTCCTGTAATGGTATGTTCATTTAATGTGCCTTCACTCCAGAGAAGGAGGCCACAAACATAGCCATGGACTGGAAACCAAACCTGATGATACGCTGCTAACAGCCCCTCACTGTTGAAAGGAAGGTTGAAACTGAACTGATTAGTAATATGTAGATAGCTATGGAAGATTACAGCTGATAGTAGAGGGGTTTTGAGTCTGACAGGAAAAAGTGCAACACTATCCAGCCACTGAAACTTTAAGTTGAATGATGTCTGGTAACATGCATGTAATGTGTTGTCAGCTTTAGTGGGGGTAGTGTTGTGTCAATGCTGAATTTTTCCGTAGCATTAATCTCAGTGGGATCTGACTTAAGTTAGAAATCAGCACCTGTGAAACTGCATCCTGATAGTTTAATGGACAATATTGAAAGAGAAGTCACAAGATTTAAATTTTATTAATTTCAACATTATCCTTCCTTGTAATCTATCAATAATATCCAAACCCACCAAGCTTTTTAAATTTTACAGTCTATATTTTTGAATGCTTATGAATGATAAAGTATATGATTTCTCCAAGACGGGGATCAAATTCTTCATGCTTTCTAAAAAGGATCTGCAGATGTAGGAATTGAGTGTGCTTCTTGTCTAAGGGGTGAGTATTTCCAATTTTTGTCAGAACAAACTCTGCACCAGTACTTTGAAAAACATCACCTTTTCCTGTCTCCATCCTTTTTGTCTTTCTTTTCTCTCTATGCATCAGGGGCCTGAACAATCTCCATTGAAACAAAAGTAAATCTTTCATGGAATATGGTGTCATTACAGGTTCATGAAGTTACAGGGGAAGTAATTTTGGCTGTAATCTGCAGTCCATGTGTACTCCTATAGCTCCACTGAATCCCACGGAATGATGCTAGTTTCGTGCCTGCTGAAGGCCAGAACTGTTTTATGGTCATATTCTTGCCTGCTATTGGCAAGGCACAGGGCATTAAACCCACGCCAGTGTGGGTGTGGAAGAATCATTTCAATCTTATGAAGCATCCTTATGAATCATATTTTCCCAGAGCCTGGTTATATTGAGATCAGGACCACTTGTTACAAAATGGTAGGGAGAAGCAAACAAAAGTATTCAAGGGAGTTCTTGAGCGCGTTCTGCAGTCACACTGTAATGTCAGTTACCAGAGGTCTCTACGAAATGTGAACCCCAAAAAGCACCACAGAAGTAGCATTGGAACATTTTGTTTGATATCTGGGGCAAAAGAATTGCACTTGAAAGCAGCAATGAAATTTTTACCTGCTTTGCTTTTGTTGCATTTTTTCATGGTTACTAGCATATCTCTTTGTCTCTGAGGCACAATGGAAATTGAAAACCTACTGGACTGGAACTAGTGCAGTCAGCTTTCCAGGATGAAATAATACCTTAATTGGTCTGTCTGCATGGATGAAAAAGGGCCAAACCCTATCATTCCAGTCTGAGAGATATAATGAGAAAAACATCATAGATCTGATATCAGCAAATCTTCCTGGAGCTATTTGTATCTTTTGATGAAGAGACCTAGTAACATAATTCACAGAACAAGGATACTATAAAGAATTACATCAAAACATTGTAACTTATATTAAAACTTGTATCAAAGCACTGCTTTAAGTATGTAATGGACTTCCTACATAACCAGTTTAAGGAAATGGGGGGGGGGCAGAATTTCTCTTGTATTTCTTTTTTTTTAATCAAACTTTTTTTTCTGAATCACAGAAAACAAGCACCTTGAGAAGTCACCTAATTCACCCCTTTGCTCCCCGAGGCAGAATGAACTCTTTCCAAACCTTCCCTGTGTGCTGTTTCTGTAACCTGTTTTTAAAAGCCTCTGGTAATGGAAATTCCAAAGACTAATGGCAAATGTTAATCACAATGAGTGGAGAAGGTTAGTGAGTGCAAGAGATAATAGTGATATGCTCAATGGTACTTTGATATTACATCACCCTTTAGATTTTGTTGTAGGAAAGCAAGAACCTGGAAGTTTCTAAGGCTCAGCTGGCTATGTCAGGAGATTCCATCATTTCTCTGAACTATTTCTACAAGTTTGTAACCCTTTATCTTGCATAAGGAATATATTTCTTGTTCAAATTCCTGAACTGAAGATTGATAGCAGGAAATGGAATGAGTGTGCTTTTTACTTATTATTGTGATAGAGGAAAAAACCCCCAATTTATAGTTTTGAACACTTTAATGTATCACAAACCTCAAAAACATAAAGTCATTTTTGAAATCACCTAATAGGGAATCATATTTAGCTGTCACTAGCTTCCCACTGTAAAAAAATGTTGCAACGCAGTCTAAAGGACTCAAAATTACTAAAAATATAAAATTAATATTCTAAGTTAATATTCTGAATGAATAAGTTAATGAAACATCCTAGAGGCTGCTAAACATTGTTATACTTTAGGCAAAGGAAGACTGAGAAATTATCAACTTGTATTAGTAGCACCCAGTTCTGCTTCTCAAAGAAGGACTTAAGGCTCTCTGTTCATGTTATAGTTAAATTAAAAAAAAAATAAAATTCCTGCCTGGTTCTGAGAACGACAATCAATGTATTTCTTTTGAAAAGATGCAGCAAAAAAATGTGTCTTTAATTATTCCTCTTGTATCTCCATAGGTAAAAATGTCCTAGGACAAAAAGATTCTGTATGAGTTTCTGTTATGGAAGTGACTGTACTCTGGCAGGTTGAGATACTGATATTGCCAAAGCAAAGGAGAATTTTGAGAGGCTCAAGTGACTGAATACATCTGAAATGTAGAATGAGTCCATCAATAGGTGTGCCAGGCCTGTGGAAACCTTGAGTATCAAGAGGCCTGACAACTGCCTTTAGTTGCTCTGGGAGAGGGATTATGGTTTCAAAAGAGCAGCTGAAAGGCTGCACTCACGTTTCTGGAAAATTATTTTAGCAATATGATATATCAGTCTTTCTAAGCATAGTATAAAAACTAGATACTAGGCCTTGGGACACCCTATTGTTTCATTTTTGAAGTGAAGAATGTGCCTTTCTCTTTCTCTGATAAGAAAAGGTTGGTTCTATTGGTTCTGTGACATCTGATGTTGAAAAATTAATGTGAACACCTTTTCCAGACCTTCATCTTACCACCTCTGTAATTGTTTGTAAGAGTCACACTGGGACCTCCTTGCTCTATTAAATACAACTGATAAAAGAACAGGAAGTAAACACCACCCCCGCCCCAACAAAAAGCAAAATAAAACAAAAAAACCCATGGAAAAAGCAGAAACTACGTGTAAGGGCCACATGGCCTATTGCCAGTCAATGTTCGTTCCCAGAATGGGGTAAATCATGGATGTGGGTCTCAGTAGAGAATTTCCAGCCAGTACAACCAAGAAGAGAATTTCTCTGTTAGAAGAAACACAAACACTGATAGTATCAGGTGCTTTGCTTCTTGCAGAAAAGATGAAATGTGGTGTGAAATGTTGATTGTAGTACTGCATCATATTCTTGACCACATCTTGGGCCAGCTATGATTCAAGTTATTTCCTTCACTGAACTAAACTTCTCATAAGAAGCTCACTAGAACAACAGTAGCAAAGGCTGGGTTGCTATTTACAGCAATGCATACATGCCATCAGAAAAATTGCCTTCTGGGATTAAGAGGGAAATCAGACATAATGAAGACTTGTTTCTTCGTTGTGCATCCCACAGACCAAATTTATTCCAACAGATGAGTAAAAGATGGAAAGACATGCTAATTAGCAGCCTTTTTTTTTTTTTATGAACCTGTACCTCAGGATCTAATTTGCCTTCTAGATAAGGCTTATGTTGCCTGTGCTTTCAGAGGCAAAGGTGGCCAAGTTTCTGTTTCTCCAAGTGTTATGTTCATGTATTTCAAATGCTTGAAGAAAACTGCTTCAGATTAATGAATATTTATTTATATGGTCTGTATATACCTTCTAGACGATGAGAGGCCTCTTTCACTACTGGGGAATTACACAACACAATAGGTTCTGCAATGACAAAGAAGGTAAAGGGAGCACAAAGGTTGAAAGTCATGGGTAAGACCATTATACCAGAGTGGTGGAGAACATTCATGGTTGTGAGACAATAAAAGGAGGGAGAACAGAACAGGAGGAGTCTGCAGGGAACAACAGCAAGAGGAGAAAAGCCAAGAGAAATAGCCAAGATCTAATTTCTTTGCCTACAGTTTGTATGTTGAAGGAAGAAAACAGGAAATATTTAACGGAAAACAAGGATGGAAGGAAAAGAGAGATCTAGAGAAAAATATAAAAAATAATTTAACTAGTTAGATTAAATTGGCTATGAGGACAAGATAATTTCCTGGGAAATATATACGAGTAGTTGTTTGTGTCATATCTCTGTGAATTTGGAGGAAAAAGATAGGTGTGATAAATAGTTGTGCTGGAAGAAATTGAGACCTAACACTCTGCTGTTCACAGCCCAAAGCATGACACATGTACTTCTAAAAATTCAAAGCCATGCTGGCAAGTCATTTCTTCCCAATTTTTATGATGCAATTGGAAACAAGATGTTTGTAAACAATAGGAAACAATATGAAGGTGGCTGAAATGCTAGTTCAGGGCCAAACTTGTACTAAATTTTACATCAAGTCTGACTTCAGAAACACTCAGATATTTAAAGATAATGGGATGCTAAAATGTTCACTGACTCATGACATCAACGAATGAAGCCACAGAGGAAGTGTATGGTACTGTACTATACTGGTGGTAGCATGTAGTGAATAAAACTTTAAGAACTGTCTTAGCATGTTTGAAAGACAAGCTCTGAGCCTCAAGACTACAAAAGCAGAAGACAGAGGTTAATTAATTTGTTACTGTTACTTGGCTTTTTTACTGGTCAACCACAAAGGATGCATTAAGAAGGCTACCCCCACACCCCAGCAGCTTCTCGACATGTGACAGATCTACAACTGTGCTGCTACAGAGGTAATAAAGACAGGCTCAGGCAGCAGCTTTTCTCTTCCAAAACTACCTCACATTTCTAGGGAAATACTGAACAAAATAGAGAGGGAAGAATGAGAAAGATGTTAAATTTGGCAATGATAATGAAACTCTGAATATTGGACTAGCATCAGGCTAGACTGATTCTCTCTTGCAAGGCAGACTTGATTACTTTTATAACAGAATTACAAAATGTAATGGAAAGAGGGAATCCAAAATCTGCCTTGTATTTGATGGAATATTTATTTGAAAAAGATATCTCTCAAAGCTTAATTCAAGGGGATTTAGGTGGGGGGACTGTCACTGGCAGAGTGGTAACACCTGTATGAGATCGTATAATGAAACTGGCCATTGATCAAGTGAAGTCTTCAGCTTTCCAATAAAACAAAGAAATCTCAGCTTACTCTTTTGACAAGTATTACTGAAAGTGTAATATAGTACTGCCTAAATCAAATCAGTTACAGAAATCACACAAATATGCAGATGAATGCTGCTTCTGCTGCAGGGGAAGGAATGGGCATGCTGATTTGCCTGCACAGATACATCCTGTGAGAGGAAACACCAAGCACAGTCCACACTGTCTTGATCTGTCCCAGTTAAAGTTATGGCAAAATTAATCTGCCTGCATGACGTGTCCCTGAGGATTATTTATGAGATTATGGTGTGAGAGACAAATCAGAAATTGGCGATGTGTGGATGAAGAAGCAGCAGTGTGCAACATGCCCCTAAATTCAGGTTCAGTGGTTAAAAAAGTCACTGCTCACTGACTGCAGTGAGCTTTGGCACTGGCAAGACACTTGGCAAAACCAATTTCTTCTGTCTGTCCCTTTCTAATGCCTCTAGACTTTCAGTCACCAAAGGAGATAGCAGAGGTCCAAGTTGGGTGGATGCCAGGCAGAAAGCAACAGCTTCTTTTAGCATTAGTTTACACACCATTCTTAGTCTCCAGTCTTCTGGGGTTGCAGCTGGATTCAAAAGATGGTTATGTGGGTTAGATCCTGTTGCCTCTCTGCCTACTCTTTCACCAGAAGAGGAGGACA
Source organism: Rissa tridactyla (assembly GCF_028500815.1). Lineage (NCBI taxonomy): Eukaryota > Metazoa > Chordata > Aves > Charadriiformes > Laridae > Rissa > Rissa tridactyla. The sequence goes on from NC_071469.1 coordinate 66,032,713, forward strand.
TGGGCCAAAATTCTGTTAAGACAGTTGTAAAAAATCAAGGCAGCCTCTCCAGCTGTTGGGACCTGCCTGAAAAGCTGCAAACCCTAATCTCCAGCCTCTCCCATAGGACCCGAGTATCACTAGATAGAATTGGTGAGAGGTGATCTTCAGCCTTTTGGGCAAAAGGAGTTCTGTCGCTCACCATGCCACCAGAGAAAGATGAATGCAACAAGGGTCAAGTTAGCAGACAGAGATGCTTCATGCATACCTAGGTTTAGGGTTTGTGTGATGTGTATCCTTGTTTGCTGTGCATGTGTGATGTGGTCTGTCTACACAGTACGCAGTCCTTACTGTGCAGGAGCAATGGCTGCGGCATATACAGAGGGATATTTCTGTTGCTGGAAAGTCAGGGTCTGAAGCAGGCTGATGCCACCATGCTTCATAAACAGCAGAGTCTCCAAAACCAGAGGACACAAACAGATAAAATTATCTCTGTCACAGCAAAGTTATGGAGCATAGATTTAGTGCTGTGAGAAGAATTATCAAGCTGGGTGTGAGGGAGGGAAATGGGGGGAGGCAGGAGAGTGGGAAACGATGTCTGAAAAGAGGGGTCACAGGGGGCATAGCGTTCAATGCATGGATCCTCCCAGTAATGTTCAGGGAGGACGTGTGCTGCTGTGTGCTGCTATATGCTGCTACTCATAAACAATGTGGAAAACAGAGAACAATGATGTGACAAGGATTACAAATCATGCAGAATTAGTCAGGTTAGTAAAAACAAAAGCTGTCTGCAAATAGTTGCAAAAGGGACCTCATAAAATTTGAGTAACTGGGTGGTGAAACAGTAGATGAAACTCCATGGCAATAACTGCGAACTGCTGCACATGAGGAGAAACAGCTGTGACTACAGATATGCAGCAGTGAGCTCTAAATTATCTATCACATCTCAGGAAAAAAGATCTCAGAGTCAATGAAAATATCAGTTCCCTGTTTGGGAGCAATGAAAAAAGCAGCAAAAAGTTTGAAACCACTGAAGGGGGAGACAATAAAACATCACACTGCAGCAGCAAATCCCTAGGGTACCCACACCTTACATTGTACAAGCAGTTTGGCCTCTTCCCAGTTCCTCATTCGCAAAAATTTAAAAAATATGACTAGAAAATGCTCAGGGAAGAGTACTTAATGACCAGCAGTATGGAATAATTTCCATATGAGGGTAGTCTAAATAGAAGTGCTTCCCCTGGAAAGCAGATGACTAAATCACAGAGGTATATGAAATATATATAAAATAAATATTTATATATAAAAATATATACCACACAGGTGTCATGAAGATGTAAATAGGGAACAATAGCCATTATTTCTTACTATACAAGCACATCATGAAACTGCCAGGCAGGTTCAGAACAAACAAAAGGAAGTATTTCTTCAAGCAGACTATAATTAAATTGTGGAACTCATTGCTACAGGATGTCATGGAAGCTGAAAGCATAAATGAATTAAAAATGCAATTAGACAAATTTATGGATATACCTCCATCAAAGGTTGTTAAACAGAAGGATATGGTTTCAATATCTGACTCGGGAAATCTTTCAGCAAAGATTGCAGGAAATTTGCAAGGATATATTGAGGAAGGAGGGCGGATGATTTTCACTCCTTGTGAAAGTGAGTGATTTTCGCTCCTGGTTGCCCTCTCTGTGTGCACTTTCTCTATTCAGCTGCAACTGGACCCTCTCAGAGACAGGATCCTGAGCAATCCTTTGGCTTGACCCATTATAGCTTTTTATAATTCTTACTTTATTTCCTTTCTCCTTTCCCTTTACCTGTCTCTAGTTTTTATAACCAAGCCATTGGATCAGCTAAAACTCCCAGTAGCATAGCTCCTGGCTGAACAGACTTTACAACCCTCTTTGACTCCTGGGAGTGTTGGACAGATTAGCCATGTCTTGTCTTAATGCTCGGCACCTGGCAAAATGGGGAGGAGTTTTAATTAGCTCCTGGCTACATGAGCCATAGAGTTTGTTTTCCTTGATGCGTGCTGGAAAAGTTTTTGAAGACACTTCTAGGCTAGTGTGGGCAGTTGTCTGAGGCACACAGCAGACTAGAGTTACAGTTCTAATTAATGGTGATGTGCTCCTGGAATGGCTGTCAGAGTGCACAGCGACAATAGTTAGTCAGTTGAGCTAGGTTGAAAAAATCTGTGTTAGAGCTACTCTTCATGAATGGATTTCTGTTATCTAAAAGAGAGCTTAAAGGCACAATTCTAAAATACGTAAATGATCCAGCTCTGGAACAGGAATTGGGGATTCCTGTTCCAATTGGGGAAAAAAAAAGAGCAGCCAGGAAATTGAGTTTGGAAATTAGCTTTAAAAAATGAGCTCTCTCTTGTAAGCTGATACATCTGGGAATTGCCCTGCCCCTCCTCCTCCCCATATTCCTGTTCTCAGTGTCAGGTAGAAATGTTATTTGGTATATAGAAAAGCAGAGGTTAAGTGACCAATAGCAGGAAAATGAAATGACAGTGATACATTGAAATGGAAATGGGGGATGGTAAATTTGATCTGCATATACAGAGGCATTATGTCATGAAGTCTCTTTTGATATAACTGCAATAAAATCACATCTACAACACTGCAGCTATTGATAAAAAAACCCCATAACAATGTACACAGATTTTAAAACCTGCAGCAAAATGAAATAGGGAGTGACTTTTGGGAAGCTATGAATACATCAGCAAAGAAAACACCAGGGAGGGGGAGGAGTTGTTTAAGCTAAAGTACACTGTTGGCAAAAGAGCAAATGGCTGTAAACTGGCCATGAATAAATTTAGTCTGGAAATTAGAAGAATTTGTCTAATCCTAAGAGAAGTGAATTTTTGGAACCACTTTCCAGTAGAAATAAAAGGGATAGAACACTCTACCTTATTTTTAAATGACAGTGAACAGTTTATATGATATTGTTGCCTGAAATAGAAAAGGACTGTGCCTGACAAGCCAGGAAGTCCCTTATGTTTTTGTATTTTAAGCAACTCTGTATTATAAGATGAAGGTAGATTTGAGAACATAAACATTTGAAGGGCAGAGTGAGAAGTACTTTCTTGAGAAACTTCCTGGGAGTGAAGTGGTTATGCAATATTTACTCAAAGGAACTCATGGATGACTCATCATTTGGGTTGTCTAAAATAAGACTGAATAAAGCAGTAATCCAGGTAGTTTCAAGATGTGCCCTGCAGTGGCTAGTGTAATGAACAAGGCAATCTTAATTGGTCTGTCTTCATCATGAGTCATGTTACAGTGCAGGTGAAAGGTGCAAAGGTGCAAACCCTGGAGCCCACTGACAGAGATATGATACACAGGGAGAGGGATTCTCTTTGGTAGATGCTGAATAGGAGGAAATAGTGACCAAAAGTCATGGCTGTTGGACTGGGGACTCCTACCTCATCACCTCAGCTTGCAGGCAAGTGGTGTCAGGTTTTTACATTGTTGATATGAGCAGGGTCTACATCTTAGAGAGAAGCCGGCAGGGAGGTATACGTTTCAAGAGGAGCTTCAGAACCAGTGTTTCCAGCTGTGTGGTTTAAAGTGTTATGAAAGAATCTTGGATTTTGAGACCAGGTGGCTTCAGGAAAGTTCACATAATAAGATACTAACCATGGAAGTCAGCACTTAAAAGATTAGACCTTAGGTATAAGGATTGGCCAGTGCAGACTACAAAATTAGCTTCTAATTTTAGTTTTATCTTTAAACAGCTTACTTTTTCTCTGTGAAGATGACTTTTTTTTGAATATTAAGCTGCCATCTAATCTTGTGTTTCACTTTGGGAAAATATGATGTTGGAAATGCTCAATGATCCCCTCTCCTCTTTCTCAGGCACATAGGAGGGTCGTCTGTCATCTGAATGACAAACATAGCACTGGGTTTTGTGTTTAGAGCTGCTGGAACGTTATTTTCCAGATCAATGGTGAAAGTGATTATATGGAGACTGGAACATGGAAGACACAGTAGGATGGAAGAACAGGTCAAAATGCTTTGCTCTTACAAGAACAGTCACTGGTGCTTAGCTTTAGTGCATCTTTGAAATAACAGACTGGATCCTTTGTAGTGTATCACTGTGGCACTAGGCACAACACAAGTTTTAGAGAGTGCCATTATTACGCCAACAGGAAATAGCTTCACAGTAGTGTTGTTAGTGAACTAGAACAGATCTTTAACAGAGAATGAAGCAGTTCTAACTTCATTGTCTATTTTAATGGAAAATAAGCCATAGTAAAATGTATTTGGGAAATTAAGCTCTCCAAATGAATTTTCTGATTTTAATTCAAACTAAAGTTTTGATTCTTTACATTTTGACACTTGTTCCCATGCATATCAGTAAAAGGTAATTTCATTGTCCTCAGAGAGATCTTTTAATCTACCCCCTTCACATTTGCATTCCTTGATTAAATAAATACGCACTGAGGGCTTTTAGTATCTGACCACACCCACATACACAACAGATGTCAAGCAGTTACCCTTTATTCTCAATATACAATCAAATTGCTAAAAGCATTGAAATTCCAGGCTCTGTCCAAGACTGATGGATGAATAATTACAATAAAAAAGACTTGAAGCTCTCACATTTCTTTTTCATTAACTCACTTGATCAAACTTTCAATACTGAGAATACCAGAGCTGGACAAAACCTTGTCAGCAATACTTTCACCAATAAAATACAGCTTCAGAATCATGAATTATCTCCTACTGATTCTGCTGAACTGCTTCAGCTGGGAGAAGGAAATGCAAATCCAGAATCCAAACCACTATTTTGAGATAGTGTCATTTAAAATGTTTAACTTTCACAAAGTTATCACATTAACCAAAACTATTTCAAAACTTATTTCATATAAAATAGTGAAAGTTTAAAGATGCAGGAAAAAAACATGTATCCACCATTAATAAGCACAAAGGCAGTTAAGCTAGTAGCTTAGTACAGCTGCAAGTAGAAGAAGCTGAGAAAGTTCTGAGAAGTCAGAAAAAGACGGAATCACAAATGATTCCTCCCTGTTTCCACAAGTCAAACCTCAAGAAGCCCCTTCATAGCTTGTATGTTTTCAACTCTATATTGAATCATGTGGTCACTTACTGTGTGTTCATCTCATTTTGATTTCTCACCCCTGGCTGGAGAGTCAGAGTTGCCAGGATTCCCCCCTTTTTCAGAAGCCTCTTTGGGAGTATCGCAAGAATTGTGTATATGTCAGGGAGGAATCATTTGTGTTTTCCAGGTTAATTTTGTCCAGAATGGTCTTGTGAAATCTGTTCTACTAACAGCTGAACAGAGGCAATGCTGACCTGAAATGCTTTTATTAGCATTACATTCCTCCTTCCATTTGGAGTTCGCTTTTCTCATGCTGTCCTGGGAGCCCAGTTATCTCACTTTTTTTTTTCCCCTTTGCTAGCCCGTATCTCCAGTTTGCTTTGTTGATTGAGGTCCTAGAGCTCACAAAGCCCTAGCTGACCAGTGTAAAGGACAGGATTATGTGAACATGTGGTCTTTTCACCACTTAAAGGCAGGGCAATCCTTAGGAAGGGTTGATAAAATTTCCAGGTGTAAAGCATAGAAAATATTAAACTTGTTTCACTTGCTTCAATTTTTCTCCCTAACTCCCCAAGCTGTGTGAAGGGCAAAAGCTCATTTCCTCTTGCAGTATCTTTCACTGTTCTTATCTATTCTGTTTTCTTATCTATTTCTCTACCATGTTCAGCTGTAATGAGTTGATAAGAATTCAGATAAGAAAATTGCATTGAATGGGACATTGTTTTTTCGTTCTTGGTCACAATAAGGATAGATTTTTTTATGCCTTACTCTGGGAAACCATCCCTGTAATGTTGCTTGTGAGTGGCAAAACCCACTTTGTTGTCATGGAGATTAGTTGTAACCTGTAATTCTATTTTCTTAAACCTAATGATGATGGCCAAAAGTTGTATGTTGATGCATACTATGAACTTTCGAAGGCAATAATTAATCTCAGCATTTTGAGGAAGGTAACATTTTCTTCACAATCCAGCAGAGGGCCCTGGATCTGATTTCACTTTTTTTTGGCAGGATATGACTTTAATTATACAATGGGGCTGTTCACAGGAAACGAACAGAGCCCTGTTTTCAGTTCAGGTTTTGATTTTTGCAAAAGTTAAGTTACATTAAGAAAAGAACGTGCCACAAATTATAAAAACAAGTAATCAGACTTATTTATTTATCTACCACTCCACTGCAAAATGCAGAATAAAAATGATGATTTTAGGGGTTATTTATATCAGGGATTAATCCTGCCTGGTTTTGCTTTTTCAGCACTGACATCAGCTAGAGTTTGGGGAATGTAGGCTTGTGTTCATTGCAAACATTTAATTCAAAAAATAAAGCCACAGATGAGTAGAGCTGGTAAGAATTTGCAGGTTGTTCTCTCCAATTTGAATAATGTGATATACAGAATGACCTACAAAGTGATTTTGAAATGTAAAGCAATAATGTTCCCTTTGAAGTGCTGATATCCAGTGCTAAATGATATATCAATTAAATGCAAAAACAAATCCCAACCCTGCAAATATTATACAAAAACAGCTTATTTGAAGTCAATGGGATTAATTGCAAATATAAAGTAGAGCCTGGTTCTACAGCACTTCTGTTAACTGGAGTGAATTTCATTAATTCAATAAAAAATAGATTAAAGGTCTTGGAACAACTCTAGCTTGGCTTCATGCTGGCAAAATGCAATCCCTGCCTGACTCAGCCGTCTGTGGGTCTCTAGCACTCAAGCACCTCAGAGTTGTGTTTAACTTTGCACTGCAGACCATTATAGTTCTCATATCATAGATGAGATATGCGGGCACTGACTGGCAAAGGATTAAATTCAGTATTATAGCCTAACTATTCAGTATCATAACACCTAACCTTTACGCAGATTGAGCCAGCTCAAGAGAACAACTAGACCCATCTGTTATTTGCTATCTATTTTGAGATAGAGTAGCCATGCTCAGTGTTGACTGGGTATGAGCCACCTAATGAACAGGCAATGGCCTCTGGCTCAGATAACTTCTTCTCATAAGACATATTTAAATGAATAATTAGAAATGGGGACTTCTGAACCTGATTTTGATTTATGGATTTGCCCCAGTGGCTGCTCTAAAGATGTCCTTGGTTCTCATTTGTATACAAAGCAAGAAAATTAGGTCTGTGCTATAAAAAATGGAAAAAAAGACGAGTATGTTGCTCATTAGGGGAATATAAGTCCCAGCTATCAGGTTACACTGAGGCAGCTATTGCAATGTTCAGTTTTATCACATACAGATTTATCTGTCCTCAGACCTTTTACATTAAACTTGATCTCTATTAGCTATAGAGATCTAGCTAATAATACCTATTAGCATTGTATCTTTAAATGAACCAATGGCGTATATGTAGATGTCCTCATAGTGACTATTAGGAACATTGCTGATTACCTCCAGGTGACAATTGCTTAGAGGTACCTCTGGGCACAAAGCATTGTCTCTATCAAGAATATGTTCCCTTTCACCGTAGTTTTGGTAGTTTTGTCAATATTTGCATATTGCAGCAGTTCTGGGTCTTAGGGATGGTGGATGTGCCTCTCAGTTACACTAAAATGTGTAATCTTTTGTGTGTTTTAGAAGTGATTGCAGGTCTTATCTCCATAGGCTGATTCTTTGATACCCTCTGTGCCATGCCAAACCCTAAATGAAAGCATATTTCTGTTTCCTCCAGCATGCAAGCTGTAATCTTTAGCATCTATGAGTTTCCAGAGACATGCAAACGGTACATAATGAACACTCAGAGTCTGAAAAATGCGTGTACTGTATCAGCATAAATCACGACTCAAATGCTAACCTCTAATGGACTTGCTGTGGAGCTGTGTAAGCGCACAGTGCACAAATACCTTCTGGTGTAATGCAAGGGAATGAGAATTCATAACGAAAACTGGTTTTGCTTCTCTGGAAGCTGGCTGTACCTTTTGGATACCAACTGAACTGTCCTATGATGGAAGCAATTCTGGTTAGACCTTTGTCTCACTTTCTTCAGGTTCTCCCAAAAGCAAATCTTTTAAAAAGCAAATATTTTTATTGTAGTTATTTTTGGTTTACTTTTGCTGTTTTACCAGTATCAACACCATTGCCTATGTAAACTTCTGGCCACCATATGATCTGTTCAGAGCTCACATAGGCTGTCTTTTGGATACTTTCTCTTCAGCTGGATCATTAGCAGTGAAATTAAATAGCACCAGACACATCGGTATCAGTCTGAATATATTTCTCAGTGATGACTGGTCCCTGAAACTGCTCTGCCAGGGCTTGAAAAGGAAGTCCTGTTCTGTGCAGCTGGGAATCTCTGATAGGACAAATTCTAATGCTTTTTCTTTTAATAACCCTGGGCTGGGCTCCCAGGATGAGCACTGTAAAAAGAGAAAAAGATTACTGTTCTGGAGATGCTTGTGAACAACACTCGCAATAGCACACAGAGATCCTGCTGCTGCATGGAGGACGTACTTGCAAATAATATCCCTAACTAAGATCATGCATTCAGATGCAGACTCCTCCTCCAGTGTCCTCCAGGATAGGGAGTAATTTCAATAGACGTATATTCTAGAGGTGAATGCAGAGCCTTTCAGACATAGCACTTGGATGGCAATTCAGCTACCAAGCACTGCTGAAACTAGGCCACTACTGAATGTATCTTCCATAGGCAGAGCTTCCACCTACTCACCTGTCTACTCTGCTCAGCTCTCCTTCTATACAAAAAGGTTGAAGCTGGGAAGAAGGGCTGTGTTCATCAGAGGCCTGGTGGGTTTTCTCCTCTCTGACACCTGATACATGCACATCCCATGGCTGTGCCTGCTCACGTGGTCAACAGTTTTGCTGTTTAAACTCCTGTCACTGCATTTCCTTGTAAAACTCCCTTTTCAGAGAGACAGAGGTAATCCTCACTGCTCCTAGAATGGCTGTTGATGTGGAGGGGAGGAAGGACAGAGCAGTCAGTCAGGCTTACCCGGGGAAGGCACCACCTTTAATCACATTTCATTACAACTGGAAAGCTAGAGATGCTGAAAGCTCTCACATGATGTGGGAATTAAAGGGCCAGGCAGGGACTTTATTTACTGTCATAGCATGACTATAGCCAGGCAGACCTCAGAGCAATGAACTGGCTGCTAAAGAATGTGGCTATGAGCTTTGAAAGTGAAGGAAGTTTAAATTACACAATATGCAGTAAAAATGCTACTATTTAGACTCTAATATTTTTGAAATTGCACTTACTACAGGCCCCAGATGAACCAATCTCCTCATTTTACAGCACGTGGTAAGAGATGGCCCTATCCAGGAGATCATTTTCAGAGCTGCAGTCTTGGACAAGAGTACCTGTCTCATCTCTGCAGCCGTTCATTACAAAGGAGAGCACACCCTACACAGCTGTTTGTCTGGGGAGGCTGTTATCACACCCATACTCAAAATTCTCTTTTCTGGGCTTAACGAGTTTTGCTGTTTCTTTCCTGGCACTGGGATACTTGTGCTTTCAGGAGCAAAATTGGATCTAAGACCCACTGGCTGATGCAGAAACTTACTCCAGGTTACAAAGCAGTGCTGGAACTGCTCTGTAACCCATCTGGTGGGTCCCAGGAGTGCTGTGGGGGAAGCGAGGAGGTGGATGATGCCTTGAAGCTCTGCAGGAGGTTGGGGTACCTATTTCCAGACAGGCCTGAAGCTTTAGCCTTGGCAATTGTAGCAGTGAGAAGAGTAGATGAAAAGGACCTTAGAAAGGTTGCCTGGCTCATTGCCAGAACTTGTGGACATGAAGAGGGGGAAGGTCCAAGGGGCTCCCGCAGAAGGACCACTGTGCAAGAGCTCTTTGGTGGACTGAAAGATGACAGATGGCCTTTGCTGTGGGGAGAGCCACCACCATGTGTCCACTTTTCTCTCAGGCCATTTGCTTCTCTGTAGTCACAGTTTTGAGTAGTTTGGCTTGCCCAGGAGAAGTCATTATTCTTACCAGGACTCCAGCCTTGCCTTGAGAGTCATGACTCTCTGTGCCTTGTAGGGCAGGCCTGTGCCTGGTTTACCCCACAGAATGGCTTCTGGGGTTTCTTCCTGTCTGTGTGCAAATGAGATCTGACTGCATGCAGTAGAAGGAAATTCATGCATGCTGGCCAGGACAGTGCCGTCACACACTCCCAGAGGTTTGCCTGTTTAGGGGAGAGGGTATGAGACACGTGTGGAAACCAGGTGGCCTGCAGTGCAAAGTGGTGAATTGAAAACCAGACCGTAGCTGCTACAGTGATGGAGTCTTTGCTATGGGGTAGGGAGAGGTTGTTTTACTTATCTTTGTTTTCCTATTTATGTCAGAAGCCTCTTTTCTTTTTCTGCTTTACTTTTTCCTATTGCAATTAATTTATTCTAAAATCTCAAGAATAAATCCTCAAGGAAGAGGAGATGATTTTTTTTTGTTGCTGAATCAGTTGATATACCCTGCCAGGTCCTATGCTCTTTGCTGGTAATGTTACATCTGAGACCAAAAATCCCCTCGAGGTTCAAAGTCACTTTGGCCCAGCAGCATACGTCAGCTGCAGAGCACAAAGGGCTATAATGGAAAGAGAAGCAATTTGTATGTATATGTTTTCAGACTTCATACATTCATATGCTTAGAATGTCCAAAGGGAAGAAAGAAAGAATTAAATACCAATGAGCAGAGACAGATGAGCCCTGCGCAAGTCAGTTTTCAACACAATACAATACAAACTACTAGGAGCTTTTGTAAGTTCATTGAAAACAGAGAAATCATCTTTGTTCCTTTGTCCTATTACTTAAATTCACACCTCTCTTAAGCACACATTTGATTAAATCTTCATACAGCCGGATCTTCCTGCAGAGATCTTAAAAAAGCCTGTAAAATCTCTAGTGACTTAACGTTAAACATGACAGCCCAGGTTGTGCCAAGTTCAAAGTTTTCTGTACAAGCTTGCAAAATGGATTGATCAAGCTTTCTGAGCACCTGTCCTGCTGTTCCTGGTGGTTTGGGTTTTTTTTCATTCATCTTGGCAAACCAAAGCTTTGCTATCAGAAATGTATGTACCACACCTGTGATGGTCAGTGGGAGCCCAGGATTTGTGTCCAAGGTTAGAAATTAGACCTCTAGTTTCCCACCCGATATTATGTGGTGATGAGCAAGTCTGATTGTATTGCATGAGACTGTTCCAGGTCACCTGGGGACTGTACAGGAACTGGTGAAATAAAGCCCTGGGTTGCTCTACAATTGGGATCCCTGAAGCAAAACCATGTTTTTTCTTTATTTATATACTTGTCCCTGATTGTCCCCATTTTTCTTCAATAAGCAGAGCACACAGTCCATACTCTTTCCTCTAAGTCTTTTACTATAGTAAAACTGTCTGTGTTCACACCAGCAACCCTCAGATCATGATAACCTTTTTGGTCTGTAGAAATGAATCATTCCTAGCATATGTGCACACATTCTGATGCTGCTGCATTATCAGAAGACCTTTGTGATCACATATTGCTCACACAGCAAAGCTGTCAGGGGCTTGGTGGTCTTACAGGCCTTCTCCTGAGCCCTCTAGTCCATTACAGACCCACACAAATAGTATCATAGGGCTGCCCCAGAGAGTGATGAACAGAAAAGAAAACTGGGGAGTCTGAACAAGGACATGCATTAACATCTATGGGAAGACATATTTTTGAAAACATACTGTATATCATTAACATCATTAATGTAACTTTGAAGTCACTATAGTCTTGCTGGAGTCATAATCAGAAACTATACAATGTGTGACATGGTATATGTCAAAGGGGAAACCACGAATTAGGTCAGCTTTGCTTTGAGGTCAACTTTAGGTGGGGGATTTGTCAATACAAACATGATGACTAAAATCATATGCTACTGAACTACAGCAAACACCGTCCTATTTTGACATAAACAAATAAAGAAAATATGATGACCCTGTGCATATAAGGCAGGTTGAGCACACTGGAGGGGCATATTTTCACCATCGTTCCATGAAGATGTTAAATAATGCTTAATTAATAAATGCTTTATGTGTGAGTTACAGGAGAGTCAGTGTTCACAACAAGGGGTTAGGTGGAGCTGCATGGTTCAAGCAGCTTTTTCCATAGCAGTACCCTCAATCAGAAAACTTGATGCTGATATCAAAGATAAATTTTCTGCCTATCTACCTCAGGTGTCTTTGCAGTATGGGTTACCTGGAAGTAACTCACAAGTAGAGCTCAATTTGGTAGACTATGTTGTATGACACTTAACTCTGTAATTGTTTTAACAAAGCAGTGGCTAAACAGGAGATTCACCGGTATCCTTTACCCGCTGGATAGCCATATTTCAGCCAAGTGGTTTGGAGTAGATTTCTTGTTCTAGTCCAGATGGTCTTGCTTGCTGTGTTAGAGCATATGTTACCCTGAAAGTAAAATGATCTGTATAATAATTGCTGATCTTGAAATAGGGTGCAAAGCATAGGAAAGGGAGAAGTGGGTTTGATGTCACTGTTTTTCAGTAATTAATCACACTAGAGGGCTCAAAACAAGAAAGAAGTTATTGGTGGTTAGATGCACGCTGTCTGTTGAGATTTGCCTCAAGTACTAACTCGAGAACCTATACCATGGGTTTTCAAGCGTGGCTGTCAGGGCAGGCAGAACCTTCAGAGTCCATGGGACCTTGTGCGTACAAGTGCAGTTGATGATGGTATGTCATGAATCATGTTTGTAGAAGCTGTCCCACAAGACATAAGAGCTTACAGGGCAGACAGAAGACAGCACACTTGGTTTATAGCTACTTCTGAAGTGTTTTTTTATGTGATTTCTCTTTTTAAAGACAAATCTTGCTGGCTTTAGCCTACAGTATCTCCACAATAGAATTGTACCATGCAACCCCAACCAGAATAACTTCCTATTCTTTAAAATAGCCCTTGCTACTTAGAGCTTGAGGCAGTGGAGTTTATCTGAGTTCACAGCAGTCACTTCACTTCCAGTGTGATTTGACTGATCTTGAGCATGTGGCTCACACTGGCAGCTTTGGCTGCAGACCTCCAAAAGGACACCCTCTCCCTGCTCCACCTCACCGTGCTGGGGATCCCATTTTTGAAGGGCCATGAGGAGCTGTCACTGAACAGCATGGACTCAAGCAGCAGCAGGATGACTCCCAGAAATAGATCCTGGACTGGAGTGAGGATAAGCATGGCAATTTCCTGGGAGATAACACAAATGGAAATGCTGGAGGCTACTTCTGAGGTTCTTCATCTTGCATTGTGGGCTTATCTGAATTTCCTCCCCCTTTAACCGGAGAGAGTAGAAACGTATTAATTGTTCAAACGCAAGCATAAGCATGCTGGAGCTGGAGAGGGTCTGAAGCATGCCTAGGGATGCTGTGACATAAAGATCACAGATAGAGATCCGTTGCTGCAACAGGCAAAGAGCCAGATGGGGGTGAAGTCTCCTGGCTGGGGCAATTACTCTCCACTTTGTAGCTTGACTTGTCACATCCCAAGAGAGCGGTCCTTCCGCAAGACAGTAAATTTCTTACTTTGACCTGCTGGTGCTGGAGCTCCATGTAATGCGGGAATGGTCCCATACCATTTACCGGACTCCGTTTCCTCTTCTGTGAAAGGTTGGCAAGGATACTGGTTCCCAGTGCACCTTGGAAGTGTCACAGATCCTGCCCTGTACTTCCATCTTTGCTATATGTCGTGCCACCACTGCTCTCACTAACAGCAAGGATCTCTGAGAGTTCACGCTGTTTCTGTTAGCAAGCAAATACAATGGCACACCAAAAAAAAGGAAAGAAAAAAAAGGCACACAGACACCTGCTGTGAGTTTATTTTGACAAGTGTCATTTAGATGCAATAAGCTGTGATCATCTCTGTGGCATGGCTGCAAACAGAAAGGAGCCAACTGGGTAAACAAACCCAGGTGCTGGGAGCAGAGTGCGGCTTCTTCCGCTGCGTCGGGGGGCTGGGAGAGAGAGAGGGGAATGGGAAGCTTTTAGGATGTGCTTTGCTGTGGGCTGTCTTTCCCTCTCCACGAAGTCTGGAGGTGCAGGAGGAACCAGCGGCGTTCCCATGGCGGGTGCATTGCTGTGCCTAGGCTGCGGCGCTCAGTGGGATGCTCTAGAGAGGGGGGGATGCAGAGGAGGGGGATGTGCGCTGTGTGGGGGACCGCAGGAGAGGAGAGGGAGGCGTGTGCCTGCCTGTAAGGAGGCATTTCTTCCCTTATACACACAAGCTGATGCCTACCCTGCTGAAGCAGTTAAACGGGGGAAAGCAGCAGCCAGGCTGGCAGATTCCTGCCCTGTGATATGCCAGCCACAGGGTGACGCAAGGGCTGGAAAGCTCCAACTAACAAGCCATTTTCACCTGCGTAATAAGCGCTAGTGGAGATACAGCAACAGCAGCAGCAGCAGCTCCGAGTCCCCGCAGCCAGACTCCAGCACGGCCGCAGCACCATCGAGCCCTCCGTGGCCACCGCAGCTTTTTTGGTGGCTCCCGCTGCAGCCTGAGAGCCAGAGACCGGCGTCCGCCTTGCAGGCAGCATGACAGCCCCACCAGACCCTCAGGACCTGCTGCAGGCAGGCACTGGGGTGCACTGGGCTGCGGATGGGGTGGACCAGTATGCAGCTGGGGCTCCACTGCGGGATGGAGATGGGGCTCAGCAGCGGGAACAGCTGGTTTTCGGCTCCACCAGGGAACACCCGCCCGTTACCATGGCGACTGCATCCCCAGGTAAAAGGCGAGGGGTACCCAGGGATGCTCAACAAAGGGGCCCCGGCAGCAGCATCTTCTGGTTGTCTCATCCCTGTCCCTTCCCGGGTTCTTCTCCCAGCCTGGCTGCTTGGAAACATTACTAACGAGTTAGTGAGCACGTATAGGAAAACAGAAAATAAGCAATTGCGGCCTTTGCAAATAATCATTTTTGCTGATGTGGGGGAGGGGGGATGCAGGACCCAGCCAAGTTCCCTAAAGCTCTTTGCAGTTTGCTAGGCACAGGACACCCAGATTTCAGTCAAATGTTGGAGGACACCTGACTTGATGGGGCTCTCTCCTCATTTGTTGTACACCTGTACACATCTGGAGTACAGATCTCAAAGGAGTTACTTCAGCTATTCCCCATGCACCTGGAATTCCTGCATGGCCCCTTATGTTATTTCAACATGTAGCTTTTAATGGAGTGCCTATTCTGAAGTGTTAGTATATTTTTTTGCTTGCTTCTGAGACACGTTCATTTAATCGTGGACTTTTCAGTTGTTGTGTTTTCCTCCTTTTGCCTTTTTAGATGTATTTAACTTAAGGTGCATTTAGTTTACCTGGAGTCTGCAGGTTTACTTTTGGGATGTATTTGATTTCCCTTGGTTTAGGGTTCCTTTCTTTAGTGGGTGTATTAACAGCAGGTGTATATCTATTAATGAGCCCCAGAAGGTTTCAGCTTCCAGTAGCTCCTGGTAGAAATGTTTGGGGAAAAATGACTTTATTTCCTTCTTGGTGACACTTGCAGCCCATCAGAGAAACCAAATAACCAAATAACCTAGCTCTGGGGAAGCTGATGGATCCCGTCTAGATTCCTCTTCACTGGGAAGCAGATGTTTCCATTATGCAGCCTGACAGCATTAAAATTGTTTTGAGTAAGTTGAGGGTCAAGGTTTGGGACGGGAATCGGTCTCGGTTATGCAATAGCTGCAGGAGCATTAGGAGCTGTGTTTTGGGGCTGAGTTCTTTCTAATCCCTTCCAGTCAATCAGCACAAAGAGTAGCTGGCCAGAACCAACAGCCTGTGTGACTACGTGTATTATTCCACTTATACCCATCTGTGTGTTTTTTTCAGTGTCTCAGTGTGCATCTGTGCATGTGTGCGCTCTCAACATGGATGTTTCCCTGGTGCTTTTCTGTCTGCTTGATGCTCCTGAGTTCAGTAGTAAAATGCCCATCGGCTGATGTGGGAAATATTTTGCTGTTTTGTAGCTTTGGGCAGGCAGCTAATCTGCTGATGTGCTGCTCATTCGCTGATCTGAGTGGTAGGTTGTGAAACGTGACTTTTTACTGGAGAGAGAGGCAGATGGCTTGTAATGTAAGGCCGTTCTAGGTGCAAGGTATGTGTGTGTGAAGAGGGGCAGGATTGGGGTCTCCAGGTTGCCTCAACAGTGTAATGACATGAAGGAGGAGGAAAGGATCTTGTGAGGTTTTGTTGTTCATTGATGGATGAAAACATGGCCATGCCAAATCTTAGTATACAGAACAAAGAGGGGTGGTCTCTTAAATTGTGTAAATCCTCATTAAGCTGAATGACTGTGATACTGCTTATGTGTAATGAGGGCTTCTTCAGGCTTAACCTGATCTGTGTATTCAGTCTTATAGAATGTAGAATAGAAAAAAAGAGAAAAAGAAAGAGAACAAGAAAAACAGAATGAAAGAAAAGGAAAAAGAGAAGCAATGAAAATAATTTTTGGCTTTTGGAATCCTCTGCAAAGGGCTTTAGACATGTTTGTTTGCATGTGTCAAACTGTGGCAAGGTGGAGATAAAGTGAGCAATACAGACCTTTTTTGGTATTTGCCAGCTATGGATCGACAGACTGTCAAATTAGCAATATCATAAGAGTAGTAATGTGTTTTAAACATTTCCCATTTTGTTTTCCCTGTTTAATAAAGTAACTGTTACGTGGTTGTGTGTCTTCTGAGCTGACCATGGCAGACAGAGCAGCATCCCAACCAGTGCTGTCGTGCGCATGCAGTCTCCTTTTCTGTTTGTGGCTGCAGCACCTGTATTTCTCTTCCACGTTACCTAGACAGCTACAGCTCCTGCTTCCTTCACCGGGAAAAGTAAATAATTTCCCTGTTCTCTCTGTGTGACTAAATATTCTTAAGTTGCTGAATAAGAGGTCTGTCATATTGCTGAGTATCTAAAACTGTCAAGTATTTCAGAAAACTCTTTAATTCTCCTGCTCAGAGAGGGGGGATTCCTGCATGTTCCTAGGCTGTAGGAATGGACCCAGCGGGACATACCTAACTCCAGCAACTTACAACACTGCCACAAACTTACCACACTCCCTATACAGTGGGGCACCTGGGGACACTTCAGACAAGGAACAATGCATCCAAACAAGAGGGAACTGCATGGTATGCTTTCCAGGTAGTTTCTTCACACATTCTGTATCTTCCTCCACACCTCTCAGGCCAGTCCTTTTAGTAAAAAACATGGTTATGCTCTTTGAGGCAAGAGCACCGTTTGGAGATTGAGAGATTCTCCCGTCATGAAAATAACTGAAAATAAATGGTGGGAAATTTATCACGAACAGTACAGAAGTTTTCTTATACAACCTAAAAATTTGCAAACTTTCCCTGAACTTAGCTTTTGTTTTAAGTTTGAAAACCAGCCAGGGATTGTTGAAAGGCTCAGGAATACTTTCAAGCTGGCCGTGGGCCTGGCTTTGAGCCAAACTGGCCTTGTGTCAAAACCTTGTGAGTGGTTTCTGAATGATGAAAAGCAATGGATTTAACTCCCCGTTCTTCAGATCAACCAAAATCGGCAATGATTTGGACTGCAGAAAAAAAATTCCCACAAGGAGTAGAAGGCTCAGAGATTTCTCAAGCAAAGTGAGGGCAATAAGGAGCTGCAGATCCCATGCCTGCTTTTCCTCCTTCAGAGCTACAATGAAATTGACCCCAGTAGCTTCTGGGCAGAGACAAAGCAATTTCTCTTGCTTTTATACTTGGCCCGTGGGTTTTGCCGAAAATGTTTCCCTCCAATGGAGAGTTTCTCTTCTTCCCAAAGATGAATTTGGTTCAGGTTGAGAGGATCTTGAAGGCAGCTCTCT
Organism: Rissa tridactyla; assembly: GCF_028500815.1. Classification (NCBI taxonomy): domain Eukaryota; kingdom Metazoa; phylum Chordata; class Aves; order Charadriiformes; family Laridae; genus Rissa; species Rissa tridactyla. The sequence goes on from NC_071469.1 coordinate 66,050,547, forward strand.
TGCAAGGACTGGAGATTGAAGCAGTCCTGAAATGCTGGTGAGCACCAACAGTTGCATGTTGGTGAAGAGAGCCCCATGTCACCCAACACACCATCTGGTCACAGATTGTGTTATTTATTTTTATAGATCAACAGTGATTTAAATTCCTTGAAAAGAATTATTTCAAAAAATACTGCACGCGCTCCCAGGCATTCCCCAGGATAAATACATATGGTTTCCTTTAGAGAAATGGCAAAACGTAAGAATGGACAGTACTTCCTTGGTGCAGGTGTGTTTAGGGGGAAAAGGAGGGGAAAAAGGGTAGGAGCTCATTCAAATGGTGATTCCTGTTTCAGGATCTGGGAAGTTTTATGCAGCCTTGTGTATTGGTGGATGTCTGCAGGGTGATTTACAGTCAGCAGTGGTATGGCCCTACATCCTTGTAGCTGAGGTTGAAAGAACTGCCAGTGAGCCCTGGCTGCTGATACGCCAGCATGCTCTTTGCCTTCAGACTGGCCACAGCAGTCAGGACATCCCTGGCAGTCCTGGCCCATTTCCAGCTGCCTCCAAAGACAGGTCACAGGTGGGATCCAGCTGCCCAAAGGAGAGGTGGCCAGTTCCACAGGAGATGGCATTACAAATGTGACATGTCCATGGCAACACCATGCTTCTGGAGCAGCAGCCAGGGGCTGGTTGAGATCCCCTGGGGTGGCTCAGTGGCATGAAAGTCCTATGATCATGGGACTGAATGGCACCCATGTGGCATGTGCCAGCAAGGCGAGGTGGGAAGGAGGGACTAGAAGCTGCTTGGATGAAGGAGATAAGTTGAGGAGCAGCCTCTGTCTGCCAAGGAGCAGTGAGATACCAAATCCCGGGCACACTGCATGCTCTGATGGTTGTGGACATATTGCACAAGACCATAAGTGGTGCTGGCTCTTGCTGCTCCATGATGAGGACAGACTATCTAGGCTCAGTGTTTTTAGTAAAGACATTTTAAAAAAAACTTTTCTAATTCACATGATTTGTAGAGGTTGAGATTGAAAACATGTGCTGTATACCCACATGCTCTCACTGTGAACTAACCCACCAACCCCCTGCAGTGAGGTACTCCTACCATAAGCCTGGGTTTGTACTGATAACACTTCACCTGTAAATCTCAGTTTATTGTTTCTCTCCAGTTACTGGAGAGGGTGAGTTACTGGTAGCTTTGTACTTCAACATGAAAGAGGGTTTTGATGGTTTTCAGGCAGCTTGAGAGCCCTGTGGTTCACGCTGGTGGGTATGGATGTGTATGTCTGCACTGCTTGGGTTTGGCACTGATGCTTTTCAGGGATGTCAGAGCACAACCAAATGCAGCAGGTTCCCCAAGGCAACTGGCTCGGCTGCTCTTTGTGGCCTTCCCACCCTGCTCCAAGTATTGCTTTAGCAAGAGCTCCCCCTCCCTAAGCATCCATGGCAATGTACTTCTCAAGGCCATGTGCACTGTAAAGGCAAGTTCCAAAACCTGATTTTTCAAGTTGCTGCGGAAAGAGTCTTGATAGGGTGGACTCATTGACCTAAGCATATGCCACAGGGGAGCCTAAGCAGCTGTTTGGAAATATGTCCTCAAGTGCCAGGCAATCTTGCTCAGATTTAGCCCACTGAGGCCAGATTTAGGCTCACTTTGGAAGAGTATATCTTTATGCCAATTCTATTATTGACACTGTAGTCCTTCCTGATTTAAATAATTGAATTTATTTTTTCTCTGCTCCCAACTTGGTCTTTCAAAACCTCTGACATACTGGTGTGAGTGAAGGTGATGGAGATCATTTGGTGAAGGCTCGCCCCATTCCCTGAGGTTTTGTGAGTGCAACCAGATTTTTCAGAGAGGGATGTAAACATACCAGATTTCTTCTTGGATCCTTCTGTTCCTGTAATTCTCATGAAGCTTGACAAAGTGGCCATTTCATCACAGCCCACAACCAGTCATCTAAAAAAAATTCATATTGATATACCATCCTTCATTCCCACTTGTGTAAACTAGGCGCAATGGCTCCTGTTAGGCTCCTCCAGCAATTGCTCTGCATCTGGGGGTGAAAAGTGCTATTGGAAGTGCATAAAATCTCCTGGTTAAAATCTGTGCAGCAGTGCAGTTCTCAACTCCATACAGATCAAAATGCAGCTGTCTTTGCCCTGTTCCCCACAGGGATGCAGGTAGCTCCATCCCCGCTTTGACTTCCATCCTTATGAATTTTGTTCAGCTTTCAGGACTGCAAATGGGTTGAGGAAGAGGATGAGGTAGATGAAAGAGCGGAGTAGTATCAGGGAGGGTGACTCACCTGCCTTATTTTAATTTTCATCACTTGGTAATGAAATGTTTTATTTATAGGCAAGGAGCTGAGGAGGAGTGGTTGGGGAGGAGGAGAACGGCATGGAGGGGAGAGGCTTTGGATGCCCCAGTTGCGGCAAGCATTGGGTTATGTGTGTTGCTGTATTTCCTGGGCTGCATGTCTTCCCTGGGCTGGGCGGTTCACTGTCTCTCACTGGTGTAAGGGTCCTGGGAGGCACATCTTCCTCTTTCTTTCTGCAGCTCTGGAAATCCCATTCAATGGCATGTCTTACACCTTATTTTTCTCCCCAAAACTGTCGTGTGCAGTACATGCACACTAAGCATGTGCTCTCAGTCTGCCTGGGGATGGCAGCTGCTGCAAATACCTGGGTGCTGCTTCTGGCTCAAGTCCTTCTGGAAAAGTTTGGGCAGATCCCACAGGTCTGTTTATCATGTCTTCACAGACTGTCCCATGAAAGAATGGCTGCCCAACTGCATGGCCTGGATTGACCTGCGAGGCTCAGGACTAGCGTTTGGCTCTGCTTTAGGCCCTAAGACCTGATTTTGCCCCAAGACCTAATTACTTTGTGCACGTGTGTTTTAGTTCAAACTTCCTGAAATACCCAAGGAGTTGTGCTGTGGGTCCACATCATCAACAGGGAATGGAGTTTTTTAAATGGGTGATGGGAATTTCCCTCACTTGCCTTCCTGAGTAGTTGGTACCTCTAAAATGGGCCAAGTATGTACTAAGCCTTTTTCATTTTTATGTAGCATTTATGTCCTTGTGTCTGTTTTTCATGTTGTATTCTCTTGCTGCCAGATCAGAGTTGCTTACAAAATTCTGGGGGTTCTTGTTTTTCTTGTGTTGTTTGTTGGTTTTTTTCAAAAGAAAAGAAGACCTTCACATAGCAAACCATGTTTCAAATAATGAAGCATTATTTGTAATTAGTTTTCTAATTTAGGGAAAGTAAATGTATGTGTTGCTGTAGACTTGGCATGATTCAGCACTCAGGAACACGCGCCACATTTAGTATTCTTGTTTTTTATGACACTTCTGATTTATGGTCAGTCTGTTCCTCTAAGAAGCTGTGTACCTTCAACAGTGAGAATAAATTCTTGGCACTCACCTGCAAGATAACCTTAATCACCTCTTTCAGTCCTCCTTGATTCAATAAAGTATTTAAGATCCTAATTATATGGAACATAAACGCATTCTTAACTGCTTAAAAATATTAAGATGGTTTTAAGCATATGCATAAAGGTGAGCAAGTGTTTTGCTGAATTTAGGGATAAATGAAGCTGAAGATACACCATAGATAAATTGTCTTTATTACACATTAGACCAGGTTCTAACTACATATTAGCTTCAGGTCACTTGGGTGTAAAATGGAGACACCAGCACTTACCTATCTCATTACAACACTGTGAAAATTAACATTTAAAGACATTGAAAACTTGGAATGAATATTATTATAGTGTTGTTTATTTTGATCTATTGTGTGTGTCCAGGGGAGACTAAAAATTGTTGGAAATTACTACAGCCTTCATAAGGCTGTCTCTTTCAAATATGAAGGTGTTATGTCATAAGCATTGGCTTTATACTTTAATATACCTTAAAAGGGGGCTTTTCCGTCTTTATTTAAATAACAGCTGTCAAAAGAGTTCTTTGAATATTTCTTTCACTGCTGTAATGAGACGCCTGCCCTTGATACAGCCTCCAATTATCACGAGATCTCATATCAGAAAAGGTAGCTGGTTCTTCAGAGATTATTTCGACACAATTGCCTTTAACAGCTGCAGCATTCCCAACATTTTCTTCGCATAGCAGTGACTCCTGTCCTGGATGTGGTGCTGCAGCAAGGTGTTTGCTTGTGTGCAGGTGAGGACGGAGCACAGGAGGATGCTTGACGAAGGATGCTTTCTGCGCCGGAGTGACTCTGCAGACCCGCAGAGTTATGTCAGCTCGAGGCTTTACTGTGCCGCTCAGGACATGAATTACATCTTATTTCTCAGTAGTGCTGAATTTATTAACTGCAGCTGATTTATTGTTCATAAAGACACTGAAGGGTTTGTTAACTGTGGCCAGTAAAAAACAAATGTATGGGGCAGCCTTGTCAGGCTGGAAACCTTCCTGCTCCCAGACCCTGGAGATCTTGTGCTTGTCTTGTCTCTGAAGTTTTTTTCTGTGCAAATATCAGTCCACGTCTTGGATGCACATGCGGGCACCTCTGGATGAGCCCCATGACTGAGCAGGAGGAACCCTGGCACCAGGGCACAGCCTCTAGCCATGGGGCTGGGCAGGAGCCTCTCGCTGCCAGTGCTGGCAGTGCTTTGTCTCCCAAACACAGCCCAGGGAGGCTGTTCCTCCTTCCATCGAAGCAGCCTTTGTATGGACATTTTAAAGTTGCAAATGCAGAAGGTATGAATCTGAATGACATCTCCAACCTTTCCCTGCCTGTGCTGCGTTACTCACTGGCTATACGACCAAACAGCCTAAAAATCCTCACCCTGAGCAGCCTCTGCAGCACAGCTGTGTAACCAGGCACTGCAGACAGCCTGAGCTGTCAGAGTTGGTACTGATTTTCTTCTGCTGAGCCTGCCCCCTTACACACTACTCCCAAAAGCACTCAGGGGTACCTGTAAAGGAACTGGTGGAGAGACAGACTGCAATTATGCCTTGCAATCAGCGAGAGAGTTGTGCCTTTTACAGGCCTAATCCTGCCCCCCAACTTGGAGGTAGCAAAGCTGATGTAGGGAGGATGCCTACACCCACCAATGACAGCATGCCAGGGACGTGGGGGATCCCTCAGCCCAACACGCACATAGCCAGCAGAGCAGCTCTGTTTGGAAATACTTTTAATCCCAAGGTCATTGGCAGGCCAAAGGGCTAGATCCTGAGCAAAGCTGAAAAGTCACTCTAAGTCTGCCACCACTGTGATAGTGTTCAACTGTATTCGGGTCCCCCTCCTTGTGGAAGGAATGTGCACCGAGGCCACAGCCGGGGCGGAAGGTGAAAACCTGTAGCCGACAGACTCAGGGAGCACAGCATCTCGTCTTCTCTCTGATCTACTGAACTTTGTGGGAGGGTGTAATGAGATTTCTTAGGTACCATCTCTCCATGGACCACTGATATACAGGGGGGTCTGAATTACAGTAAGTCTTAATTAGGTCTTTCCCTTGGTGTCCTTAATTTAGAGGCAAAAGAGATGCACTTGCTGCTCATATGCATAGGAAATGTTTTGCATTTCAGGATATTTTCATTCCTGTTGATTTCAGCAACGAAATGCAATGCAACACGCTGTAAATTAAATGTGCACTTCAGCTGAACTGGAGGCTTAACTGGTCTTTGTGCGGGTGTAGCTATATGTTATGCACAGTAATCATACGTTATTTGCAGACTGATTGTAGTAAAAGGGCAAATGCCTTTTCCCACCCCTTATAAAAGTTATAAAAATGTGGATGCCAATTTTGCTCACCGGTTTTTCATCTCTAGTTAGTGCTCTGTCTTAGGATGTACCACATTTGCCATTTTGGGGGGTTTTGTTTCTTTTTATTGCAAAGGTTTATATATGTTTGCTAACATCACGGACCAGATAGATACTCTAAACTGCAATATTGCTGTGCGCTAAACTTTAATTGAGACAGTTTCCTTTGGTGTGGGGCTGACCTAAAGCTGAGGCCGGTTCCTCTCTTTTGCAGCTTTTGCAGTTCTTTAAAAAAGCCATAATGCAGCATTCATGTTGTTGCTGTTTTCTCTATTGCTCTAGCAAAAGTATTACTGTGTCTGAATATAGAATTGTTTTCTCAGGACCTCCTGGTTATGTTGAAATTCTCTGTGTGTAATCTGTGATTCTGAGACCATTATTAGTTTGTAGGAAAGGTGTTGGGCCCAAAGGCAAAGCTCCAAGATGCTGTGTGAGAGTCGGGAGAAGTCCCAGGGGAGTCAACCTCCTCTGAACACGTTTATGTAAGAAAACAGGGTTTATCGCTTTCACTGATCAAAAATCCTTATATCAAAATGGCTGGTAAGTGGCATCTTGGTTACAGGCAAGATAGGATTTTAACATCACTGAACGATTTGGAGTAGATTTTTAGTAGGTGGTATCTAATGCTCTACTTAAAAAGTCTCATGTGTGTTTAATGTGGGTACATTGCATGCAGGACTGAAAAGCCAAGCAAGCAAATAATTGCATGCACAGACGTGGAGTCACTGAGTAAAAACTGGGTTACTTTACATGGGTGAAATAGGAACTCTGCCTTTGAAAATGCATACGTGTCTCTGCTGATGCCAGGAAAAAAGAACTGAATTTCCTGAAATTTATTTTTTTTGAGAAATTTGCCATCAGAAAAAAAAAAAATCCACAGGAGATACATGGATTAAAATCACTATTTAAAAAAATAGTGAAATCTTAGAAAGCAGTGTATATATTTTCAAATTATTTCCAAACCCATTCATATGTTTCACTTGATTTGGCTGGGAGCAGTGTTTAGAAATGTAAGTTGACTACATTTGGTTTTATAGTAGGACATTTATTCCAAATACACATAAATTCCATTTTAAAAGCACTAATTCTGGCCTGCAAAGTTCTCTCTTCTGCTTTAGAATTGCCATGTCATGCACAATTTTTTCTGTTTGTTTGTTTGTTTGTTTTTTTCCTACCTTAAAAAATACTGCTGGACATAAGAGTGGATCATTTGAGTAGTAAAAGCCAGTTCCCATTTTGGGATTTTTTTTTCTTCAAAGCCTTTCTGACATTAGCCTGTATAATTCGGTTGCTGTGTAGTAGAGGTTCAGGTCAGAGCGAAGGAGACAGGCTTGAGGATTTATGCTGTGTAAAATATATGCAATCTGCTCTCAGTTTGGACATGGTAAACAGACCGTGTATAATCCCTGGAATATTTGGTAGATCTGCTAGGCCATGAAGATGGCATTTGTAATATTCGTCTAGCTACATGTATTTTTACATGATTGACCATCCCTTTGCTATCCAAACTCTATTCAAAAGCAACCTGAGTAGGGAAGGCTGAACAAAGAGTGAAAAGAAAATATATCATTCCCAGTAGGAGATTTCAGAGTTTGGGCTTCTTTTTTTCCCCTTTTTGCTGCTGCTTTTAATGAATTGTTCTTCTAACCTACTTTAAATCAAGCATCTAGTATGCTAGATATTTTGCAGATTAATCATACTGTGCAATGCATTTAGGCATATCTGCTGTGCAAGTACATTGTCAACTTGTATTTGATAACCTACCAGCAAACAAGATTTTTTTTTCAGAAGCTTGGGATACTAGCATCATTCTCCAAGTGAGAATAATGCAACCACTGTTAATAAATCAACCTGGGTCCAAGGATGTTTCACCACTTTCACTGCCTCCTTGATTAGCATTATCCTCAGAGGTATAAATTAAAGAGGAAAATATATAATCTGGGAAGCTTTCCAGCATCATCTTTAAAAATGTGAGCTCAATGCTTTGCTGAGATTTCTTTGGTGGAGGAATGCTAATAGCAATGTTGAAGCTGTACTCTGATTGTGCCCTAAAGAGTAGGAAGATGCACAGAATAGCTTCGTTTCTTTTTCCTTTGTCATCAAGATTATTTCTAATGCGATCTGCAAGGTTTGAACTGTTTCTACACGGTTCTGTGAACTGGCTCCAGAAGTGCAGCTTTGGTTGTTCCCTCTTCTACTACTTGTTCTCTTAGTCTGACATCTGCATAAAATATGTTACATGTTTTCCCATCTTAGACTGCAGATAATTGACTGCAGCTGTTAGCAGCGAGTGGACATGGTCCCTCTGCTATATCGATCAAAACCTGAGCTTCAGCAATAAGGATTTCAGGAATTTCTTCTGACTGTTTCTGTGAAGTGTCATCATAGCCAGGTGGTAACTCCTGATACGTCCTTCCCCACCAAGGGAAGAAAAATATGCTGCAGATGTGCTGATTTGCAAAAAAAATATTTCACAGGGAGGGTTTGATTTTAGCAAAGTTCCAGCTGTTCTAAATGGGCAGAAAAGGCATTTTTCAGCATATCAGCAACAACTTGGAAATGGAAATGTCACGTCCTCCAGTACTTTCTTAGGAGTCAGTTTTCCCCTTCCCCTGCCCATAACCCACTTGGGTCTTTGGTATTTACTGGAACTAGGAGTTTAGCAAGACTGTAGTACTTGGAGCCTTGCTTTATAACATGTGTATGTTTCTATTTGCTTTCTCTTGGCCAGCTCTCTGCCAACATCATCCTTTGCTTTCCAAGAGATGGTGAAAAGCACAGAATGCAAGACTAAGCTCTCGTTCCTTAGGTTGCATTTTGGAGAGGTGTAAGGAAGTAGATAGCTTTATTACTATTTCGCTGATGGGACAACTGATGCACAGTGGAGTGAAGGGTCTTACAAATAGTCCCCAGCAGCTGCATTTGAACTAGGTCTGTGTCTGCTAAGACCGAGGCAGTACCAGGCTGCTCCAAAGGGGTCTCAGCTTCATTACCAGTGACTCAGTTTGTGGGGCCTTTCAGGCTGAGACTCCAAAAAGTCATTCCTCTCTCCTGAAAAATGTAGGGCAGCTATTTTTACTTATGTGCATGAAGATAGAGGGTTTTTTTCCACCCATTTTTCACTTTTAAACTCATATTAAGGATCTTTAGTTATGTTTTGCAAAGGCATTCACCCTTCCAGCTGAACAACATAGAGGGAATACCATGTGTTATTTGCCATCTCTACTGACATTGCTAAATTTGCTGAAGCAATGTGTTTCAACATTTCTAAACATTTTTCCTGTGGAGCTTTCTCTTCCATAGAAAGGTTTTCTGTTTCCCCTTCATTTGAGATGAAAAGAAAATTGAAAATAACATGAAATTTTCCCATAGGACAGAATTTCTTTTGCAATAGCTCCGCTTCGAGCTCATGTCAGGAAAACCACAACTGCAGTCAGCATGCTTAATTTCAGCCCTGCGTTTACAACTTATTCTTTGCCATTGCTGTCTGAAGAGCAACAACATTAACACACTTTACTATCAACTTGAAAATGCCCATTAAATCTGAGAGCTAGTGCACTAGCAAGTAGGATTTGTTAGCACCTATTTAATGCAAGTGACCTTGGTTCTCTGTCACTGGTGAAAATGAAGTTGCCTCCTGGTCCAGCCCATCTAATTGCTGCTGCACTATAATCTCTCTTTACGGCAGATGACTTTGCCACCCATGTGGTGAAGAAGGCATGAAGCTACCAGTGTTCCCAACCCAGGAGCTGCCCAGCGTCCTTGGATTCAAATAATTATATAGTGTTCCCTCCTTTACTTGCTTAAAGATGTGACTCGCCTATTGCTGCCCAGCAAGGGAAGGAAAGCCAGTGAAGACAGCAAATCTGACTCTTTCTTCTCGGGCTCTATACAAGAACTTCTTTTTAAACACCCTCCCCTTCTCAGTGTGTGTGGGCAGAAAGCAGTGCAGGCTTCTCCATGATGGGAACTGAAGTCTTTAAAAGCCATCAGGTTCCCTTTCCTGACCCTGCACTTGGAGCTGCAATTACAGTTGCATCCTCAGCCTTGCTGTGCTGTGTTTTTTAACCAGCATTTTAGAAAAAAAAGGGCTGTTCCAGAAGTTTTTAAGCAATTTCAGACTGATTTAGTTGGATGGTGATAAGCGCCGGAGTAGGTAAGAACCAAGGCTTCCTAGGAGTCTTCTGCTCCTGCCCAGGTGCCCCAGGCTTTTGTGGCCTTTAGATATGAAAAAGCTAGATGAGAGCAAAGCACCATTTTGCCTGCAGGATTGCTTGCTCAGGTTTCTGGTCACAACTGCTCTGCTGTGCCAGGTACAAGCCAGTTTCTGAGAAGATGGATTAGAGGATCTGATTTGTAACCTTGTCTGACAGAAAGTTGAGAGGAAGAGCAGTATTTGCTCCTGGTGCTTGGGGCAAACAGCCAGGAGAAACGAGCTACACTGAAAGTCAGTGTAGGGACAAGGATAAAATTGTATAAATTGGACGGGAGAATTCAGGCTGGGGAGGGGAGGAACTCAGGATGGAGAGAAAAACTAATATCAAGAAAAAGAAATCCAAACTACTCTCTAGAGTTTGGATTTCTCAAGTGATGGATTTTGCATCAGTTTATGGAGGGTAATGTGATGCTTGTAGTGGTTGGAGGTTAAGCTTAGAAACTCAGCAGGTACCTTCTTGTCCACCTCTCCTGTATTCATGAGCTCTGGAGGCAGCCTTTCCTAGAAAAACCATCTTCCCCCACCCTTTGTTTAGTTGGAGCTATTAATATAATTTCTCTTTAAAAAAAGCTTTTGAATGCATTTTACTTTTTCAATTATTTCTTTTACTCAACTGGAAGGGTGTAAAATCCCTATTCTTTAAGGCAGAGACAAATTTGTTCAACCTTTCACCAAGCAAGGAGGAGTGCTGTGCCACAGCAGGACCTGCTGTGCTGTCTTCACTCTCCAGAGCCTTGGAGACTGGCCGACCTCTCCCAGCTCCTACATCTTGCACTGGGAAAATACAAGGAAGACCATGAAAACTCAGAATGATCTTGGCCATCCGTATAAATGATATGAATAAATAGGAAGGGGTTCAGCAGGGACAGGGCACCTCAGCAGGAAGAGCCAATTTCATAAACACAGGATGGGAAACCACAGATGAGTCCATCAGAGAAGGATCAGGGTGTTAAGGGTCACAAGACACATGCAAGCCACCATAGGCTCCAAAGCTTGTGCTGTTTTGCTGTTGCTAAACAGCAGACGCCACAAAGAGATATGGTGATGTGGGGTTCGTGTGCATGATGCAGCAAATGGCCTGGGGCGGAGTGTGGTGTCCAATATGGAGCACAACACTTCAGGAGAAATGCAGAAAGTTCAGAGGAGAGCAATCAGAGTGATCAGATGTCTGGGAAACATGATCTAGGAGGGAAGACTCAAAGGACTAGGTTTGTTTAAGCTAAAGCAGAGAATCACCGGGGGACAGAACAAGAGCAGAGTACTCACAAGTACATGAAAGTCCAAGCAACGAGCCTGAGTTAATCTGATCTCCAGGTCCATGATGGTCAGGAATGAATGTGGCTTCAGTTGCAACACAAGAGATTCAGATTGGTCATTTGGAAAAAATTTTGGAGAATGTAGACATGTAGGATAGAGAAACAGGTTGCTGTGAGGGCAGTGGCTGCAGCTCCATTGCTGGAGGGCTGTACAGGTAGTGCAGAAGGACATCTCTCAGATGACACAGGAAGTGGTACTGCTGCCTGGGGCCAGTGGTGGAGCTAGATGATGTCTTTCAGGCCTTTCTGGCCCCTTTTTGGGGAAGTCTATAAGGTGAGGGATGGTAGCAAGAAATACATAAATTTCTTCTTTTCCCATCTTAGTTTGGTCTCTATTCTGTTCCAGCTTCTTCTGTTACCCTTTGAAAGTGTGCACCAACCATGAGTCACAGAAAAGTAGGAATGGATGATATTTTTGTGCTTTGGTGTCTTTTGATGGTAATTTATTTTTTTAAAGAAAAATAGCTTTTGGTTTGTTTTGCAGGAAAAGCCCTGCTTTCCTTGGGGCGTGAAATGACTTCTGCAGACAAACCTAAAGATAGCATTCAATGGCTTAAATTGGATGAACTTCAGCAACAATCAATGAATAATCTTCAGCATAAAACAATAATAACAAGGATTCTTAATAAATGCAGGTTTGGCAGGGAGAAATTATAGAAGATGAAATGTGCAGTGATGGTAGGAGATTAACAGCGTAGTGCCTGCATTGAAGGAAGTAGGAAAAGGAAAAATATAAAGTACAGTCTTAATAATTTGATCTAATCAGTATTGTTATGAACATTAAGGTAAAGGAAAACCAGAAAAATGCATCATTGATTTATAAATGTAGACTGTGAAGACAAACCTAATAGTTTACTTCAGTAAGCTACTGATTGTTTTCTGACTGTGTTTCAGTGAAGTGTAAAACCCAGTACTACATGGAAAATTGCTGTCTGAGCTGGAGAGGGTAGAAGGCAATACAGCTATGGCATGATGCATGTTACCTAAAGAGCAGACAGCTTATGCTGAAAGGAAAATGCTCAGGCAGCATGGGAGCTGCCGGTGCAGCTCCTCAGTCAGTCTTGGAGCCCATCTTATTAAATACCTTTGTAAAATGTTTGGTACCAAAAGCCAGAGCAGACTATGTGAGTATGCTGGGAGTCAGGATGAGAGGCGGCTGGAGCATCTTACAGGGGAAGCTGGCTGAACCAGGCAGTCATGAGCTGTAGAAATATACCCCGACACCCTGAAAAGGTGAAAAGAGCTGTGTTTGTTGAGGTGTATCCTCTCTAGAGTGAGGCTGTAAAGCACAAGTGCTGTTTCAGCTTCTGCTTTGACCTTGGGATCACCACTTCTATTCAGTGCTGTGGGTAACTCTGCACTGATTATATACAGAGTCACTATTGCCCTCCCACAAAACGGTGAAAGCAGTAAGAATGACATCAGAGAAAAAAAAAAAGAAATGTTAAATACTTGATACTTGGTTTTAATGTTTTCCAAAACAAAAATACATTTGCTTGGTAACAGTTTTAATAAGAGAATAAAAGAAAAAAAGATAATAGTCCAGTTTTACTGCAATGACTGGGAAAACGCAGCCAATCCTTTTAACTAAAAATTTCCTCATCAAAGGATGAGGAAACAATCAATGAAAGTAGTTTTGAAAAATATAGCACATCTTCTTGGCTGTGTTAATATCAGTGAGCAAACAGCGTTTCCTCAGACCGACTCATGAGCCAAATTTGGAAATGATTCCCTTTATATTTAGGCTCTATGGACTGATCATGAATATTTGAAATGTGACCTGTACTGTTTAATTGTAGCCTCTTATATGAGTCACATGATTATTTAATGAGGATGCTTGATTGGAGGAATGAGCGAACACATTTTATACATACTTCACGTGTAAATTTTATACATACTTGATTGTGCCACCTTCAGTGCTTATTTTCACGGAATCATGGAATTTTCAGAGTTGGAAGGAACCTCTGGAGATCACCTAGTCCATCTCCCCTGCTAAAGCAGGATTGCCCAGAGCACATCACTCAGGGCTGCATCCAGGCGGGTCTTGAAAATCTCCAGAGAAGGGGACTCCACAACCTCCCTGGGCAGCCTGTTCCAGTGCTCTCTCACCCTCACCGTAAAGAAGTTTTTCCTCATATTTGATTCGGGACTTCCTATGTTCCAGCTTGTGCCCGTTACCCCTCGTCCTGTTACTGGGAACCACTGGAAAGAGTCTGGCTCCATCCTCCTTAAACCCACCCTTTAGATACTTGTAAACGTTGATAAGGTCTCCCCTCAGCCTTCTCTTCTCCAGGCTAAAGAGTCCCAGGTCTCTCAACCTTTCCTCATAAGGGAGATGCTCCAGTCCCTCAATCATCTTTGTTGCCTTATGCTGGACTCTCTCCAGTAGCTCCCTGTCTGTCTTGAACTGGGGAGCCCAGAGCTGGGCACAGTATTCCAGTTGTGGCCTCACCAGTGCAGAGTAGAGGGGGAGAATGACCTCCCTTGACCTGCTGGACACACTCTTCCCTGTGCAGCCCAGAATGCCATTGGCCTTCTTGGCGACAAGGGCACATTGCTGGCTCGTGGATAATTTAGTGCCTACCAAGACCCCCAGATCCTTTTCTTCAGAACTGAACAATTTTTTCTAGATGCTGATACATACATGTTTGTCATTGGCCTTGGCAAACATTTCTTTGCCAAAAAGATCACTTCTCAAGCATTGACAGAGAATGATAGAGGGATTCAGCTAATATGAAATCATTTAAACGTGTAATAGCCACTGAAAAATGTATCATCCCCTCTGTACCAAAATCAAGAAAATAACATGAAGATACACATTGTGAGATACATTTGGGTGGCAGCAATGTATGTGTCCAGCTGTGTAAATTTTATTTATTGAAGTCAGAACCAGCTTCAGGAAAGGCCTATTTGATTGCTTGCTTAGCTCTGCTGTAGGTTGGAGGCTTTTCTTGCATTTCTTGTACATTCAGATTTCTCTTGGGAGTTAGGGTGGCTGTAATTCTCACCTCAGAACAAGAGTGGGTGTTGCAGCTCCAATATATCTGCTCCAATGCCACATCTTCTGCCAGTCTCTGGATCTCATCCTGCATGCAACATTAATGGGGAATCACAGGGTCCACAAAAGATCATCATGCAAGGAGACTGGTAGTTTTACCATTTGTTGTTTGTTGCAACAATTTTTCATAAAAGTTCGCTTATTAAGTTTGGGAAAAAAGACTTTCTCTTTCCTGAAGATCTCAGTAAAGCATTCAGCTACAATGGAGTTCAGAAGAGCCTTCTCTGAAGTACTTTTTCATTGGATTTAAAGGTGTTTCATGAATATAAAATACAACATATGTGATCTTCCTTCTCAGCAGCAAAAGCTGCTGCTGATGTAAGACAGAGTCAGTGAATTTCCTGGATTGAAAAATAATCTCCATTTTTCACACTGTAAAGGTCAGTACAGCTGCAACAGTTCAGGATACCTGACCTACTTGATCCATGAGGTTACAGATTTTTTTAATATGGTATAAAGGTGAGAGTTTATCTGTTTGGATAGTGACTCCACAGGTACAACATACTCATTTTCTATCCCATCAGAGATTCCACCAAACATTGACAGTTATTTCCCAATTCAAGTGACTTTTGTAAATTCATCTTGGTGGCATGGATATCTCCAAAATTCCTTGGTCTATGTGTTGGTTTAAATTATTAACAAGCTGTCCTTTCAAATGCTGCTGCCAAGCCAGCCACAACCCCTTGAACCCAAACATAATAAAAGGCAAATTCTTTCCAAAAACTCAATACTGTTTGTTGAATAGATTCCACTCCCTGACTGAAGGAATGGCAGATTAAGTAAGAAAAAAGGGAAAGAAATAACAGGCTTGGAAATCTGAAGCTGAGCATGGATAAACAAGAGGGGATTGTGGCAGTCCTTTGAGTATTGAGAAAACACACATTTGTGAAGAAAAAATGGAGAACGTTTAGGAAAACATCTGGAAGGAGTGGTGCCAGATGGTTGTTTCCTTTTTGATCGGCCTAGTGTTTTTCTCACAAAATATGAAGACCCAATTTTCATGTTTGTCAATATTTACAGATGTCAGTCTGTATGTAAAGAGGAAAATAAGGTCTCAAATAGAACTCTGTGGATGCTTAAAATAAGCTTGATATTCTGTGCTTTGCTGACTCAACCTAAATGGCAAGAGATTTTGAAGTGCTAGGAATGCTTAACTCCTTTTCCAGTTGCTGTCATCTGAGAATCCTACATCCCTATTACAGAAAGGACTTTATTTAGAGGAGCAAACTCCAGGCACCCATGATTAGAAAGTTTTAGCTTGTGTTCCCACCACAGCAAAATCTTGCTGAGCTGGTAGCAGAGTGACATTAACTGGAATCAGCTTTCTTAGTTTCTGCTTGTTGCTGGTGGTGCAGTTGTTGCTTGAGAGATTTGGGACCCTGTCTAATATTGCAGAGCAGGGAGAAGCTCAAAGAAATAAAAGGGGCCAAAGAAGAGAAAGAGTGCATGAAAAATTTCCTGTGCTGAATATTTCATTATTAAATGTTTTCAAGTGCAAACATACACTTTCTCCTATCAACCATTATGATTAGTTAAGGACAAAATCAATTTTTTTAATAGCTCTCTAGATTTTGGTAGAATATTTGGGAGAATAGCTCCCTAGATTTTAGAATGGGGTAACATTGTTTTCCACACTTACAAAGGAACATATCCATTTTATATAACACTTGTATAGCTACAATAAGCAATGAATATGTTTTCTAACAAATGTTTCTTTCACAAATCGACGGTCTTAAACTTGTTTTTATAAGACATGCCATTGAAGTGGTGTTGAACTGTGGGTGTTTTTTCATTTCATTGTATGCAAGATTGAGAAGAATTTCCATCCAGTTTGAAATTCAAATGCTGGCGTTTGAGTAGGGCTGATAGTTAATGTCATTATCCCATGGGGCAAAAACACAACTTCTGAGGAATTTGGAGAAGTTCTTCTGACATTTTCCAGCTGGGGCTTTTCTCTGGGGATCTCTGGAGGATATCCTTAGGATGCTGTAATCATCAGGTTATGCTCCCATCCAGCTAGACATCACCTTTGCAACACAAGATGCTACCACATTTCAGGGACCCCCAGATCTAACATCACCTGCTGAGAGCCTCATATTTCAGTGAGCGGGGGAGAGGATGTGGCATGGTTGTGGGTCCGTGACACCTGGGAGGGCTCCAGGGTCTGCTGTCCTGTTCCAGCCCTGAGTCATCCTCCCCGTGACACTCCTGGTCCTGCCCTGTGGCATGTCCCTGGTGCCATGTGGATCACTGGAAGCAAGCAAAAAATCTATGTTATGGGGCACTGAAAGCAAATCACTTCCTATAAAGGGAGTGAATAGTAGTGAGTAGAATTTTTGCAGGTCTTAGGATCTTATTGGACTTTATTCATTTAAAATTCATTAGAGTTTTTCTAGCATAATCTGAATAATGCATTTATTCACACAAACATACGTGTGTATTTTGCAAACACATGGTGCAATTGTTTTGTCAGAATGATGTGCAAAAGTTCTGGTCGTCAGTAAGTTGAGCTGGAGTGAGCAGTGTGGACTATATTAGCAAGAGCAAAGCCAGTGAGTCAAGAGAAGAGATTATTCCCTCTGGTCAGCCAAGGGTGGATAGAAGGAAAAAACTGAGCAACCTGAGCTAGCTTTGAAATAACACTGCTTTTAGCAAGGGTTGGACTGGAGACCTCCAGAGGTCCCATCCAGACTGATTTTTTCTGTGATTCTATGACTTTTAAGAATCAGCTGTATCACCTTTTTCTCTGCTGTGCTTCTATCTATTATTCCTGACCACTTCCACCTGTTTTCCCATTATAAATACAAAGGTAATTAGGGCTATTTTAAAAGTTGGCTGCTGTCCCTTGAGGCACTTCTGTACCAACAAAGGGCTTGGATTGCTTCTCAAGCCTAGCTGGGTGTCTTGTTGCTCTACTGAGTGCTCCCTTCTCTCTTTCTGGTTCGCAGACTGAATTAATGAATTAAAAATATATGTATTTCTGCAGGTCAGCCTGGGATAAGGAATTTTCAATTTCCTCAGGAAAACAAACAAACAAAAATTGTTTTTATTAAATCCTAGGTGTTTAATTCTCTTCCTACCAATTCCTTTCACTCCACTTTGGTAACTACTTGCTGCTGTTATGAAAAGTCAGCTTTGGCAAAAGACACTGTTTGAACATAAACAAATTGCAGTGCAGTTTGCCACAACCACTGTGCAGTAAATGTAAGCCTTTTCCACAAAATCTTTTTTCTTAGCTAAAATTATTGTCTGAATTTGGCAGAATTCCAAACATTGGGGTTGATCAAGTCTCAAGCCTGAGCTTTTCACCAAACGAGCTATTGAGACCCAAAATCTCACCAATCCGATTCTAGCAGTGCAGCAGGGAGATCCCATATCCCATATTTGTGCTGCAAACTCAATTTTTTAGCAGGGTAAAGCAGAGATTTACACTGGTGTAACCGATGCTGGTTTCAAGGAGGAATAAGCTGGCATGGAGTGGTTTTTCTTGTTTTATAGGATTGAAAAGCTGGACTGAAGCTAAGGAGAAAGTTGAAGGTGCAGGGTTGAGTTTTATGTGAGGCAATTTTCCAGGCAACCCAAATGGGGACAGCCACCCATTGTCCCAAAGTCTAACGTGTTCAAGACTTGTGCGCATGTCTTTTTTCCTGTCTTTCTCCCTCTTTACCCCATCATCAGAGATGAGTAACAGTTGCCTCTCAGGGCTGGCACTCTTTGCCGGTAGTGTTTTGTGTGGATGGGTGGTGATAACAGAATAAGGGCAAGGTAGTGACAAAAGTGCTGATGTTTGTTTGCTCATGTGCAGTGTTATCAGCTCATGGGTGGAAAACTCAATTAACACTTGAGAAATCTTGATTTCTCCAGAGGAAAAGGCGTTTGGCCATGAATCTACCCTCTCTGACTGTTGCTCCAGTTGCACAGTGGTGGGACCTAGCTCCCTAGCTCACACTGTCAGGTTTGGACCAAGGCAAAGGGAGGAGAACAAGTCTTCTGGGCTGACACATCTCTTCTGCTGTGGGTTGGCTTGTTTATTTTCTGGTTTAATTTCCATAAGCAATGTGCACCACTTCTGCTGTTCTGCTCAACCATGAGGTTGTTACAACTTTTTAGCAAGGCAGGAAAGAAAAAAGAAGGACCATTATCTATCTCAGTTAATAGCTGTTTCCACAAGGGGAGCTAAGTGGGCGTGCTAGACCCCAAATGTACTGTGTGTGAGATGGTGTGATGCAGAATGTACTTTCACCATCAAGTACTGACTTTGCATTCCTTAGGCCTTGACTAGCTTAAGAGAAACTCCCTCTGGCAAGTGCTGTGATATGAGGTGCAGAGTGTGATGTGGGGTGGGTATTGCCAGGGAGCCTGGCGCCAGCAGAAATGTGGGGCCTGGTGCCAGCACTCACAGTGGGGATGTGAGTGCTGCAGATGATGTAGAGACAGAAGCCGGATCTCCAGACCGAGAGAGAATGGGAAACGGTAAGAGAGATGTTACTGAGATGTAGGGGCAGTTGAGACCAGGCAGTAGCAAGCAGTGGCCTATGGATGAGCCACCTGTTCACGCATCCTGGGCAATGCCATGCTCTGTGGAAGTGCCATCTTGGCCTTGCGAGCTGACCTTCTGCAGTGCTCTGCATATCTGGACAAAATGAGCCTCTCAGCAGGACTGAGTAGCTGAGGCTTAATGCTGTGCTGCTGTGGTGGTGCAATGTGTTCTTGGGCAATGCAGATGTGCCCGAAGACAAGCTGGACATTTTCCACCATCCAGTTTGCAAAGGGTGAATGGGTTTAGGAAAACAGCCAGCCTCCTGCTTGTGACGGTAACTGGTCTGTAGAAGGTTTAGGAAATAAGAGGACACTCATCAGGAGGTCCTGGTATGGAGAACTGCATGGAGAGTGTAGGTGAGGTGGAGGGTGGGAATGACACACAAAGGTTTTTAGGACAGAGGGATGAAGGTATGCCAGAAACCTCTACTGTGCTTTGCTGTTGGTTTATAGAAGCCATGAGGTGTGCAGCCCTGCTGTATAACATTTCATTCTTGAGTGCAGTTTTACAGAAGTCAAGCTGTGCTCCTGAGCCATAATTTCCTAAGTAACCTAATACAGTCTGCCCCAAACATAATCTGCTGTGCCATTTATCTGCACATAATAGAGTATTTTCTAATGGGAGAAATTCCAGCAACCCTTAATTGGGTGGAGTGGAAGAAAACATGTATTTGAATCCTGAACAAAATATGAAGCCTATTGTTAAGGCCTAAATGTGTTTTGAAAGAAGGTTTAAAGAAAGCAGAAACATTTACCAGATATTTACCGCCTCTTTTTGCACAAGACTGCATCTCTCTTGTTTCCTTTAAAAATCTCTGCTGGAGTTCCTCCAGTAAGACCAACATGTTATGGATGTTCCTCCAGTAACATCCATAATATCTCTGCCACCCCCGCATGGGCCATGGCTTGCTGTAAGTACGAAGGGTGATATGTGGGGTGGCAGACCCAAGCCCTTGGCCACTGTAAGCCAGCAGAGCTCCACTGAGGTCTCTTCTCTGGTTCTTTGAGTTCAGGTGGGCCATGGACTTGCAAAGGCCTGTTCCAAAAGCCTTCTCTGCCCCTAGCCCATCCTTGGGAAGGGTAGATCTGATCCCTCACAGTTTGCACACTGTTGATTTTTCCCTACTACATTCCTATCTTGATTTTTCCAAGGAAATATTTGGCAATTGCTTGGCAGGCTTTTGGTCCCCCCTTTCTGTTTTCTTTGGATTGCAGGCATAGAAATCTGCGTATTAATTTCACACTGTTTACAAGCTACTCTGTCTCCTAACCTGTCGCAGCAGCAGATTAAGCTGGTGTTGACCTTTCTTTAATCTGCAAATTGAGAAATTTGTCAGCTATATCCCTTAGTTATGAAACCGGGATTATTCCAGCAAGGATAAAATCTGAAGGCCATCAACTGCTCTGGCTGAACTCCTCACCAGCTGGGAGCAGGAATACATTTCCCCCTACTGTAAAATTAGCTGCATGCATCGTGGGAGAGTGTTCACCATCCCTTTTTAATGCTATGCTTGAAGCCAGGATGTTCTTTGTTTATGTTCTGAGTAGGAAAATAAAGCCCCTGGCACAATGCTCTATTACTGTAGGAGTTAATATGTGGTTTTGTATCCAGGCCATTTCCAAGGAGATGTGATGTCTGCAGGTCATCCCTAGTATCCAAACTTGTCCTACTTGCAAGCAACCTTGCAATTCTGCTTCTGCTGGGACTGTCACTTCATCAGGCTCGTTTTTTTCCTCCCTTTCTCTCCTGAGCATCAGCTGGATATCCCCTCATATGCTCCTGTAACTCCCCACAAAGGGAATGAGTCAGAGGGTCCCCGCTGGTGCCTTCCTGCCGGCTGGCGAAGCCCTGGTGTCAGACAGCCCTTTTCTCCACCAGCTCATCACACCCAGCCCCTTATGACACCACGACAGCGTGTCTGAGATGCCTCCCTCTTCCCTCTCTTCCATCTGTCTCTTGGGGAAAAGAGCATCGTTATCTGCTGTGACAGGCAGGGTTACGCAGAGGAGAGCTCCTCCTGGAAAGCAGATGGGACAAACTGAGAGTGGACAGGAAGATGCACTAAACAAAGCTGGGCCAGCTGGTGCATCGGGCAGGTGGTAGGAAGGACACATGTGCCAGGAATGGAAAGGTATCCACCATCCACAGGCCTGATTTTTGACTGTTATAAACTGGTAGAACTCCTACGCAGGAGGGGGCTCGGGAACACTGCTGTGTACTTCATATTTACTGGTGTCTCTACTGAATGATAACAACCCCCCCAGATCATCCTGTACAATACTATTTCCCTTATGGGAGTGGCTTCATCTGAAAGCACAAGCTCTTGAGTAGGACATCAGGATTTCCTCTGCAACCGTGAACACAGTTTGTGTTGCCTCCCTAGCCCGTCCAGGCAGGCACCTGGCGCTCAAGAAATAGTTAAATGGATCTGCAAGATAAACTAGGGAAAATAAGTGGCCCTTGGGGCCTGCAAGCAAGTTTCAGAAATATTTCTGCCGCTTTCTTTATCTGTTCAAAAGAGGAATTGGCTGCTGTTTCTGCGTTTGGAAATAAACTGTGGAAAGGTGCGTCCTCCAGAAGATACTGAACTGTGTGAGGGCACTTGCACTGGGATGCAGAAGTTAAGGGCAAAACCCCACTCTAGCAGTCACAGCTGCACTCCCGGAGAAGGGTGATTTTCCTGATCCTCTCCCCTGTCCCTGCTCTTACGTGAAGCCGCGGAGAGTCCTAGGTTGGTACACGGCAGTGCCTCATAGTATGCACAGGGTCACTGCCCTGGCAATCTCCGCGGGTATCAAAAACCATCCCTGTAAATACAGCAAGGGAATGTTTTTCCTGTCCATAATGAGGAAAGCTCATGGAGGTGTTTGAAAAACATATTATATTTGCCATAACTTTATGTTGACATTTTCCACAACATTTTTCATGTTGTTTGCTCCCAGAAGCCCAAATCTCCAGGTATTTGTTGCTCAGAAAATGGAAATTCTTTGATCTAGGGCTGTTGAAAGCACACGGAGACACAGTGCAGGACAAGGAGAGGAAAGGGGGTTAGAAACCCCTGGTGGGAAGGGCGACAGTCTTCCCAGAGCAATTTCCACGTTATTAGTTTGCAACTTGTGTCGTGTTTGGAAGGAAAAACCAAAGGCTTTGACCCAATAAAAACTCATAGTCCAGCCTGGAGTTGCGTCTTTTATTTTCTGTTATTAGGTGCTTACCTCCATCCCTGTTAGACTGTGAGCATCTGATAACAACCATTATGTGTCTGACTGCCCGTTACATTTCTGACCGCCTTTCCATCACTGTGGTGCACAAGTAAGATACTGCAACAAGCAAGACCTTGAAGGTCTGCTGGAGTTCAGCCCTTATTGCCCCAACGCACTCTGGAGCCAAAGGGTTATAGCAGCCCGTAGAAACCCCTCAGCTCTCTGTTTTGTGTCTCTCTCTATAAATAGCCAGGCACCTTAAGGCAGACAGGGAAACCCTGCTGGGATGCTGCTATTTTTGCAGTCCTCTGGATTTGAAGCATTTGCTTTGCAGTTCACCTTTTAAAGGACAAAAATGCTGAGGAGCCTGAGGTAAGTCTGGCCCTTGGCCATCCTCAGGAGCCATGTCTGGTGTCAATCATGAAAATCCTGCAAGAACTAACATGGCCCAGGGCTGCTGCTCTCTGCGCGAATGGATCCGGTTCCCTGGCAGAGCCCAGACGTGGGCGTAAGTGCCTGCCTGCGTAGCTGAGCCTGCAGTGTTGGCCACTAGCATTTATTCCCTGTGCTCTGCTCCTGTTTAGGTTAATGGGAAGGTGTTCTTAAGGAAATTTTTTTAATACCTTTTAAAGGGAAACTATATTATATTAACTGTTTTTCATTGTCTTTCCGGCTGGTTTCCTGCTTTTCAGTGTAAAGGGGTGTAGATAGGAAGGGACTTGTCCCCGTGAGTTTATGATTCTGCTGACTTCAAAACATGGCCATTGTAGAGTTTGCTGAGAGGGTGAGTTATATGAGAGAAGGACTCCATCAAACACAAAATCAGAACAGCTGATCATGAAACAAAGGGAGGAGGTTTTTTCCACTCTTTTCAATTGAAAAAGTGTATTTTCCAGCAGCAGTTCTGCCAGATCCTCTGCAATTTGCAAGGAGCTGAACAGTGGCAATAAAAAAGAGAACAGTGGAAATAAGTCATAGTTTTGTTGCGGTTTTGCCCTCATTGTGCCTTTTGACCACTGTTCTTGTTGTGGTGGGAGTTTCATTGCAGCTCAGGGGACTGTGCAGCAGGGCAGGGCTTTACGGTCCTGGAACTGCTTTCCTCCTCCACCCACTGCATCTTTGCAGGTGGCAGACCCTGAGTGATGACTCTGTGTGGGATGGAGGTTTCTGGAGATGCCTGAGATGTTTAACTAGCAGCTTTTCTAGGTAGCTGAGTATGCCAGGAACCCTGTTAACCTCCCTAGTGGCAAACACCCTCAAATGCTCTCCTGGGGTACCAGGAGGGAAGGCTAGGCAGGTAAATCTGAGCCTCCCACAACCCTAGTCCAGGGCTGAGAGGACAGGAAATTTCCTGAACTGTTCAGAGCCAGTGGGTGGCCAGTGACAGGAAGGAACATGAAGGTTTTGGGGCTGTCTGTGCCACAGAGAGCACTTTCAGCTGTCAGGAGAGCATCCTCTGTGGGCAATGGTGCAGGGAAGTGAAGCCTCCATTTACCCGTTAGGAGAGATCAGTCCAGCAGGCTTGCCTGTCTCAGCAAGATGCAGGGATGACCTCTGTGTCTGCAACTCGTGCAATATTTATGCAGCTGATCTGGTAAATGGCATGGTTTTTATTCTTTGTTAAGTGGATCAGTGCCCCTCGGTCCCTCAGCTGTCCCAGCCCAGTCGCTCCAGAGAGCTCTGTGGCTGCCTAAAGAGAGATTATGAAGCATCATTTCCACAGCCCTGTGCATATTAAGTAGGTTGCAGAGAGCTCACACACAAATAAATGCTGGTTTGGGAACACACAGGTTAGCAATGTTGCAGCTTGATAAAACCTGTGGGGGCAAGAGATACAAGCATTAGCTGAAGCTGTGCAGCGGGCCTATCTAACCACCAAGGAAGGAGGGATCCACGGTGAAGAGCAACAACTCTTCCCTAAAGCAGAGAAAATCCCTGAGAAAAGACAAAAGTATGGCAATGAGGACAAAACCTGAGGCCTTTGCCTCCAAGCCATGATCTGCAGCAGCCCAGGGTGGTCTCAGGACTGGGGTGAAACTTGGGAGCCCAGGCCACTACAGCCCCTGTCCTGCTGTCTGTCCTGCAGGAAGGAGGAGAAGGAGGAGAAGGAGAAGAAGGAGGAGGACAAAGAAGAAATCTCCAAGGACTCCCCTGCAAAGTAGTGGGAGGTGTGGGGAGCCCCTTCTCCCAGGGGATGTCCCCAAAAGCTTTCCTTTTGCCAATGCAACGTGCCTCTTGCACTTCCCATTAACTGTGCCGCACTGAAACCTCAGTTACATGCTAATGCTCAATCCCAGGCTGCTTTCTGCGTTGGTGTCAGCAGGATATTAATCTCTGCCCCGTGCCAAATGTAGATGTGTGGGCGAACCCCTGCCTTCACTTACTGGGCAGGGACTGAACTGCTAATTAGTAAGCCCAGGCAGAGGCTGTCAGGACCACCCTGAAGGGGGATTTAGAGACATGCCTTGCATTAATTCTGGTACTGTTAAAACCAGTGGAAATAAGTATGTAAGCCTAAACCAAGACACCTGTCAGCATCTTAATCTTGGAGCTGGGTGTCTCAGTGTTGCTCCTCCACTTGTCCTGAGATTTCCCTCTGTGCCGCTCTAGCATCTTGCAGGCTGCACCAAGCATTTTTAAAGCCAGCTTTCAGCCATGGAGAAATTCTTAAGGTTATTTGGTGGTGAGCAAAGTGATACACAGGGACCATGCCCCTCCAAATGATGCCTTTAATGGTGCACTAGTAAGGGGAGTGCAAGGAAGCGTGCTGGATTTTCACTTTTGTTTATTACTGTTCACCCTTGGAAAAGAAGAACTACAGGCCATGAACCAGTTATATGCATATGCATTTTTCCATTTTTTGCAACCTGGTTTCATGACAGCTACAGTGCAGATGATAACGTTGGTGCAATAACAATTTGTTAGAATGTATTGGATTCCAAGCTTTCCCTCTGGCAGAGGGAAGAGCCCCTCAGCAGCAGCACACACAGAAATGATGTTGAGCAGTTTCTCTCCAGAGAGCAGAGCCCTCCGAACCAGAACCCTTATGTAATTATGTAGGGTTTTTTGACTCCAGATCCTAAGAAATTGTCTCTTGAATAGTATGTTTCTTGCTAGTTCGTTCATCTGTAAATTTCCCTGGCAGGTAGCGTATAAATAGCTCTAAGGCACAAGCGATCCACGAGTTCTTTTCAGAATACAGTATTGAGTCATTTTAAAGCCTCCTACTGTAGCTCTTTTAAAGATGAACTCATTATTTAAGTGTAAGATTTATGCCTGAGAAAAAATGAGAAAATCCTGGCTTAAGTTGTCCTTCCAACAAAGTACCTTGTTTAAAAACCAATACAGAATAAAATCACATGTGAGCTGGCTACTGAAGTAAGCAGGCAACATCTGCCCATCCCCGCCGTGGATTGTGCTGTTCATCACCGAGAGGCTCTATTGCTTTCTAGAGCCAGGAATAGAAACCAGCGTTCCTTATTCCCAGGAGCGCTTTGCCATGTAGGGCAGAACAATCCAGCTGGATCCCTCCGGCCATCCTTTCTGCCTGACCCCAGACACCATTCAGCTTTCAGTAATTAGGGCAGAATTAGGGCAAGATCCTTGGGGACAGAGGCTGCCAGAGCAGGGCTTGCACAGAGGGCAGATCTCATCTATATATTGAGCGGAGCCTCCTTTCTCACCTGGAAATTTTGTCCAAAGAGAATTAGGGGATTTGATACACTTGTATGGGCTTGGCATCCCAGTAGGTTATAGCAACAGCTCTGTCATTGCCCCTGGATATCTAGAAATATCCGATGTGTCTACAGTGTGTATTCAGATAAACACCTGCTGTCAGTGCACTGGGTATCCAAAGCTTCTACTGACAGGGGATGAAAAACTAAAGCAAGTAGGAAAACCAAAAAGAGATAATTTCTCTAGTGCCACTGCCCATGGGGTGCAGAGTTAGTTGCCCGAGCAACAATACAATGTGGCTGTGGTGCTGACTGCATATATGAGATGAATAACATATGTCGTTCAAACAGTAGCAGACCTCTTAAACAGACCAAAATGTAGTGACCTGCTATGGAAACTGCCCAAGATGCTTCTTCCCTTGTGCAAAATACCACTACACTGCTCATGCATAAGTAGTTGAGGGCTGTTTCACACATTAGTTTTTTGTATGGATGTACCCCAGCACAATTTTCAAGGGGTGGGTGAGGATTTACTTCCCTTTTGACTTCATTAAGTCAAACCAACATCCTTTTTTTTTTTTTTTATTTTCTTCTTGGGAGGGGGGCAAGGCAGCTCTGTCTGAGATTGCATGTAAGTCTGAAGTGGGATATGTGACCAGATATGTGACCTGGGAAGGGAGTTTTAGTAGGATACCTGGGTGTAATTTTCCTTTCTTTTGTCATAGAATCATAGAATCGTAGGGTTGGAAGGGACCTCTGGAGATCATCTAGTCCAACCCCCCTGCCAGAGCAGGGTCACCTAGAGCAGGTTGCACAGGAACGCATCCAGGCGGGGTTTGAATGTCTCCAGAGATGGAGACTCCACCACCTCACTGGGCAGCCTGTTCCAATGCTCTGCCACCCTCAAAGTAAAGAAGTTCCTCCTCATGTTTAGGTGGAACTTCCTATGCTCAAGTTTGTGCCCATTACCTCTTGTCCTGTCCCTGGGCACCACTGAAAAGAGCCTGGCCCCATCCTCCTGACACCCATCCTTTAAGTATTTATAAGCACTGCTAAGATCCCCCCTCATCCGTCTTTTTTCCAGACTGAAGAGACCCAAATCCCTCAGTCTTTCTTCATAAGAGAGGTGTTCCAGTCCCCTAATCATCTTCGTAGCTCTCTGCTGCACCCTCTCCAGCAGTTCCCTGTCCTTCTTGAACTGGGGAGCCCAGCACTGGACACATGTCATCAAAACATGCCCTGCCCAGAGCAGCTATTTCCTTTGCTAGACGCATTGTGCACACATATATTGGAATCAGTACTGTGTCTCCAGTCCATCTTCCTGCAACGTGTCATCCAAATTCTGCCCTCAGCATGAAGTGCAGTAGTGGCCCTTCTCTCCTGCGGGGTCAAAGGAACACAGACAAATCCTGTAAGCCATAAACATCTGTAACTTCTCTTAAAGCTCAAGGTGAAAATTAAAAATAGCCAGTTGATGCCTCAGACTTTTGATGCATCTTTAGCATGTGGCTCTGCTGACATGAGCCATGTGAGTCACACATGCCATCAGGACTCTGCAGTTTCCCAGTGCACTTTTAGGAGTCCTTCTTGGGACACTCCTGTCACTGCTCTTTCACTGCCACATCTGCTGTGAGCCACAGACTCAACCAGGGGCCACAGAGCAGCAAGACGAAAAGACCATGTCCACAGGGATGCAGTTTACCTGGTGCTTGTGGACTGGGACTGACACCATAAGTGGGAATAATCTGCTGAAGATCAGACACCCTGTGCTGTGTTACAGATAGACAATTACAGGCTAAAGTCTGTAGTTTTAATGGCTGCTGACCTTATGATAAAGTAAAATATCAAAGTACAAAAATGTTCCTTCATAAGAACCAAGTGAATACATTTGAATCCATCTATTATTGAAAGGCAATAAGCAGTGTGCTGTGGCAGATCTCCTACAGAGGCACCCTAATGCATTAGTGCATTGCTGCTTGGCTTGGGAGGTTACACAACTCAAACTCGTAGTTACCTTCCCGGTGAGTTAAGGTATCCAGGATGACTGAAAATACACTGGGAATTGCTGTGCGTGACTGTGGGCACTTGGGATACAGCAGAGTTGGGATGGAAGTGCAGGCAGATGAGCACGTGGCCTTCTCCACTCACCGCAGCAGCTTAATGTGAAACGAGAAAAAAAGAGAGAGCAAAGCCAAAGATCAGTTACATTTTATGGATGGAGGATTGCTGGTGGAAGGAGATGGTCTCTCATGTATTTAAATCAGAAGAAAACATTATGTCGTTTAATCTGATATCCTGCAGAACTCATGCTTAAAGATTTCATCTATTGTTGCTATGGCAAGGTCAAATTCACTCTGCAAGCAATTACCTTGGAAGTAAGTGTGTGTTTCTGTACACGTCCATATTTGAAAGGGATTGGAAATAGAAGAAGCCTTTTAATTTATTCCTAGTGTTTGGTATATTTGAAATAAGCAACTCCCCCTATTTTGTATGGTTCTTCAACATTTTCGTATGGATCATAATTCACACGTGCTGCCTCTTCCCATAGCAGGTGTGGAAGTATCAGGGCCAATGGAATAAACAGATGGAGCAATTAAGTAGGGTGTCTAAAGCCACACACCTCTCCCATAACCAGGCACAGCATAAGAGTTTGCGGCCCTGCGTCATTTGCAGGCTTCCTGACCCCATCCCTCTCTTCTGTACTATGCATGAGAGTGAAAACACATGGAAACTTTTCTTTATCAAGGCCTCTTCTATCTGTGTCCCAAAGCTGGAAATCATTTCACAGTGCTTCTTTTAATCTTTAACAACTTATTTGTTTAAAAATAAAGTGGTTAGGACAGTGGGATAAAGCAACACTCACAAGTGCTTGCTTAAATTCTGATCAAGTGTTAGGTGGATCATCCAGACTCCAGTGCACCAATATGAAAGCGATGCTTTTCTTCATTTTACAGGGCTGTTCCTTCATAAAAGGGATATTTGTTATTCATAATCTGCTCCTGGTTATTCTCATCATCAGCTGAAGGAGACGACATCATGCGAGTTAATTGTTTAGTTCCACAGCGGCTAATGAGTAGAGTATGTATTCCAAACTAACAATTTGCCATAGCTCCACAGGATAGAGAGTATTAAGTGTTCAGTGACAACATGCAAATAATAAACATATTTATAGAAAGCAGAACTGAGGGACAATAAAAAGGGCCAGGTTTCTGGATAATTTACTCAGAACTAACAATATGATAGTAAAGAAGATCCAGATTAAAAACATACATATGCTGTTTGGAAGTTCAAATCAAATTCCCAGCTTTTCAAAAGTTCCAGCCTTTTGCAGGTCCTGTTGAAAGCAGTGGGAGAACTGTGGCTGTTCAGTGTCTGGTTAAAAGCGATCCAGCCTTTTTGTCTGGCACTGGTGATGCAGTTCCCTCCTAAGCAAATTTCTTGCCAACAGGTTTTTAGCAAGGCAGAGCTTGATTCTTATAACCAGCCTTCAGAAAACCATGGATCTCGGCTGAAAACACTCAGAGAATGTCTGTCTTATTATTATCATATCTAGCTTATAACATCAATCAAGGTCAAGGCACTATTGAGATTGGTGCTCTATGGACATGCAGTAAGAGATCCTTCCTCTGAGGTGCACATAACTGAAACAGTAAACGATCCCAGTTACACTGACAGGGCTTCTTTGTGTTCCCCATTTGCCCTTCTCTTTCTGCCTCTGTGTTTTCAGACTGTAGCTGTTTGGGGCAAGACTATCTTCTTTGCTCAGCTTTCAGCATGTAGGAGTATAAGTCACTATTTGGACTCCTAAGGTTTACTGAAATTCAAATAATTGCTAATAATAGTATGTCCACTACAGTTAGTGGACTGTGTGCTTGTGTGCAAGTGCATGTGTTTTTACAGACTTTAGGTACCATTGCACTAGATGTGCACCAGATGTGCACCAGAGCGACATACTACATTTTTAACGGCATTTCTCTTTGGAAGCAATGGCTTGAAAGTCAGGCTTGCCCATTTGACGAAAACTAATTTGAACCTATTTTGAGCACCCTACGCTTATATATCCTAAGAACAGTGTCATGTGAAGACAGGTGAAGTTCTTATGTCCTATTGGCTCTGCATGGGACAGTAAACCCACCTGCAATCCACGGTGGCTGAGCATAAGTGGGGAGCAGTTGTGTCTCCTCACCTGGATCAGCAACAACAGTTCCTACTGCTCCACCTCTTCTTTTCATGAGCGTAACAGAGTCCTTGAAGAGCTCTTGAAATTCCCACCTTGCTTTTTAGCAGACAGACAAAGCTTTCCAAGCTGACTTTTTAAAAGGGTATCTCATTGTAATTGTCTATTAGATATAGATTATTAGAGGTGGGTTTCATTGACCCCTCAACACAGTGATCAAAGGACTTGATGGGAATGACAGACATTGACTTCAAGTAGAAGGATAAATAAATTAGTTGAGTGATTGGTTTCTTTCTTTCTTTTAAACACCCAAGCCAGAATCAATCCTTATAGTGACAAGGTTTGGTGTGCTAAATTCCCTTGGCATTACTAACTCACTGTTTCTTTCCCCATCCTTAAAAAAAATACAAGCAGATACAGCTAATGCTGTGTCGCATCCCACGCACTCATGTTGCTCCTGTAGTCTGTTGCTTTTTCAGATTCACACACACATTTGCATTTATAAGCGCCACTATTGCTTTGCAGTAAACACTGCTCATATGTCTCTCCTAAGAGGATCCAGATGTCTTTCTCTCAGGATGGTGCATTTATTTTTAGATTTTTCTGCCCATTGCTGCATACATTGGATGTTCTTTGCTTTTGCACGTAACCCTCAGTTCTCATCACAGACGTTGCATTCAGGGGTGAGGACAGTGATGGGGAGTGAAAGATATTTGTCTTCCAAAAAACAAATTTTATTTTCATTCTTCTGATTCCATTAGGCCCCCACAGACAGGTCTATTCTGTGAGCACTTTTCCCATACAGCTAACTCTGCCTCTAGCGGCCATGTGCTCTTTGATTACACACGATATATGCAGGTATTTGCTGGCCTTTGGGAGCTGAATAAGAAAAGGATTTTATTTGTTCAGTAGCTGAAATGAAAAAAAAAAAAAGGGAATACTTTTAGTTTATTTTTTTTTAGCTAAGGAAGAAACAATCTGGATGACGGAAGGGATCAGATTCCTCTTGTTGGGAAAGAAGCGATGAGTGAATCCCGACCATGCTGAAGGCTGCTGGAGCTCCCACTGAGCATAATGATCACATTATCATCCTGTGAAGTTTTATAGCAAGCGCAGTGAGATCTGGAAAAGGGTGCATGGATTAGTAAACGCGTTTACTCTTCCTTCCCCAATCTTTATGTCATTATTAACACCTCAAACTTGGCTGTCAGAGCTGTTTGACAGAGTCGTAACAGCATTGCAGCTGTGACAGCCTGAGGGTACGCGAGGCAGAACTGGTAAGGAGAGAGAACAACTTCTAATCGACCAGCTAATATTGGCAAGGAAAACAGACAGGGTCTCAGGCACAAGTGGTGCCTTGTGTCTCCTTCCGTTTGTAGCATGGGCATTCAGAACAAGGATTTGCATGTCCAGGGCACAAAGTTCCTGCTGACCAGCATAAGGGACCAGCTCGTCAAGCGCAGTTAAGGCAGAGCATGATCGTTGTAAGTGAGCAATTCTGTTGCATTCCCGAGGAGAAACTGCCCCCCGCCGCCCCCCGTCCCCCCCCCCATCAGGACTCTAATCAGTTTCAGATGGCTATTGGGAGTAGACTCACAAGCAGCCTCTCTTTCCCCTGTTTTGCTGTAGTAAAAGAAAGGAGACAGTTTTTTTAGCAATCAGTAGGCTTTTCCTAATCCTTCTAGGAAAGGTGTGTGAGAACTGTATCTTCCTTATCCCCATTGCTGTGTGTCTTCGTGGAGGTCTGGAGTTATCACAAAATAGTGGAAGGTCTAGCAAAATAGTAAAAATGACAGCATTATAAAAAAACCCAGCTGAGTGGTGGATTGTGTGCGGTCTGATGTATACTTGAATAGAGTTATAAATACATGTTTATGAATGTACCAGAATAATGCCTGTTAAATGAGAGACATGAGTAATGAGAAAATCAGGCCAAAAGATGGTTGCACAGTGGAGGCACTCAAGGACATTGGTTTCACACAAGACAACTGCAGAAAGGGAGAGAGAAAAATATGTCCCTATTACTACATTGTGTTCTACATGCACATGCAAACGTCCAGTGAAAGCTCTGTGGACCCGTTAGGGTTATACAGGATCCAGTCATTGCATGGAAAAAAGGTTTTTAACAATTTACCATGTCAATGGAAATGCCCTGTGATACACCCTACTATGCCCTGTGCACTCTTTAATCCCAGCAGTATCAGAGGGGCACGTCTCATCCCTCCTGTGCTGCTTCTCTTGGCCCTGGCCCCCTGCATGTCTCAGCACTGGCCATGGGGTCAGCCATGCCACCAGACGTCTCCTGCCTGACTTGGACCCTCTGTCTCCTCTCTCCCTCTTTCCATAACTTCTTGCAGGAGGGATATAATCTACTGGAGGGTGGCATTTTGCTGTCATTTTTTGAAGTTGCGTGGAGAGGAGAAATAAGAGGGCGATTTGCTTTTCGATGATCTTTCACCCTTTTGTCTACTTTATAACCTTGACCTGCAGGGAAGGAGTTCTTGTAGAAGGATACCGGGAGGACTATGATGTGCAGTATTGGGCCTTTATTGAGGGGAGTTACACTGACCTGTAATGCAGTGAGTTTTTATTTGGAAAATATTTATTGTCACTACCCAGAGCCAGTGTTTCCATCTTGCACAGGCAGTGAGTGACTCAGCTAGGCTCATGCATGTTGGAAGATCAGGGGCTAAATGTGGATTGCATTTAGCATGTCCTGCTGTATCAGCTGTCAGCTGCTATGCATGGTTTCCATAAACTCACAATTTATCAAAACGTGTGCCTGGAGCTGGACAGAGAATTCACGTCTGATCTGTCACTGGGTTGTTAGTTTCCAGATGGGGATGCTGTTGAGGTAGCGTGGCTTTGGTTGAAGATTTATAACAGGACAAGTGCCAAAACTACCAAAAATGGGGGGCTGATATTTTCAATGCTTTACTTACTGCTGATAGCCAAATACTTTAGCAGATATACTGATTCCCTTCACTAAGTCCTGTCATCACTTGCTAAGCCAAAGCAGAGAGAGTTAACCTGGTGTGAACGACCCTCTCCTACATGACCCCCATTATTGCACATTGTGCATTAGCAACATACTCATTCTTAGCATAGACTAACATCTTCATGTCCTAAAATATGAAAGCTTTTGCCAGTGCATTTGAAATGCCAAAGTCAGAGCTCCACCCACCACCCTAGGTTTTCTTTGAACTGGCCTGTGCATAAGAAATTTGCCCTCTTTCCCCACACTAGAGCATCAACACTCCAACTTGTGCTGCATTTGGCAGGCAGACTCCGGGCCCCACAGGAAGGACCTGTGGGTGACAGGTAGCAAGGACAGGGCTCTGCGGTGGCCTAAGCCATGCTGTGCCATGCTGCCTTCTGCGCTTACCAGGATGAGCAGCTTCTTTAATGCCTGAAGACTGACTGCAAAACTCAGTATTTTCCCCCTAGCAGTTACACAGCACAGAAGTTTCAAAGCTAAAATTTGGAAAATAAAAAAGCATCTTAGGTTGTTTTTTTCTTTTTCTTTCTCAAGTGGTATGGAGGATTACCACATTTGGTTACATAATAATTTCTCTCAGCCTGAGCTTTTTAGCAGTTAATTAGTCAGGGATTTGGGGGAAAAGATGCCTAAACTGTTGAATATTTGCTTATTTGTCCACAAATGTGCTCTATTTTCTTGTAGCTGCTGTTTCCAAAAGTCTCAAAAGAAATTTCTTTTAAAAATCAGGAAAATCCATGACATAATTTTTGACCTTCATTTTCTACATCTTTATTCAGTGACCAAGGGTAGGGAGGGTACGAGAAGCAAACACGCAGTTAGCAAGGAGAACACCAGTGCTAGTGCGAACAGGTTATGCAGAGCCTCTTCCACCCAGCCAAAGGGATTCAGGTACTTCTTTTTCTTGAAGTGTTTTTCCCTCATGGCGTGTCACAGGCAAAGCACTTTTGTAACCCTCAGTGGGGCTCCAAAGTTGCTCAGAACTGAGAAGTATGAGAGTTCTTGCTTAGTTCAGTGCCTGAGATCAAAACCATCCAGGTTGTTAACACCAGCCTCTGAGCAATATAACAACCTGCTTCAGCTGGGTAGCCAGAGCCTTTTAAAGCTGCTGTTTCCTAACAAGGTTTTATAAACCTTTGACTGCTTCAAGATCTGTAGGTGAACT